>NC_089821.1:161550101-161892244 GCF_035046505.1 Tiliqua scincoides
CAAAGATGAGCATTCTTACTGTTAATAGAGCAGTTTGCTATTAATTGAGCTTTCATTGAAGGGTGAAGAACATTTTACTTGCACAATTTCGTACTTTGGAAGTTATATGGAACATATGGATTGAAATTCTGAAGGGGAGGTATTATATTCAGAGATATCATGTTTTGTTCTGCTGTTCAGTAAGAATGTTTTCAGTGTTGTATTTTATGAAGAAGCTAATCAGCCTGTATGAAACCATCACTGTACTGTGTTGTTAACACACTGGGAAGTAAGTTCCTCTGAGTTAATGGCATTGGCTTACAAGTGAGTGTGGCTAAGACTAGATGTGCATGGCAGCTCATGAGCTTGTGCCTGTGTATTCAGGATTAGGTCAACTGGATCAGTCTTGTGAGTGACGTCTAATTTAGCAGCTTCGCAATGCATCTTGAATGAATGCACTTGTGAATTATTTGAAATCTTTCGTTTTGAAGAATGGCATCTTTATACGGAATGTCCCATTGAGAAGATTGATATGCTTTCTGGGTGCTGCTTTCATCTCAGCTAAACGTGTGGAGCTTTAACTTTGAAGTATTCTGAGAGGGTGTCTCTCCCATCCATGCATTCACCAGAGTATCTATGGAACAAATGCATCTCCCAGCATGCAGGAAATGAGGGATAATGTAATGACTGTAGAGGTGGAATGCACAACTTGCATCCTATTTATGTTTGTTTTTTTTAAAAAAAGAACAAATATAGTGGCCACACCCTAATAGTCCAGATTAAGGGACTGAATTTATATAACTTCAAGGACCATTTTCAGACACTTGCACTACCAATTCTAATATATTTCTCTAACCATACTGGAAGTTGTTGCAACATACATCCCAAAATAGCATTTGCTTTCTTTAAGGCATTGTTAAGTTGCTGACTTGTAGTTTCTTGATGATGGATCAAGATTTGCATACTTCTGTCATTTGTGGCTAATAAGAACTTTGTTCTCACCTAGGAACTTATTTCTGGTCATCACCTGCTTAATGATGTCACTCCCTGCTTAATAACACCACTTCCAGTCTCAGCACTTACCATGAATGCAATTTGACCTGCTGCATAAAATGAGTTTAGCACCCCTGTGCTAGATAGTCAACACTGACTATCAAAGTTTCATAGTTGCTGGAAATAGCAAATTTTTACAGAGTTCCTGAAAATCTTTGAAATTTATTATCAACAGCTGTATTTACAGATAGTGTTATGAGCAGCTAGATCTTGCCTTTTCTGTTGCAAGGTCAATGATCAATCAACTGCTTCCTTGAATTTTATTGAAGCTTTAAAAATATGACCCAGCTGTTCTAGGTACTGTCGCCCTGAGGCCAAATTGTTTTAAAGTCTGTGGACATTTATAGCAAGTGGTTATGAAAGTTGAGAGCAGACTGGGATAGAATGAATGAAGAGCATAATAACTGAGATAGCAGAATTCTGTTACATACCTAAGTATCAACTGATATATGCTTCTATTCAGCAAAAGGCTCCCACATTACTATGTAGCCCCAACACATTGTCTTTTGAAAACTCATTGATTCAAGTTGCAGATGATTTCAATTTAACAATCACTCATGAACATCAAAGTTACAATCTCTAATGTCTCCCACCTCACTTAATTATGTCCGCTATACTGTCCAAAAAAATAAAAATGGAAAAAGTGCCTACCCAGAAAATGAGAGAGCAAGATCTTCAGAGGTACACAGAAAGCAGTGATATTTGTTAAGAGCCAATGTGTTTCAAGTTGAGACTCTTCCTCTGGGGTAACAAAATATATCTTGTAATAGGATAGTTCATATTGGTATGCTAACATTACTTATGAAACAGTTAAGGAAGAACTAACTCTGGGTGCAATCCAAACCCCTTATGTCAGTGCTTTCCAGCATTGGCATAGCGGTGTCAATGGGCTATGTGCTGCATCCTGCAGTTGGGTGTCACTCATGGAGGCCTCCTCAAAGTAAGGGAATGTTTGTTCCCTTACCTTAGAGCTGCATTGCTGTTATGTCAGTGCTGGAAAGCACTGACATAAGGGATTAGGATTGCGCTCTCTGGGTCTGTTCTGCTTAGATCCCATTAGATTTTTACAAATGTTTGAAAGTGGTAACATTATCAATAAGGCTTCAAATTATTAAACAATAAAACAGAATAAAAGCAACAGCAAAACTTTGACAATAAAAAGTGGTAGTACTAGGAAGCCACTTATCACTATTGTGATATTGTACCACACAAGGTACAAGGGTCAAGGGTTCAAGGGTCAACATTTTTGGCATGAAGGATTTTTCACAATGCCCCAAATTGTTTACTAAATAACCCCAAAACTTATTTTACTGCCTCTAAAAGCTGCTTTGGTTGTAATTTCTTCTGTGTGTGTATTTGCGTTAAAGCTATTTCTGGTGGTAACTATGTGATCTTAGTCAGAGAGCAAGTAACCTATGAAATGACATTACTAAGGATAAAATGTGTATGGGGGGCCCATATTCATGGATTCACTTATCCTCAGAGTCCAGGCCCCCCAGCTCGTGTACCCCTGCGTGTACTCCTTCTGGAGTGCAGAGCTCCCTTTGCCTTTGGAGTGGCCTCTGAGCTCAGCATGGGCTGAAGACGTCTATCCCTGGCCACTGCTGAGCTCAGGAGGAGAAAACACCTGACCTCTGGTTTCACTGAGAAAATTGGAAATGACAATTGGAAACCCTTATAAGGCATTGGGAGGCCCAAGGAAGTCCTAGTGGCCCCTCCCTGGGCCTCCTAATGCCTTATAAGGCATTAAAAATGTAACTTCTGGTTTCTCTGTGAAACTAGAACTAATGTTTTTTTTCTCCTTCTGAGCTGAGGCTGGGGACCGATGTCCTCGGCCTCTGCTGAACTCAGAAGCCCCTCTGGAGGTGAAGGGAGCAGTGTTCCCCTCACCTCTGGAGGGTGTGTGGGTGGCCCCACTGGGGGTGGTGGTGGACGTGATCCATGGATAAGTGAATCCACAGATACAGGCCCCCCCATACTGTGTTTAAAAAAAGTCACCTTTGAAATTTTACACTTACTGCCTAATCCTAACTGGGCTGCCTGGCCTGCAGTGCAGCATGTACAAATGTACAGTACCTTTGTTTCCTTGCCCTGTGTTGGGTTTCAGCAGCCCCTATAGGTCTACTTGGATCTGTACCAGATCAATTACTGTCGCAGAACTGAGTAGACCCATGTAGGGCTTTGAGGCACAGGAGGGGGATAGGATCCACTGTCAGCCTCTGCTGCCATCCCCGTCCCTCTAGACCTGCCTTCTTTCAGCTGCCGCAATGTGCTTTATGGCACATTTGCAATGGTTGTCTCCCAGTAGCGCATGGGACAGGATTGGGCCATTATTCATTTTATTCTCCTTGCTTCCTATTTTGGGGGGGAGGGGATGGTTGTTTCCTTCTCAGTTGAATATATTCTAGTTACTGTTCCTTCCTTATGTTAAGTTCCCTACTGTTCTCTCCTATCTCTTTACAAGTAACAAGGAATAATGAACTGGATTGGATGTTGGTATTGAATGCTTCCTGTCTGCCCACAGCCCAAAACAGAATCAAACTCACAGCTTTCCCCACAACCAGAGGTGGTGTGAGGGGGAAAAATGGAGTCACAATAAGTACAGTAAGGAGCTCAGAGGCCTTATCTGCTGTTATCTGCTGATTTTGTTCCTTTACCTTTGTCGAGGCCCAACCTTTCCCCTCCAAACATGACTAGAACTGTGCTCTGGTTGTGTTTGGAGTTCTGGGTGCCCTGACCCACAGATTTCATTCCCTTTGGATACCGAGGCACTACCTGTAATCAGAATGCTGGTAAATTATAGTTTATTTAATAAATTTCTACCCCTCCTTTCTCCCAGTAAGGGTGCTCAAGGTGGCTAATTAGCCTCCTATTTCTCTACTAGAATCAGACTTAATGTATGTGTTACAGAAAAAATGAGTTTGAGGATGGGTAGAAACTTTTGTATAAATTGTGATGGGTCAGGACCTCTCTTGTGTTTGGCTGTTCTGGTTAGTAAAGAAAAACGGGCACATGAAATAATCCAAACTTCAATGGTTGGAAGAGCTTTAAAACAACTTCTATTTTCTTCTTTTTTTTGCGATATAGAGAACAAAGAAAAGGTGTGTTACTTTCTAGCTTGTATTTTCAAAAAATGATAGTACAGTTGTGTACCTGCCTGACAAGTACAAACAGTGAAAGTTCCTTGTTTTCCTTGACATAGCAGGAGCAGCAATGATGCCATTGGATTGCTCTTAGATCCTTCAGTAATGTTGCTTTGCTTTATTGGAAGGCATGGGAGAAGCTTAGGATTCCAAAGGGAATAAATCTTAGAACAGTTTACAGAAAAGTAGAAATTAACTTCTCTTGATAGTAGTACCACCGTAAGAACTGTCATGGTTCAGTAATTAGAGTCTAACTTTGAGCAGAAAGGAGAAAATACACTCGTTCTGAACTCTTTTTGGCAGGTCATGATCTCTCATCCTTGGTTCCCTTCTTGTAAACTAGGAAAAATAATCGAAGGGTTGTGAGAGCAACACAATAAAGCTTGTGAAGTGTATTGCAAATTGCTTGTCCAATATAACTGATAAGTAGCAGTGATAATTTGCGTTTTGTTAATTGATGTGGTTTCTGGCCAGAGGGAGGAAAAAGGTCAAACTGCAGCAGAAGGGTTAGTGGTTTTCTGATTGCTGGTGTTGTCTCTTGTGTTTATAGTGCATTTAATGTGTATAACTTCCAATATGCATTTCATAACAAAGGAAAAGAAAATGAAACGAAATCCTATAGGCATTAATATGGAAATCTGCATTTGTTGTTTTACTCAGAGTTCTAATGCTGGCTACCAAGAAAATGTTGGCTTTGCAGAATCTGTATATTTTATTATACAGTTCTAAACCACTTTTGAATATTTTAAATACAATGGCTGTACAATATATTGTACAATATATTAAAACTAAGTATAATTTTCTAATTATACTTCTCTAATTTAAAAACAAAAAATGGATTGCCTGTTTTTGCTAATCCGCAATATGTACAATTGATACATCTTTTAACAACGAAGTATGGGCCATTCTCCTGGTCTGCTTCAGAGTCTCCTCCATTATTAGAAAAACTTGTAGAGCTAAAAGATAAGAAGAAACCTATGATTTTTTTTGTATAAATATTTGATTCTATGTAATAAATATGATACAAATATGATACATGAAAAATGGAATGGGGAACTTAGTAGACCAGTGTTTCTCAAACTGTGGGTTGGGACCCACTTGTGTGGGTTGTGAGCCAATTTCAGGTGGGTCCCCATTCATATCAATATTTTATTTTTAATTTATTAGACTTGATGTTACTATGGTATGTGACTGCATTTGGGTAAATGTTACACAATTGTACTTTGAACAGGCTACTATGTATATGATAGTAAATGGGACTTACTCCTGGGTAAGAGTGGGTAGGATTGCAGCCTAGGATTGTTTAAAATTTTCCTGTTTGATGGTGTCACTTCTGGTCATGATATCGCTTCCAGAAGGTCCTGACAGGTTCTTATTCTGAAAAGTGGGTCCTGGTGCTAAAAGTTGAGAACCACTGTAGTAGACCAGTTCAGTACAACCAATGGATTAGCATGTTAGAAAATATGTCTTTAATATTCATGGATCTGCGATGTGATTAAGCCAGTAGAAGATTATTTTATAGAAATTTAGAACCATTTTATAGAAATTACCCAAGACTGCAGTTTTATACACTTTTTCCTGGGACTAAACCCCACTGAACACAAAGAGACTTCTGATTAGATGAACACAATGCCTAGGCTTCTGCTGTTAGTATTTTCTACTGTTGAGCAATTTACAAACTACAGGCTAGTGGAACCCTACCATTTAGTGACATTCTAGATCAGTGATTCTCAAACTTTTCAGTCTCTGAAATCCTTTACACTTGTAAAAGGAGTCTTGGAGCCCCACCATTGCATTTGCAGAGTCTTGGAAGTCCTGGAGTGGTGCAGCACTGAGCAGATGGTGGCCCTTATAGTGTGCTCATGGAGACCCTGAAGGGGTCTCAGGATTCCCAGGGGTACTAGGAGCACAATTTGAGAAATGCTGCTCTAGAGGATTTTGAAGTACCATGGCATGTGATCAGACATTTGTCTGCTATAAGTCCTTTTCACACATTTTCTGAGCATGTCATGTAAAACGGTGTGAAAATAATAGTGCACATGCCTATTGAACTTTGGAAAAGGGGTTTTCAAAAGGCGTGACTGGCTAAATAAATTGTTTCCCCTTTCATGCTTATCTATTAAATGAACCCGATACAGGCAGGATAACAATCCTGTGACTCCCATGAAGAAGGTTCTTGTCCCCCACAGGCTTTCATTCAGTGAAAGCATTAAAGTGGAGCTAATTAAAGGCAGAAAATGTTGCTGTAGTTGATAATGTGCTCTATTTTTAAATCTTTCAAAGTTAGAGAGTAATTTTGGATTTTCCGTACGTTCTTTTCTCTGAAGCTTCCTGTAGAATGGAGACTAAAAAATGCAGAATATAAATATTGGTACATAGTTTAATATTACAATGTGCATTCTGTAGCAATAATATTTAAAGCTCTGATGGAATGCAGTTGCGTTTATAATCTGAATTGTCCAGAATTTTCCACGTGTTAATTTTGGGAACACTTATTGGAGCTACCACCTTTTTTGAAGATGCGTGAACATATTAAAATTATATGTACATGTTTTTTATTCCTGACCTAATTGTGTCATGGTTTCAGTATCAACTTCTCTATTCTCCAGTTATGCTGGCATGAATAATGTGTAAAATATTGCAAATAGTTACATTTAAAGATTGAATTACTCTCATCTCTCTTCTGCCCTTCCCTGCCCCTAGCTATGCCTATTTCATGCCACAACAAATATTCTGGCTAGTTGATTACCTTTTGTGGTAGTAATGGAATGCGAAGGAATTCCATTGGTGTCCTCCCAATAAGAAATACTGGGAGAAAGTGATAGAAACATTCTCTGACTATTTGAGATGACTATATGATCTCTGCAGCCCTCTTCCCTCTGAGGTGGGCTACTCCACACTATAAACTACTGCAGACTTGTCCAATGGTAAATGGGAATCTTATCCAACCCAGAACAATCTTTGGTTAAAATGTGACCATTCATATAGTTCAGTGTTTCTCAAACTGTGGGTCAGGACCCACTAGGTGGGTTGCGAGCCAATTTCAGGTGGGTCCTATTCATTTCAATATTTTATTTTAAATAGATTTATGCTACCATGGCATGGGACCGTATTGGGGAAATGTTACAGATCTGTACTTTTAACAGGCTACCTTGTATATAGTAGCAATGATAGTAAATGGGACTTACTCTTTGGAAAGTGTGGGTAGGATTGCAGCCCGGGATTGTTAATTTTCCTGCTTGGTGGTGTCACTTCTGGTCATGACATCACTTCTGGTGGGTCCTGACACATTCTCATTCTAAAAAGTGGGTCTCAGTGCTAAATGTGTGAGAACCACTGATTTAGTTGAACACTTGCCATCTTGGCTTCAGCAGTATTCTGCTATTAAAATATGAAGCATCTGAGAAGTTCTTCCAGCCTCAAACTGTAAATCCGATGCTTGCAAGAGACATGATCTGGAAGGATTTGGGTAAGAAAATGTTTGATTTCAACACATCTTACTGTTTTCACATCGGATTGTACCCTGCTTCCAGTCAGCCTTGCAAAAAAGTTCACAAAAATTACTGTCTCAACAAAACAAATGTTCCTGACCTGCCCACACCTATTTTCCTACGTAGGTCTTTGTGGCAGACATGAAAGAGAGAATACTTGAGGGGGGGGGCACCTTCCCTGCCACTGTGCCTGAAAGCAGTTCTGACTTTGCTGGAGGTTACCAGGCAGGTGGTTGACCTTTGTGCAAGTGTTCTGCACTGGAACGCCAAAGAGTACTGTTGCCCCACATCTGTCTAATTTGACTACATCAGTGAAGTAGAATAATATGTATTAACTGTTACCAAAAAGGGCTGTTTTGAATAGGGGAATAATTATACTGCCCTTATTGGAAACTGTAGGACCATAGGCTGGATAACAAGATGGCGTAATGCAGAGAAATTCCCTTTAGATTAATGAGGAGACTGAGAGAAAGATAACTTTCAATAAAAGATTATATTGTTATTACAAAAGCACACAGGTAAACATAATGCACATGGAAAAATGATGAGTCTTGGTCCTAGTACCTAGCTTTATGTGTAGCATCCAGTGTACCTAGCTTTATGGTGGTTGCATGTGAACAATATTTGGTGCATCCGAGAAGATTAGAAAAGGGAAAGATTGTAGGGAAGGATTTTAGGGGTCCCTGATCTGCCAGTCCCAGTTGCTAACTAAAGATGGGGAGAGAAGGGGAGGAAAAGGGGGGGAGAAAGGAACGGGTTCCAGACACGATATAGTTACCTTTCTTGTAGAGCAGTTGGATGGGGGGGGGAGTGCTGGGAGGAGGACCTTCTGCCTTGGGGGTGGGGGAGAGTCAGAGAGATCGAGCAGGTGCCAGCCCTCTCTCTTAAAAGGGTTTTTGCTGACCTGTAACTGGCCTGGATGACCTGGAGCTGACCTGGATGTACTTGCTTACTACACACAGTGGGGTACTTGGAATATGTAAAACATGAATGATCAGGAAGTCAGTTATCAGCAATGGCTGGCTTCCTGGGGGAGGGGGCGAACTTACAACATGCAGTAAACCAGGAAGGCAGTTCAAATCTGCATACAGTACTTAAGCAGTGATTGAGTTAAACAATACAATGAATAGGAGGTACTTAAACAACAATTTACTATGTCAGACTTCTTCTACAATGTATGATCCGGGAGGTGGATTTAAGATGCATATAACCACAGGGAAGTGGAGGTGACTTGACCTGATTGTGACCTGTGTGTTGAGGTTTAATGTGTTTGCATAACAGTGACTGGATCAGGAGACACTTTTGTATAAACAGTGATTGGGTTAAACAATACAAGGAGTATAGTGTCCACATTGAAGGGGAGGTTGTGTAATCCATGAGCTTGTAGCTTGACCAGGGTTTTTTGGAAAAGTGTGCTGGGTGGCCTGCATGATGTTTTACTAACCTAACCAGATATAAAATCACAACTAAGGAAAAAGGGGCTTTTCACGTAACAGTAACATACATGGTTGGTTGCTAAGAAATCCAAAACATGTCATTCCATTCTACAAGATAGTTTGTTTATTTATTTATTTACTTCATTTTTACCCCACCTTTCTCCCTGAAGGGACCCAAGGTGGCTTACAACAATGATGAACACAATTAAAAACATGATTTAAAAACAAGATAGAGCCCAATCCTAAACTTAGCAAGCACCAGTGCTGAGGCCTAGCCCTGGTGTTGGGTGCAGTAAATGTGCCGTGAAGCTCTGCTCAGCCAGATCTTGGACTCTTTGTTGGGCCAGAAGGTCTGACACGGAGTCTCTCAAGTCTGCAAAACAGCCGGCGTAGACTTGAGGAGCTCTATTGCAGGACTTGGGGCTTTCCCTAGGAGAAGGGGACGAAAGTTCCCTCTCGAGGAGACCTCCAGCTGCTTCCTGGCACCTGCTGAATACAGTGGTAACTGTTTTGTTGCTGCTGCTCCAGAGGGTGCTGGGAAGCTCAGGATTGGGCTGATTGTTCAGTGTTAGGCTATTCTCTTTTCAGCTGCTCTTTGCAATGTTGGGAGAGATGAATCTTAAGTTGGCTAGGATTTTTTTCAACTATGCTTATATATTCACCTTTAGATAGTCCTATAACAGGGGTGTCCAACATAAGGCATTTGGGCTGGATACAGCCCCTGGAAGCTCTTTATCCTGTCTCCATGATAATTGGGCTGTCCCTTTGCTACCCTTTCCACAGCGCTGTTTCTGTCAAGACTCTGGGAGGGAGATGGAAGGAGCCTTCGGAAGGCAAGAATACTATTGGGGAAGGGGTAGACCAAGAGGTGGGTGTGAGAGAGAGAAACTGCCAAGGTGCTGGAAAAGCCTATTTATCATGTGGAATGCTCTTTCACCAGTGCCTCTTCTTCTGAGATGTCACTTCACAAGGCCACTTTTAAGCTGCTGAGCTGCAAACTGACTCTGTGGCAGAAGCAACACTGCTGAAAGGGTGACCTGCGTAAAAATTGGGCTCTCCCATATCTTGGAAATATGATCAAGATTTGCATTTTTTCTCGTCTGTCATTTGCAGCTAATGAGTATTTACATGAGAACAAAGTGCTTATTTCTGGCCATCATCTGCTTAATGACATCACCTCCTGCTTAATGACATCAAGTCCAGTCCTCAGCAGGCACCATGGAAACTGTTTGGCCTACTATATGAGTTTGACACCCCTTTTCTATAATGCTGGACAACACACAATAGCTAATCATTACTAATTTTGATGTGCTGAACACAAAAATGAAAATATGAAATATTTCGATTGAAATATGTCGATTGGCTCTAGTTTAGGAGATACTACATTGCATACATAGGTGGTGGGAAAGAAGTGGACATTTACCAGTTCACATCTGTGGAACTATTTATTACATATCCTTCACTAACTGTAGCTAATTTTGCATTTTCATTGTCATATTTGTGTTCAGCACCTAAAAATTTATAAGAAAACTAATTTAATCTTGGGAACATCTTGTTAACATCTTGTTTTGGTTCTACTAGTCTTGCAAATGTTTACAGAGAAGCCTCAAGATTTGTTTATATTGGGGGAGGGCATGTATTTGCTACTAGTTTGTAAAGGTGTCTGAGAAATCCCCAGACTGCAAAACCATAGACTGTTTTTTTTTAGGAAGTAATATGTATGCTTGGATTGGAATATTTGGGGGTGGAGGATATCATACAGAATGATGTGTGTACAAAAAGTAAATTTTTTCGATTAGGGCAGTGGTTAAACTGTGAGCCATGGCTCCTTAGGGAACTACAGAAACCCGCCAGTGGAGCCGCAGAATCCTTGAAAAAACCTAGTGCCTGATACAGTGCATAGGATTGTAGTAGCCCTAATGGGGAGACGCCGTCAGTGTCGAGTACGTCAGTGGAGTCACCAGTTTAAAACGTTTGGGAACCACTGGATTAGGGGAATAGCATCTGGTGATCTGTGGGTTTAGCTTAGTCCCCCATGTTTGCTTTATTGCTTCTGAACTGCCAATCTTCATCGCCATCTACCACCATAGTACGCTTTGAAATAATTTGAAAGTGTAGAAAGATAGACACCAGTAACGGGTGAAGGTATATACTTCCCTATTCAAAGAGTCCTTTCCCTTTTTCCCCCTTATTATCTCTAGGAAATAATGTGGCAAACACAAAGGGGGAGTGATTTTTCTAGACATATGAGAAAGAGAAGAGCCTCTCAACTTACACACCAATCCTAAACAACTTTCCAGAATCAATGCAGCTGTGCCAACAGGGCATATGCTGCATTCTGTGGTGGGGAGGCAGTCACAGAGGTTCCCTCAAGGTAAGGGAATGTTTATTCCCTTTTCCAGGGCTGCATTGTGGCTGCATTCCTTGGTTAGAATTGGGGATTTCAGTTTTGCTGTTTCTTTGTTGCTTTGCTTTTTCTTGACTGTATTATATGATTACATGTTTTTATATTAACATAAGAACATAAGAACAGCCCCACTGGATCAGGCCATAGGCCCATCTAGTCCAGCTTCCTGTATCTCACAGCGGCCCACCAAATGCCCCAGGGAGCACACCAGATAACAAGAGACCTCATCCTGGTGCCTTCCCCTACATCTGGCATTCTGACTTAACCCATTCCTAAAATCAGGAGGTTGCGCATACTCATCATGGCTTGTACCCCATAATGGATTTTTCCTCCAGAAACTCGTCCAATCCCCTTTTAAAGGCGTCTAGGCTAGACGCCAGCACCACATCCTGTGGCAAGGAGTTCCACAGACCGACCACGCGCTGAGTAAAGAAATATTTTCTTTTGTCTGTCCTAACCCGCCCAACACTCAATTTTAGTGGATGTCCCCTGGTTCTGGTATTATGTGAGAGTGTAAAGAGCATCTCCCTATCCACTCTGTCCATCCCCTGCATAATTTTATTATATATTATATTTTATATTATATATATATTATATATATAATATATTATATATATAATATATTATATTTTAATTGCTCATGGAATCACTTTGGGTGCATGTGTGCAGAAAACCAGTGTATAAATTGATCAATAAGTACCTTCTGCACCTTACACAAGAAATGCTTGCTCTTCTCCCTTTCAGATCTTGAATTATGACATTGCAGAGCAAGCTCTGGTCTCAGACATAAAGGGATGTATGAGTTTGCATTATTACTCTATGGGTATTTTAAGTAAGATTTACCTGTAAGTAAATTTTTGCAACCTCAACACATAATGGGGGAGAGAGCAGGTCAGCATGAGCATGTGTGTAAAAGGGAACAGTTAGGATACTAAAACAATCCTATAAGCCCTTAACCAGGTCTGAGTCCTACTGAATTTAATGGACCTTACTTTTGAGGAAACAAGCCTTGGATTGTGCTGTAAGAATCCAGAAAGTTGAAACCCAGTCATTTTCATTTATTATTTTGCAGATTGTTGAATTAGATAAATGAGCATCTTTTTTTTAAAACAACTGAAACTGCTTTTGCCTGAAGGTAGTCATGCTCACCATATAATAAGATGCCTATTAGTCTCTCTAGCTTTAGCCACACACCTAAGTTTGTGAAACTGCCTTCTGGTTTTCCTAAAGTTAGTCCTCTCAGTCATTGTACCTACTGATGTCATATCTTTTTTTATTTTTGGCATGAAGCAGCAACCATGTGTTGCTGGTAAAAGTTTGAGCTTATGGAGCCACATACAGCAACCACTCATATTGTCCTCTCTGTAATGATAGTAGGAATCAAAATGATGGACATCATGGGGTGGAGAAGTTTCAGGGAGCACCAGCTTTGTATGAAACTAGGGGCAGTGACCATTTTGAAATCAGTTGTTGTGAAAGGGTTGCAGTGTTAAGTAAAGCAGGGAGCTGAAGCTGAGCAGATTGGCAGGAAGACCCACATCTGAATTTTTTGGAAGACCATCTGTGAGACTCCAGCAGCTAGCTGCTACTGTAAAATGTGTGCTGTTAAACCTCTCCCCCAGGGGGTGTGTGTGTATTTCTCTATCTCTCTCCCTATCCATCTATCTGTATTACAGTCTGTGTATGTGTTTTACACATACTGCTGTCCAGCCTAAAATATTAGCACTAATAACTGATTTAACAGGATATATTCTTCCTATAGCAATGTTTCTCAATCTGTAGGTGGGTCCCCATTAATTGCAATGTGCATTTTATTTTTTTATTAGACTTGATGCTCCCACGGTATGTGACTGCATTTGGAGAAATGTTACAGACCTTTACTTTTAACAAGCTACTATATATATGCTTTTAAAAATGTTAGTCAATGGGACTTATTCCCAAGTAGGTGTGGATAGAATTGCTGCCTTTGGGATGTTTGGGGGATGTTTTTCAAACAGATCAGTGATTGCTTGGAAGGGTTCCTCTTTATTTTAAATAAATTTTAAAACTTATCCTCATTGTAAACTTTTAATTTACTTAACTAATTGATTTGATTTTGTTGTATTGGGGTGTGAAAAATTTTCCTGCTTGATGTCATTTCTGGCCATTACCTCACTTCCAGGTTAATGACATCACTTCCAGTGTATCCTGACAGATTGTCATTCTAAGAAGTGGGTCCCGGTGTTAAAAGGTTTGAGAACCACTGTCCTATAGAGACTAAGAAAGTGGTTTTTGGTAGTTCACATTGTGTGGGTGTGCCAAATAATTATGAGTTAATTATTACCAGTTTAACAGCAGCATGGTTGGAAACTGCTGCATGATGGAAAACATCTGAAGGTGTTAAAACAAAATATATAAGATTTTGGACACTGTAATCAAGTTATATAAGAGCATATGAGGGTAGAATCTTTAGACATTTCTATTAACACACCAAATAATTTGTATACTGCTTTTGAAATGCTGGTGGTGTTTTGATTTTATATTTTTGCAATTATGTGAAAATATAAATATGAGTTTTTCATTTTTATGTTTAACAATTGAATTAAAATATGTTCGTGCTTTGAGTTCATGCTTAGGGTCTCTCACCAAGTTTGAAAAAGATTATAATTCTTTTATATACAAGAGAGGAACTAATCCTCCTCATTAAAGAGAACTTGAGTCTCTTTAAAGTCTTGAAAATTTCAAACAAGGAATATAGCCCAAGGGTTTTTCAAATGTTTTATTAATTTGGGTTGGAAACAAGGTGGATGCTATTTTGATTATCTTTATAGTCATAAAAATGTGACTATCCACTGGAAATAAAGCTGGGCTGCATTCATCGTTGTCCACAGCCCCTTTGCCAGGAATGTAAAACTTTGAAAAATCACTGGTGTATTAGAATAGTTCAGAATACTTAGATTCGGCTAAGTGAACAGCCTCCCAGTATTCTTTGGTATTGCCTGGCAGTAGCATTACATTTTACATGTTATTCAATGTGCTTCTCCATAAATATTTAACTTGAAATTGGCATACAAGCTGTAACTGACAAAAAGAAGCTGATGTAAATGCATTCTGCTTGAAAGAACAGTTCTTTCTGTAGTGATTAGAGCCTAAATGTAGAAATGGTGTAGTATTAAATTTCTACATCAATACATATGTGTGAATTTGGTTGGGCAAGAATTAATTGGGAGGCAGTGGTGGAACAAGTCTGCCAAAAGGGAAAGAAGAAAATGAGGATGAACTACTACAAGGAATATGAAATGGGTCTGAAAGATTTTATAGTAACCAAGGAAATGGTTGTTGCATTTTGTGAGTTTGGCAGGAAGAAAGAAAAAAAAAATCACCCCTGACTTTGAACTTATCAAATTACTGTTGGAACAGTCTTCCAGTTGTAAAAGCCTGGTAGCATGCACATTCCTCAGCTTTGTCTTTCACCTAGTTTTGCCATTTTTTATTTTCAAAATTTGTTCAGTTGGAGTCTTAATGGAACAGTGACAAGAGATAATTAGGATGAGTCCCAATAGTTGATTTAGTTTTTCTGTACAAAGATGTAATCTTACAAAAATATGAAATGAAGAGCTTAAATGATGTACATTATTGGTGCTGTTGGTTTATGCAACCAGCTGAAACAACTCTTGCATAGAACTTTCATCAAACTTCAATAAAACTTAAAAATAGGATCATGGAAGTACTTCATAATGTTAGGGGAAATGAATGAAAATAATTTTTGAGTAATTCACTAATGCGTATAACAATTTCTGGACCATTCAGATAGATAATTTGATGACCTTTTTTTTTCTCTTTCAGATATTGTTTCGTTTTTGCTTTGGGATACCTCACTGTGTGCCAAATTTCTAGAGTCTATATCTTTGACTATGGACAATATTCTGCTGATTTTTCTGGGTAAGAATAAATAACTTACTGTATCCCAGCTATTTGAGTAGAGGCTGAATACAATGGGAACAAATAAATATTGAACTAAAGCGTACTTATTTCCTAGAAACGTAGGTAGATGTGTAGATGTACAAAAATGTTTTGTAGATGTGTGCATAATTCAAAGTATCTTAGTTGGTTTCCTTGACTTTTAGAGACCTTGCTGATAGACAGGTAGTAGCAGAAGAGCATCAGTTAATCTCTACTTGGCTGTGCAAGGAGGCCTTCTGGGCTGAGTTGCCTCTATCCAGTTATTTACCTAGAGTCTTCACAGCTTCATTCAAGGCAGAACTAGGTGCATGAATACAGTCTCTCATGGCCCAGGGTTTTAAAAAAACTTGAATAGCAACTGTAGATGTGGTGGGAGGTGAGGTGGTTGGGGATTTGACACTTCACCTTTTTCTATTTATATTTGCCTGGAGGAGGGAGCACATTTGTATCATACAGGTGCCCCATGACATAGATAGCTTTAGGGGGAAAGCCATTTTCATCCATAAAACAGTCTTGGGTCAAAAGGGTCAACCCCTCAATAAATTAATAACTCCAGTCTCTATAGCCCCCCTTCACCAGCAGCTTCCTTCCTTCCTTCCTTCCTTCCTTCCTTCCAGGAGTAGATCCTATTTGTGGATCTCCAACATCAGCAGGTCACAAAACCGAGAAGGCAGATAAGGCTACATGGATCAAGGATTGGGAACCACTGTCCTACATCATGTCTCATTTAAGTCAAAGAGCCAAGATGCTGCTGTGATCTCTTTGTGGCAAGCCATTCTCTAGCCTTCCTCCAACATGACGGGAAGTGGGGGCTCTTTATTTGAACATGATAAACACATTGGAAGCGCTAATTACAAACTTCCCACATTTAGTTTGGCCCTTGATTTGCATACAAGATTTTTATGAAACCTCACCAGCTTATTTATTATAGTGTAAATTCTACATCATTGGTTCTCAAACTGGTGGGTCGTGACCCACCAGCTTGTGTAAAGCTTCCCCTGTTCATTTAAAGGGTGCGGGAAGGGGGGAGGTAGCAATGAGATCCCCAGGATTGTGTTGCTAGGGGGTGAGGGGGTTGTTTTCACTTATGGTGGGCTTCAACAAGCCTCAGGAGTTGAGGAGCCCTGTGAAGCCCTCTGTAGGGCTCCCGGAGGCTTGGAATGTTGACAAACAGTATGAGGAAACCACTTCTGGTTTTGCATCACACCCAGGAGGTGGTTTGCACAAACTGTTTCTCCACATTCTAAGTCTTGGGGGGGCCTGCAGAGGTTTGTGCAGGGCTCCCCACAACTCCTGCTGCTTACTGAAGCCCGCTGTAAGTGAAAGCACCCCTCTCGCCCTCCCTTAGTGCCATGATCCTGGGGATTGCATTGCTGCCCTGGCCCCTCCCTCGCAAAGTCTTGGGGAGTAAAATTCTCCCTGAGTTTGAGAACCACTGTTCTACATCATCAAAACATGTATTTGGTGAATGGGTGGGGTTGTTGTTACCAAGGCCTATTTTGTTCATTTATTTATTTATATCATTCAGTAGCACTCCACTGACAGCCTTTTGTACAACACTGCTGATAGTCTGGCATGAGAAGTGAGTGAGATTCAGCAAAAAAAAAAAAGTCAGTTATGCTATTGACTCTGCTGCAGCTATAAGACTCCAAACCTTCACATTCCTGATAAATTAAAGGGTAAATTAACCTCACATCCCTGCATGTGACTGCCTGGCTGGCTGAGCAAGAGATCCAGCACTCTGGGCAAGCTCATTGTCTGTGCTGAGGCACAGGTAGGAAGCACATGAGGAGTGGAGGCACATGACTCCAGAGGCATGTGTGTATACATCCTAGGACAAAGTAGCTGCACCCAAGTGCAATGCAGGGCACTAGCAATCACTTTGCAGCTGTTAAGACATTAAGCCAGGAACTAATAGGACTTATGGGCAGCTTCAGCTGTTCAAAGGGGAGAGGCCAGTCCTATTCTTCTGACCCAAACTTTGCCCTTTTGCTTGACAGGGCAAACCTTCCTCTGCTCCTCATTTAGGGATGCTGAGCACTGTTAAGGTCTAAAGTTGGGGCCAGAAGCCCTGGAGGTGGCAGGAACTGGCAAGTCCCAGGCAACCTCCTCTTCCACTCTCACTGGCCAATGTACTTCTTCCTGCCCTTCCTGTACTACTCTGTGTCCACTCAGCATATGGACACATGCACACACATACAGGCAATAAAGCTGCACCCAAGCATGTTAACATTGTAACATGTAACTAGTTTACAGTACCTCCTGATAGTCTAGCATACCTCCCAAAAGTCTAGCCTAGGTCCTGACGCTGCAGTATTATCAGAAGCCCACTGTATGTAGCATTTGTGTTTTGCTTATGCAAGCATGTTCAAAGCAGCTTACAACATAGAAAATAACAATTAACCACAGGAAGATAACATCAAGAGCAATAAGAAGGGGGGGGGGGAAGTATAGGTCAACCAGTTAGGATCAGCAATCCCTTGAGGGAGAAATTCCAAAGGTCTGACAAAAAAGAATGGTTTCTTAGTCTTTCTGAAATGAGAAGAGAAATGAACAATTCTTCAGTTGTATGAAACGTCTGGTGCTGTTATCAGATCTGTGATAAAATCCTAAGAGGACTTGAGATGTGACAAGAATTATTGGGCCAAATTAATCTCTGGTAAAAGTTAAATTAGCAATGGTTTTGTATCTGCTGTCTCCTATTATTTGCTTTGTTTTATTTGTTTAATTGGTTTGATTATACTGTTAATGCTTACTGTAAGTTGGTCTCTATATGGAGAGGAAAGATGGGGTAAAACCATTTAAAACTATCAGGAAGAGAGAGGGAGAGAGTAAAATATAAAATTCTAAAAGTATGTAATGTTGGAAATAGAAAAAAATTAATTACAGTTGGGGTTTGACAAACATACATTTTTTGACAAAATCATTTTCAGTCAGCTGGGAGAGAATGATTTGTTTCTGAAATGAAGAGTGCCCTAATTTACAACTTCTAAGCTATTTTGTGTATCTCATGACTTCTGTATGTTTAGATTATATTTAATGATTGGTGCTGCTTTGAAGGAATGTTGATTGTATACTTGAGAATATACAAAATATATACTGATTGTATACTTGAGAGAATTCAGTTTCTTCCTCTTACACACAAATGGTATCAAACATTTCCTTGTTCAAAAACTCTCAAAATAAATTTAAACAACTATAGGGCACTGAATAAGTCTAATGTGCAAAAAAAGAAAAAAAGAGAGGGTGTATTACTAGTAGTGCTTGACTGAGTTTGAAAGATGACTCTTGATTTCAACGTTCATTTTGTGTGACTGTGAGGACTTTACTGCATACCAGACTTGGCAGAACTTGTTGGCCCCCAACCAGAGTTCTATGGATTGTTGTTGGGAGGTTGGGGGCAAGCTGTATGGCATGCCCTCAGTGGAGTTTCTGAGGAAGTTCCTTTTTATTCCTTATTGAAAGATTAGATAGCTCTGGGAGTCTCTTTGTGTTTGTGAGTTGCCTCTTCCTGCTAACTGGCAAGAGGCACTTTTTAAGTGGGTGCTCTTCTTTTATTTAGCAGGGGGAGAGTAACTGACCCTCCTCATCCCAGCACTGTCTTTTCTAGTGGCTGTCTACTGTTGTTCTTTTTTTATCCTTTTAGATTGTGAGCCCTTTTGGAACAGGGAACCATTAGTTGTTTGTCTTTCTTTGGAAACCGTTTTGTGAACTTTCCGTTGAAAAGCGGTATATAAATACTGTTAATAATAATAATAAAAGCAAACCTAAGGATGATGTGCAATAAAAACACAGGTGTTTCAAAACATCCTTTTACAGCAGCTGCTTTCCTTTCCCTGTCACAGGATAATCAGTGATTAAAATACTGTATATGCTCATTTCATGCTGCTCTTTTCAAGCAGTTTACTGTTAGTCTGTTTTTTCTCTTTGAGGGCAAAATGGTTCTTAAGCAGAACTTGATGGCTGTTGGGAGAAGGGAAGGACCCCTCAGTTGGAGTATCTCAATTTGTTTCTAACATCCAGTTCCAGTGGGAGGACTTTGCTCATGTGTAGCCCACCTTAGGAAGGCATTTTTTTGGTTGTCTCGATTTTTGTTTTGTTTCTGTAGATCAAATATGCAGAAATTCATCCCTCATCTGAGTGGGGCCTCATTTCACTGATCTGCTGGTTGGCATGGGTTCATCAGGTTTCCGGTTGGAGGGAATATATGGTTTGAAAATGGGTGGTGTTTACTGTGTAATCAGGGAATGATGTTCTCTTGGGTACTGATGCATCTTTGTTATATTGCTTTCACTGCCATTGTCGTTACCTGTGTGACTAAAAAGCAGCCAACTATGTCTTCAGTATCACATAGAAAAACCAATATACTCCCCACAAACTGGCTGCATGAAGACACTGATTACTTTAAGTTTGGTTTTTCAACATCAGTTATATTCTAGTATCTGTGGAACAAATGTTACTGAATGTATATGCCTGACAGGATGACATTCATATTACAACATGAATTTTCAATTATCCCTGTTTTCCAAAGGCACTCCTGATCTCCCCCCCCCCCGCCCAGTATCACTCTTGGATTAAACCACCCCTGTTTTGTTCCTGTTTCCTCAGGTGCATTTTGGGGATATATCAGGTGTTGTTTTTTTTAATGTGAGTTACTCACTCTGCCATTTTTCAGGTTGCATTTCCTTCTTTGAGTTAAATTGTTATGTGTGTGTGGGGGGGGGGGAGAGCAGGAGTAGAGAACCAAAATCTTGTCTCTTAAGTGCACAAGAAGAGCTCTGCTGGATAGTCCAATGGCTCATTGAGTTTACACCCTGTTTCCCACAATGTCCCCCTAGGTGCTTCTAGGAAGCACACAAGCAAAGGATAAGGTCATATACAACTATGGCTGCAGTTCAGAGGCACTATTATAGGTAAAGAAACATCTGTACGTGAATGCTTGAGCTACCATTTAATTTTACCTATCTTTTTAATCCTGACCTTCCTTCAAATGATTCAAGGTCTAAATCCCTTTATCATTAGAACAACCCTGTGAGGTCTGTTAGACTGAAAGAGAACAGGCAGTGACCCAAAGTTAGTCATGGCTGACCATGGATTTTAGCCTGGATCTCTTCAGCCATTGGTTCATAATCTAACACTCCAACCACTGAAGCACACTGTGCAGTCTGTCACATTCAGTCTTTCAGAAGGAAAGTTACTTTTTTGAAAGCAAGATCTGAATTCCCAGTTTTAAAGCTTTGTTCTCTTCTCTCATTTCTGCAGCCCAATGATGATAATTACACAGAAAATTACAAGTTTGGCTTATGAAGTTCATGATGGTAAGATTTTCTTTTTGGAGCATAGTTATGTCGACTGAATGCTTTAGAAAATAAACTACATGGTCATATTTATTTTTCATTGTCTTTTAATAGGAGTTTAGGTAACAGGAATATGAATCAATATGCTAACCAGACTATGGGTGGGACATCACATGATAACTAAAGATCTGAAGATATTTTTTTTGTTCTGAATATGTTATGGATTGCTCAAGGATTCTTCTAATTTTTTTCTCCATATACACTAAGTCCCCAAGTTACATACCAGTTCTGGAGGTTCATCCATAAGTCAGAATGTATGAAAATGGAATCAGCTCACTCTTGCTGGTCCAGCGCTATTGTAGTTGCACAAAAGCATCACAATGAATGGATTACATCTGTATAAAAGTGTTGACATAGCTTCCATAATTCAGATGTCAATAAATTGGGGTCCCAGTACTGGAAATCTTTTAAGATGGGGACAGGTCTCTGTTTATGTCAAAAAAAATTGAACCTCAAATCTACAGGATAGATGAATTTGTTAAGGAAACAAAATTGTGGTAACTTAGGGCTGAGTACTTCTTTGATCTTACTTACCTATTCTTTGTTGATTAATTTGCATATGTTTTGTGCTGGTATGTGGGAATTATCTAGACCAGGGGTGCCCAAATCCCAGCTCTGGGGCCACTTGCGACCCTCAAGGACTCCTAATCCAACCCTCAGGAAGCACCCAGTCTCCAGTGAGCCTCTGGCCCTCCGGAGACTTGCTAGAGCCAGTGCTGGCCTGATGCAGCTGCTTTCAGCGTGACAGCCAACTGTTCTATCTCTTGTGTGAGCTGTGGGATGAGAGCTCCCTCCACTGCTTGCTGTTTCACATCTGTGATGCAGCAGCGGCAGCAAAGGAAAGGCTGGCCTTGCTTTGTGCAAGGCCTTTTATAGGCCTTGAGCTATTGAAAGACCATTCATTCATTCATTCATTCATTCATTCATTCATTCATATGTGTTCCATCTTTAATATATTCATTTATGTAAACTTATTCAAATTTGAAATGTAAATTCTTTTTTTTCCTGGCCCCCGACCCAGTGTCAGAGAGATGATATGGCCCTCCTGCTAAAAAGTTTGTACAGCCCTGTTCTAGACACTTTTTTCTTGTCCAAAACTATAGTTTTTGTCATGACCTGTTCCATTTGCAGATAAATTGGGAACTAATGTATGACATTGCATTTATTTTCCCATTCACAGGAATGTTTCGAAAGGAGGAAGAATTGACACCATCACAGCGATGTTTAGCTGTGAGGTAAGCTTTTCCCTGTTTCAGTGTAAGCTGTTACCTGTCCCTGTAGATTCCATTAGTGGTCAGCTAGTCTATAGCTTACCAGGAGAAGAGAGGAAGCCCCTCGCCATGACTTTCTTTTAGCCATTTGTGTATTATGCAGATAAAGCCACCTTGGCTTTTTGGTTCAGAAACGGTAAGCAGGATATAAATACAGCTACATAAATCATTTTGGATATTGTTTGCTACCTGTGAAGATGGCTGCCACTCATTCTATACTTTACACTGAATTACTGGCTCCCAATCCTATGACTTTATTTAGGCAAACTTGTAACAGAGTTTTGGGTTTGGGAATAATCTCTTAGATGTAACAATAATGATAAATAGTAATACTACCTAACTTTATATAGTGCTGTCTGAGTATGCAAAGTGCTTCACATATATTATCTTGATGTTGTCCTTACAGCAAACCTGTAAGGTGAATAAGTATTGTAATCTCCATATTGCAGCTGTAGAGATGAGGTTAAGAGAGAGTGACTTGCCTAAGGCCATCTAATCAGAATTCATGGCAGGGGTGAGATTTGAACCAGGGAAGTCCCAATAGTGCAGTTCATAGCCACTGCGTGACACCTGTTCTGTGGTGTAAATCACAAGTCAGACTTCTTAAATCAATCATTCAGTTGTGCATAGCATCTTTGGAGCCCACCTACCAAGTTTTAGTACCTTTATTCTTGAGGCTTCTTGGACATTCAAGCAGATATTGATGGGAAACTACAGTAGGAAGGGGATATTGTGCAAGGAAAGTGGTACATGTTTTGCAAGTACAGCTTATTTTGCTTGCAGAAGTACGTTAAGATACAACCCATAGTTTTCCATTACGTCTAACTTGGCAAATTATGGTTTGAACGAGTGAACATGAGTTTACTCCTGGTTTGCAGCACAGAGTTTTGCTAGTTCATATTCAACAGGAAACTATGGTTTGTTTAACCAGTATGTTAAACATAACAGGAGAGAGTGCTTGAGCCTGTTTCTTGTTCTGCCCTTCCAAACCATTGTTTGGTGGATCAGAAATGTGATGTCTGAATGAAGCCCATGTCATTATGTGTTTTTCTTTCCTTTTGGTTAGAATATAGTCACTGTGTGCTATTAGTTCTGTTCTTATAATAGACCTCTTAAAAAGTGTAAGGAAAATCTCACCAGTTGCTTGTCTTTGAATTACAGACGCATGCCAAGTCTACTGGAGTATTTAAGTTACAACTGTAATTTCATGGGTATCCTGGCAGGCCCATTATGCTCTTATAAAGATTATATTACTTTCATTGAAGGCAGATCATACCAACTGACACAGTCTGAAGCAAATGGGAAAGAAGAGATAAAATATGAACAAACAGATCCTTCTCCAAATGTAAGATCTATGACTTCTGCAGTGCTGCTATTCTTCTGTTGTCATTGCATGAGAAGCTTTGTTTGCATTACTTGTTTTACAGGCATAATTCTCAAGCTGTATCTCGACCATGAATGGTGATATTCATGAATTGGTACAGTTCTGTCTTCAAAAAGAAAAATCTAAAGGTAGATATTCGCGATAGATGCTCACTCCCAAACCTTGTGGATTAACACTGAATACCGTTACAAGCAGTTTCACGTAATATAAAATTTATCAATTTGTAGAAGGATCAGACCCTCAGAAGGACTTCTGAATGCCACTGGAGCATAGCACCAGTTGCGTTTGGAGGGTAACAAGTTGGGCAAATCCACGGCTCCCAAATCCACGGCCTCTACAGTCCTCAGAAAGAGAGTTAGTGTGCCCTGACTTGTGGATTTGATTATCCGCAGGTTACAGCATCTGTGGGGGTTCCAGGAATGTCAAGGATGTCAAGGCACAATTGTATTTTACTCTTACCCTTTTTACGTTTAGCTCCCCATTTCTTATTATAAAATTCCTTACAAATTCTTTTGTTCTTAAATATTAAAAAGTTCTTTAAAAGTTTTCAACTTTTTATTTATATTTACAAATGGATTTTAAATGTATTTAAAATCATTTTTGTAACTTCTGGATTGTTGGAATTTGAAACTTACTGATTATACTAGCTAAGCAGGTATATCTGTTGTACAGGGGCCCTCATATTTGTGGATCCCGAATCCACGGTTTCACTTCCCTGCAGATGAGTTGGGTGCCTATTTGCACCTCCTGGGGAGGTGAGGAGAGCTCTGCTTCTCTCACCTCCAGAGGGTCCTCTGGCCCAGGAGGGCTTCCCCAGGCCTCCTAATTCCTTATAAGGCATTAAAACATCATTTCCAGTTTCATGGAGAAACCAGAAGTGACTTTTTTCACTGTTGGGCTCAGTCTGCAGCCTCTCCTGGGCTCAGTCTGCGGCCTCTGCTGGGCTCAGAGGACCCTCTGGAAGTGAGGGGAGCATAGTTCCGCTTGCCTCCAGAGGACGACGCCTGTTTGCCTGTATCTGTGGTTTCACTTAACTGCGGGTGTGGTGGTGGAAGTGTTCTGAAACTGAACCCCTGCAGACATGGGAGCATGTCTGTATTTATGACATTTTCCCCTTATATTGCGTTTTTTCACTTACTTGCACTAAAAAAACCTTACTTTTCTATCAATACTGATATTCAAGAAGGCGTACAAAATTTTTAAACAAAGAATTTAAAACCAAAAGTATTACAATAAACATTTGAAATGGAGACGTGGACTGATGGTTTTGATAGAAGCTGCATATCAGACACAGCACAGCTTTGTTCTTTCTTCTCCAGTGTAGGAGTTTGTCTTCCATCAGATACTTGGGCCATATTTTTTTTTTCTTCAAATGCATAGCTTAATGTAATTACTTGATTATTTTTAACTTTTTAAAATCCTTGTATATTTAGTAAGACCGAGCCCACTGAAGGCCCACATCATCAGTAGGCATCTCACCTGCCATTTTCCTATCCTGCACTTTCCCAGACTTCCAGAGGGGGAAGGGAGAGCAGCATCTGAGTGGGCTTACCAAAGTTAGGTGTTCTTGCTAAGTGGTTTGAGCTCTCTGTAATTAAGGCTAAAACTCTGCATAATTATAGGAACTTTGAAAATTGTTTTTTTTTCTATCTCCCAGTATATGAACAATAAAGAACTTTACTTCCCAGAGTCCCTAATGATGACTCCTCATATGATCAGAAGTCTTCAGTATAGAGTGAGGAACTGCTAAGAAGGAATTGCCCTTCCTTTGGGGAGCTGTAGTTTTTTTTCTTTCCTGATCAATTCATAAAGAGGAATTAACAAAAAGATATTCAGCAGTTCCAGGGCTCACATCCACAGCAATGACTCATAAACTTTGCCCTTTGTGAAGGCTGCCTTCACCCTTTTCTGGTTTCCTCCCCCTAAACCTTGCAACTTGATAAATTTCAAAAATGTTGGGAAAGGAGGAAAATTGGTTGGTGTCAAACATTACAAGCCAAGGCAAAATGTTAGGGTTGGTTGCGCTTGGCTTGTAATGGGTAGGAAATTCTTGAACTGGAGCAACTTCCACCACCATCCCACTTCTGAATTTTTACACTATTCCTAATCCAGGCATTTGTACAGGATAATTGACAAAAAGATGGTCCTTGGCTTTTTACTGTATAAAGTTGCTAGAAAGCTCTCAAGTATCTGAACAGTGTAAGGTCAGTCAGTGAGGATCTATTAAGAACTCTACCTTCAAAATAACATGTACTGTAATGGCAATCCACAGGTAAGTTTTTCCTTTAATTATATTGCTCATATGCTTCACTTTTTTGTTTATGCTGCATTAGCTTCCTAATATTACGTTTCAGAAAATCTGTGTATGCTCTTGACACGCCCCGACTGATGTTAAAAGAAAACTGGCTGCATTTTATAACACCAGTGTGTGTTGCGTGCTTCTTGAGAAAAAAATGAAGATCATGTAACTCTCTTCCTGCATTTGCTGTATCAAGTTGCCACCTCAACCTGCTTTCTTACATAAAGAGTCACACTTCAGTGTTTTCATCTTGCTGAAATGCTTATCTAAGAAGTTTTTTTCTTTTTGCTAGATTCTCATGCCAATTTTTTTAAAGAAAAAGAATGCATCATCAGATTAAGTTTTTCATGAGTAATGAGGATCAGCAAATGTGAAGCTCTAGATGAAAGAACTGTGTTCTGCCTAATCTAATAAGCTTCCTTTCGTATTCTAATTTTATTTCTGTAACATTAAATTAATGACAACCCCTTCTCTTTTTGTTAACTTTGTTGGGTGCATGATATGAGCTTAATGTAACAGTTTCTACTGTGCTAATTGCATGTTAACTGAATCGAGTCCATTCTCAAGTGATTTATTTCATATCTCCCTCCTATTATGCCTTTTTACAAGCTATCATTTGTTGGTGCTCAAAGTGGTGTCAACTGTCTGAAATTAATGTCTATCTTCGTAAGTTTCTTTTTCTTATAGCTATTAGCTACCCTTAAATTCCCATGTTCCTGTGGAACACATTCCCTTTGCTTCTGGCTTCTTCTTAGAAATATTTTTAGCTGTTGAACCCCATGTTAATTGCCTGCAATGTGTGCATAACTCGATGTGCATCAATCCTAAATGCCACAAGCTTTATTTCACTCAGAAAGCTTTACTGGACTAATTGGAATTGGTGAGACTGCCAAGCAAGCATCAGAATGAACTCACTCCAACAAGTGTCTTAAAAATAAAGTTTTAATCACTAAGAGCTTGATTTAAAATCCATTGACCAGTTGCACATCTTTCCACTGATTTTGGTGGGATGTTGAATTTAGGTCAATATAAAAACATTATTCATAATTTCTGCACTCTTTTGCCATGTTTAGAATATTTTGTAGTTCTGTAGTTTTCAACTGCATTTAACTAAGGGAGCATACAGTTTGTTTTATCACATCTATTTCCTTACAACCTTCTTGGAACTCAAGGTGATGTGCATAGATTTTTCAGGCAGTCCTCCATCCAAGCACCATCCAGATCTGCTTAGCTTTCATCAGTTGGTCTGTCATTTGTTTTCAGACCATGGCCTCAGACTTTAGCTGTAAAGAGCATGAGCTTATGAGGCAAGAAATGAAATCTCAGTTTAGCCATGGATTTGCTGAGTGACATTTAAGCAAGTTCAATCTCTCAGCCTCAAGTTCCAATCTCTACCTTATTGGGATGGTAATACTGTCCTGTCATACAAGGTTGTTTTAAGGATTACTGCAATAATGGATATGAAGTGCTTTGATAGCCCATTTGCAAATAAATCCTCGCATGGTGATGGAGCAGTGCTGGCATGGCCTCCACTGTATCCCGCATGGGATTTTTGACCAATGGAGGCCTCCTTGGGTAAGGAAACAGTAGTTTCCTTGCTCTGGGGTCAACTCAGACCTGTGCCAGCTCAATTGCTGTTGCAAGTTCAAGTTGATCAGTGAAGGTTGATCAGTGAAGGCCTGAGAAGGGGTTTTGGATTCATCATGCACTGCCACCACCCCTATCACCACCCATTCTGCCCACCCCATTCAAACCCCTCCCTGCCTCCGTCCAATCCCTACACTGGCTAACTTGCACCAGTGAGTATCTGGTGTTTGTCTCACACAGACCCGGCCACTTGTGGTAGCAGTCAGGCCTAGTTGTGTTTATGATGGCCGTAAAGCCGTTTGTGCCTGTGGAACAGCCTTTTAGGATTGGGCTGTGAGTTATATTCACCCTCATCTTCATTATTTTATCTTAGTTGTGGGAAGCGTTGGCCTAAAACCATGATTTGCCCAAAAGCTCACAGTGAGCTGAGGATGGATTTGAACCTATTATACCCAAACTGTATCCTCTATAATCGTACTGACTTATGTTTGTACCCGACAGTATTTGATACAACAATCTTGTATTCTTGTATTGGCAACCTTCAGTCTCGAAAGACTATGGTATCGCGCTCTGAAAGGTGGTTCTGGCACAGCGTCTAGTGTGGCTGAAAAGGCCAATCCGGGAGTGACAATCCCTTCCACACCGGGAGCAAGTGCAGTCTGTCCCTGGCCTGTCTCCCTGGCTATGGGCCTTCCTTCTTTGCCTCTTAGCCTCAGACTGTTGGCAAAGTGTCTCTTCAAACTGGGAAAGGCCATGCTGCACAGCCTGCCTCCAAGTGGGCCGCTCAGAGGCCAGGGTTTCCCACTTGTTGAGGTCCATCCCTAAGGCCTTCAGATCCCTCTTGCAGATGTCCTTGTATCGCAGCTGTGGTCTACCTGTAGGGCGCTTTCCTTGCACGAGTTCTCCATAGAGGAGATCCTTTGGGATCCGGCCATCATCCATTCTCACGACATGACCAAGCCAACGCAGGCATCTCTGTTTCAGCAGTGAATACATGCTAGGGATTCCAGCACGTTCCAGGACTGTGTTGTTTGGAACTTTGTCCTGCCAGGTGATGCCGAGGATGCGTCGGAGGCAGCGCATGTGGAAAGCGCTCAGTTTCCTCTCCTGTTGTGAGCGAAGAGTCCATGACTCGCTGCAGTACAGAAGTGTACTCAGGACGCAAGCTCTGTAGACCTGGATCATGGTATGTTCCGTCAGCTTCTTGTTGGACCAGACTCTCTTTGTGAGTCTGGAAAACGTGGTAGCTGCTTTACCGATGCGCATGTTTAGCTCGGTATCGAGAGAATGAGTGTCGGAGATCGTTGAGCCAAGGTACACAAAGTCATGGACAACCTCCAGTTCATGCTCAGAGATTGTAATGCAGGGAGGTGAGTCCACATCCTGAACCATGACCTGTGTTTTCTTCAGGCTGACTGTCAGTCCAAAATCTTGGCAGGCCTTGCTAAAACGATCCATGAGCTGCTGGAGATCTTTGGCAGAGTGGGTAGTGACAGCTGCATCGTCGGCAAAGAGGAAGTCACGCAGACATTTCAGCTGGACTTTGGATTTTGCTCTCAGTCTGGAGAGGTTGAAGAGCTTTCCGTCTGATCTGGTCCGGAGATAGATGCCTTCTGTTGCAGTTCCAAAGGCCTGCTTCAGCAGGACAGCGAAGAAAATCCCAAACAAGGTTGGTGCAAGAACACAGCCCTGCTTCACTCCGCTTCGGATGTCAAAAGGGTCTGATGTGGAGCCATCGAAGACAACAGTGCCCTTCATGTCCTTGTGGAAAGATCTGATGATGCTGAGGAGCCTGGGTGGACATCCAATCTTGGGGAGAATCTTGAAGAGGCCGTCTCTGCTGACCAGGTCGAAAGCCTTTGTGAGATCTATGAAGGCTATAAAGAGTGGCTGTCATTGTTCCCTGCATTTCTCCTGCAGTTGTCTAAGGGAGAATACCATATCAGTGGTGGACCTGTTGGCTCGGAATCCACACTGCGATTCTGGATAGACGCTCTCTGCAAGTACCTGGAGCCTCTTTAGTACAACTCGGGCAAACAGCTTTCCTACAACGCTAAGGAGAGAGATGCCGCGGTAGTTGTTGCAGTCACCCCTGTCACCTTTGTTCTTGTACAGCGTGATGATGTTTGCATCCCTCATGTCTTGAGGTACTCCACCTTCTCTCCACCTACTGTGGGAAGTGAAAGAATTTTGTCCCTGCAGCTCCAGTCATCAGCAGGACCTATCACTCTCATCAGTGCTTATGCACCGACTCTGTCGTCTCCAGCAGAAGCCAAAGACAAATTCTATGATGACCTGGCCACCACTGTCAAGAAAATCCCTGTAAAAGAGCCATTGTTCATCCTCGGCGATTTCAGTGCTAGAGTTGGTGCTGATAACAGTTCATGGCCCACTTGCTTAGGTCAGTTTGGCACTGGGAGGATGAACGAAAATGGCCAACGCCTGCTAGAGTTTTGCTGTCATCACGGTCTCTGTGTCAGCACCACATTCTTCAACACAAAGCCCCAACATAGAGTCTCTTGGAGACATCCAAGATCAAAGCACTGGCACCAGCTCGACCTGATCCTCACCAGACACTCCAGCCTTCCCAGCATCAAGATCACACGCAGTTATCATGGTGCTGCCTGCGACACTGACCACTCCCTGGTGTGCAGCAGAGTGAAACTGCAAACAAAGCGACTGTATCACACGAAAAAGGAAGGAAGACCTCGCATTGATACCAGCAAGACCCGGGATCAGAGAAAAGTGGAGGAATTTGCACAAGCGCTTGAGGAATCTCTTCCAGGCCCGGCCGACGCAAACGCATCCAACAGATGGGAACATTTCAAGAATACCGTTTACAACACCGCCTTGTCCATATTCGGCAAAAAGACCAACAAGGCGGCAGACTGGTTTGAAGCCCACTCTGAGGAGTTGACACCAGTCATTGAGGAAAAGAGGAGAGCTCAAGCAGCATACAAGGCCTGTCCCAGTGAGCGCAACCTGCAGGTCCTCCGAACTGCTCGCAGCAAAGTCCAACAGACTGCCAGGAGATGTGCTAACGACTACTGGCTCCAGCTCTGTTCCGAGATACAGATAGCAGCTGACATGGGCAACATCAAGGGGATGTATGATGGTATCAAGCAGGCCCTAGGTCCAACACAGAGGAAAATTGCCCCTCTGAAGTCTGCCACAGGCGAGGTCATCCAGGATCGGGCGCAGCAGATGGAACGCTGGGTGCAGCACTACTCTGAGCTATATTCCAGAGAAAATGTAGTCACCGAAGAAGCACTGAACAACATTGAGTGCCTGCCTGTGCTGGAAGAGCTTGACAGTGAACCAACCCTAGAAGAACTTCACGTGGCCCTGGACTCCCTTGCCTTTGGCAAGGCACCTGGAAAAGACAGCATCCCTGCTGAAGTCCTAAAATGCTGCAAAGAGATCATCGTCACTGAGCTGCATACAACAATAAGAACTGATTATGTGCTATCCTAACAGTTCTTGACATCATAGCTCCTAAACCAACAAGGCTTAGTGAGGTAGAAGAGAGGGCTTGAAGCAAAGGAAGAAATGACTGAAGGCGTACATTGACAGTCTGAATTGTTAGATAAGATTGGAAAAAAATACTTCAAATTTCCTGGAGTCAGCATTAAATATTAAAGTTGTAAAGCACATAGGGTCTCAAGACTGACTGAGGACTCTTGGCCTAGAAATATTAATATTTAAAATATATTTTGCCAGTGTATGTAAATTAACATCCAGTCATGTAAATAAGAACCAAATATCGGTGATTGAACTATTTTATCTTTTTCACTTGACAGCACTGTGTGGGATACTAAATAAAAATGGTATTGAATAGAAATTGACTGGCCTTTAGATGGTTATCTAACAGCCCAATCCTAACCTGCCTGGAGGAGGCAGGCCGGTAGGCCTGTGCTGCATCCAAGGCGGAATTGGGACTGAAAGCTGCTCAGCCAGGGGCAAGGGGAATTACTTCCCCTTACCCAGGTAAAGGAGCAGCAACTCCAGTGGGGCTACTCAGATCTGTGCCACTTCAAGAGGTAGTGCAAATCCGAGCAGTCCAGGACTCCCCAGGCTGCCCGGGAATGGGGTTAGGATCCAGCATAACTGCCAAAACCTGGCCCCACGTCCTGCTTGTCTGCCTCCGGAAACGCCCACCCCAAAACGCTTTAGGATTGTGCCCTAAGCTATATTTCAATTAATGTACTTCTAGCTACTATAATTTCTTCACTGATATGCTGTAGTAGCCTATTTTATTAATGGCACTTTAGCACACATATGCTTCCTTCCTTCTCTTTTTTCCTTCTCTTGAAGTGTAGAAGGAAGCAGTTTGTGTCTAGGATTACAGCTCATTTCAGGGACAAGGAGGCCTGTGCATGTCCAATATGTGTCGGCTTATGGGAGCTAAACAGCCAAGCTTATGAGAACATCTCCCAGGAAAGTATTGAACCCCAGGGGCTCTTGTGAATTTGATTATTGACAGTAGCATCTGTGGGGCAATGAGATATGACAATTCACTGAATTAACTATGAATACAGATGAGGCAGAATTCAGGTAGGACCCTTTGAGAGAGAGTCAAAATGTAACTCATTTATTAAAAATCTAAATGAAATTGAACAATATAAGGAAAGGAAATTGGGTAGTAAAAGTATAAGCAGGCTGGTGGAAAAGGCAGAAAGATGCAAAGAAATGTTTTCACCAAATGGATGCAATTATGAGTAAGCCGATGGATCCCACCCGTGGCCTGGATGGGCAGATTTGGCTTCCTAGTCACTAACTTCATGCCAGTCCTGAATGGTGGTAGCCATTCCAGAGCCCAACAAATCCATCTGATCTCTCTTCTAGTAACTGAATTTCACACAGACAAAAGCTGCTTGCAAAATGAAATCTCAGGAGCATTTAGCTGTTGAACTTACATAGGGCTTCTAGAAGGTTAACAGTGTCCAAAAATACAGAATAGGTGGGGAACACAGCATTCATTATTGATTTTCACTCTATTTGGCTCCATCAAATATTTTTCAGACTTGTGTGACACATAGGCCTGTGATACCGGAGTTAGAGATAAAGCTGTCATTTCTGCCTCTTTCCATACCTTGAGGACATGGTCTCTTTGATCCTCTGCAACGTTTGAGTGTGAAACATTGATAAAGTAATAACTGTTCATTTTACATTTGAAGAACATTCTGTCTTGGAATAGGAGGTGGACAGTACAGCATGTAGAGGAGATATAGGAATTAAGCACTTTCTTCTCCCTGTCCCCTGGCAGTTTTTGTTCCATCTCCTGGTCCTAGTGGGGAATGAGGAGATGGGGATGGTTGACTCTGCCTAGTTAAATAGTAAATAAGACTAGTGTTTTAGGAATGGGCCAGTATGGAATAGAATGGAATGGAATAGAATGGCCAGGAATGGAATAGAAGCTTTCGTTTGTCTACTATGGGAATTGTCATAGTTTACATTCCTTTGCCTGGCTAGTCATTTTTTCCTTGTGCTAGTCTATAGATCTCGTCTACATTGTGTATGTAATCCACCCCCCTCCCCTACCTTGCTTGTATACCTAGACTGGCACCCAAGATTGCCTTGGCCCAGGTCTTTTGAACTAGGCATGCATCCCTTAGGACCAACAGAGGGGGACCAGCTGGAATAAGCGTATATCAGAATGTAAGTAGCTCTGCATCCTTACTGCCTGTGAGAGGAAAGCCTAGGAGTGAGTTTAAGAGCTTGGCCTAGGAGGCATAGGTGTGCGCCCAGCATGCCGAATGTGAAAGCAATTCAACAGCAAACAAACTGTGATAAAGACTGATGCCCAGTGTGATTTTGTAAAAACTTTCTTTTGTAAATCAGGACATTAACAGTTAAGTGTAAGTGGGAATTTTTTTAAAATGCCATCTGACATGAAAATTTGTCATAGTGGTCCTTTATTATGTAATGTACATTTTTAGCAAAAGGGTAAAAGTGCCTCTTTGCATGGTTGAGAAATGCCCGTTTGAGTTCATTCCCTCCCATTGAAAATTCCTTTCAAAAAACAGAACACTTCAATACCCAAAAGTTCATTGCTGATTAGCGAAAAGAGTAGTGGGACTACAAAGAATTCCTTAGCAGAAGCCATAAAACTGCAAAACAAATTTGGCTGTGTTCTAAAGCTGTTTAAACAACTCCCATCAGGCAAAGTTCTTTTAAACATATTTCAGAGAGCTAAAAACACCATGAGAGAGCAACTGAATTTACTACTTTTTTTCCTGTGTCTTTTTTACACACACTCTGTGCCTTAACATAAGAACATAAGAACAGCCCCACTGGATCAGGCCATAGGCCCATCTAGTCCAGCTTCCTGTATCTCACAGCGGCCCACCAAATGCCCCAGGGAGCACACCAGATAACAAGAGACCTCATCCTGGTGCCCTCCCCTACATCTGGCATTCTGACTTAACCCATTTCAAAAATCAGGAGGTTGCGCATACACATCATGGCTTGTACCCCATAATGGATTTTTCCTCCAGAAACTTGTCTAATCCCCTTTTAAAGGCATCTAGGCTAGACGCCAGCACCACATCCTGAGGCAAGGAGTTCCACAGACCAACCACACGCTGAGTAAAGAAATATTTTCTTTTGTCTGTCCTAACCCTCCCAACACTCAATTTTAGTGGACGTCCCCTGGTTCTAGTATTATGTGATAGTGTAAAGAGCATCTCCCTATCCACTCTGTCCATTCCCTGCATAATTTTGTATGTCTCAATCATGTCCCCCCTCAAGCGTCTCTTTTCTAGGCTGAAGAGGCCCAAACGCCGTAGCCTTTCCTCATAAGGAAGGTGCCCCAGCCCCGTAATCATCTTAGTCGCTCTCTTTTGCACCTTTTCCATTTCCACTATGTCTTTTTTGAGATGCGGCAACCAGAACTGGACACAATACTCCAGGTGTGGCCTTACCATCGATTTGTACAACGGCATTATAATACTAGCCGTTTTGTTCTCAATACCCTTCCTAATGCTCCCAAGCATAGAATTGGCCTTCTTCACTGCCGCCGCACATTGGGTCGACACTTTCATCGACCTGTCCACTACCACCCCAAGATCTCTCTCCTGATCTGTCACAGACAGCTCAGAACTCATCAGCCTATATCTAAAGTTTTGATTTTTTGCCCCAATGTGCATGACTTTACACTTACTGACATTGAAGCGCATCTGCCATTTTGCTGCCCATTCTGCCAGTCTGGAGAGATCCTTCTGGAGCTCCTCACAATCACTTCTGGTCTTCACCACTCGGAAAAGTTTGGTGTCGTCTGCAAACGTAGCCACTTCACTGCTCAACCCTGTCTCCAGGTCATTTATGAAGAGGTTGAAAAGCACCGGTCCCTGGACAGATCCTTGGGGCACACCGCTTTTCACCTCTCTCCATTGTGAAAATTGCCCATTGACACCCACTCTCTGCTTCCTGGCCTCCAACCAGTTCTCAATCCACGAGAGGACCTGTCCTCTAATTCCCTGACTGTGGAGTTTTTTCAGTAGCCTTTGGTGAGGGACCGTGTCAAACGCCTTCTGAAAGTCCAGATATATAATGTCCACGGGTTCTCCTGCATCCACATGCCTGTTGACCTTTTCAAAGAATTCTATAAGGTTTGTGAGGCAAGACTTACCCTTACAGAAGCCATGCTGACTCTCCCTCACCAAGGCCTGTTCGTCTATGTGTTTTGAGATCCTATCTTTGATGAGGCATTCCACCATCTTACCCGGTATGGATGTTAGGCTGACCGGCCTATAGTTTCTCGGGTCCCCCCTCTTTCCCTTTTTAAAAATAGGCGTGACATTTGCTATCCTCCAATCTTCTGGCACCATGGCCGTTTTGAGGGACAAGTTGCATACCTTAGTCAAGAGATCTGCAACTTCATTCTTCAATTCCTTAATAACCCTTGGGTGGATGCCATCAAGGCCCGGTGACTTATTGATCTTTAATTTATCAATGAGGTCTGAAACATCTTCTCTTTTAACCTCTATCTGACTTAACTCCTCGGTCAGGAGGGGCCGTTCGGGCAGCGGTATCTGCCCGAGTTCTTCTGCCGTGAAGACAGATGCAAAGAACTCATTTAATTTCTCTGCCATCTCTAAGTCTCCTTTTATCTCCCCTTTCCCTCCCTCACCATCCAGAGGGCCAACCGCTTCTCTGGCGGGTTTCCTGCTTCTAACATATTTGAAGAAGCTTTTATTATTCCCCTTAATGTTGCTGGCCATGTGTTCCTCATAGTCTCTCTTGGCCTCCCATATCACCTTCTTACATTTCTTTTGCCACAGTTTATGTTCCTTTTTATTCTCCTCATTAGGGCAAGACTTCCATTTACGGAAGGAAGCTTCCTTGCCCTTCACAGCCTCTCTAACGTGGCTGGTTAGCCATGCGGGCACCCTCCTGGATTTAGTGGAACCCTTCTTTCTTTGCGGTATACACCTCCGCTGGGCCTCTATTACTGTTGTTTTAAGCAGCCTCCATGCACTCTGGAGAGATTGGACTCTTTTTACCCTCCCTTTCAACCTCCTTCTAACCAGCCTCCTCATTTGAGGGAAGTCCGCCCATCGGAAGTCAAGGGTTTTTGTTAGAGATTTGCCTGGTATTCTTCCCCCAACGTGCACGTCAAAACGGATTGCAGCATGATCACTGTTCCCCAATGGCTCAGTAACGTTTACATCTCTAACCAGGTCCTGTGTACCGCACAATATTAAATCCAGAGTGACCTGTCCTCTGGTGGGCTCCGTGACTAGCTGATCTAAGCCACAGTCATTTAGCACGTCAAGAAATCCGGTTTCCTTATCGTGACCAGAACACAAATTGACCCAGTCAATATGAGGATAATTGAAGTCCCCCATGATTACAACCCTGTCCCTCCTTGTCACCTCCCTGATCTGTTTCCTCATTTCAAGGTCCCCATCCGATTTCTGGTCTGGAGGACGATAGCACGCCCCCAGTATTACATCGCTGCACAAGCCTGGTAATTTAACCCACAGAGATTCTACGGTGGAGTCGGACCCACCTTCAATCTCTACTTTGCTGGATTCTATCCCTTCCTTAACATAAAGGGCCACCCCACCTCCAACACGCCCCTCCCTGTCCCTCCTGTAGAGTTTATAGCCCGGGATTGCGGTATCCCACTGATTCTCCGCATTCCACCAGGTTTCCGTTATGCCCACTATGTCAATATTTTCCCTTGTCACCAGACATTCCAGTTCTCCCACCTTTGCTCGTAGACTTCGGGCATTCGCATAAAAGCATTTATACACGGAATGCCCCAGGATGGGCTGCTTATTCGCTCCTTTGTCCTTGCATCCTCTCATTGTGCCAAACCGTCTATCACATCCCATCACGCTACCTTTCCCAATTTCTTCTCCTACTCTGCCTTTGTCTTGTTGTTCTCTAACCTCCCCATCCTCATCCCTATGGGATGAGGAGTCCCGAACCGGATGCCCCTCGGCTCCTGTCGGCCTTCCCCCAGGGATCAGTTTAAAAGCTGCTCTGCCACCTTTTTAATGTTATGCGCCAGCAGTCTGGTTCCATTCTGGTTCAAATGGAGCCCGTCCCTCTTGTACAGGCCCCGCTTGTCCCAAAACGTTCCCCAGTGCCTAACGAATCTAAACCCCTCCTCCCTACACCACCGTCTCATCCACGCATTGAGACCCCTGATCTCCGCCTGCCTAGCTGGCCCTGCGCGTGGAACAGGTAGCACTTCAGAGAACACTACCTTTGAGGTCCTGGCTTTCAGCTTCCTGCCTAAAAGCCTAAATTTGGCCTCCAGGACCTCCCAGCTACACTTGCCCACGTCGTTGGTGCCGACATGCACCACAGCTGCTACCTCTCCCCCAGCACTGTCTACTAGCCTGTCTAGATGAGAAGTGATGTCCGCAGTCTTCGCACCAGGCAGGCAAGTCACCATGCGGTCCTCACATCCGTCGCAAATCCCCCTCTCTATGTTTCTAATAATAGAATCCCCCACTACAAGAAGCCCCCGACCCCCCTCCCGCCGAGGAGTATCCCGAGTGCGCTCGGATACGGGCCCATCCCCTGGAGAAGGGATCCCCCCTAGGGGATTGTTTCCCTCCTCTCCAGGATGACGTCCTCCAGTCCCGAGACTTCCCACCCGGGCAGCCGAGGAGCTGCACGCCTGAGGTTGGGACAAAGCCTGATTGTCCCCGGAAGTCTCCCCACGGTCCTCCTCTGGCTGCCTGCGCTTCTCCAGGTCGGCCACCAAGGCTTCAAGGGAGCGGACGCGTTCCCTGAGAGCCTGGAGCTCCTTGCACCGAGGACACACCCATGACTTATGCCCCAGAGGCATATAATCATACATGTGGCACTCGATGCAGAACACTGGATAGCCCCCACCCTGCTGCTGGCTGTCTGACTGCATAGCTTTTGTGTTGTTGTTGTTGTTGCCTTTTATTCATTCATTTTATTCAACTCATTTGTTGGGAAAGGCCATGATCCAGAATACATAGATGCACAACAAATCATAAAAAATAAAATCCCTGTAGCATTTACATTAACTAAAAGGAATACCTTTCAAGTATCTGCTCCTATTCTATAAACATGGGACTATCTTCATTTTTCATACTGTATAGTGCCGTCATTTAAACTGCATTCTGCACTTCATTGTCATGCCTCTATAAACCTATTCATTTCAGTTTTTTAAATTGTTGGAGTATTTTTGCTTGGTACAGGATTAGTTTGAGTTGAATAGCAAGTATTGATTATCATTACTCTTTTCCACTGGCTTAATTATATTTCATTGTACAACAGTCTTCTTGGATTACTTGTAATTGGGCTCTTTAAGCAATTGCATTGTATAAAATTGTGGTTATTGCCTTAGCATACTGTTTTAATGCCAAATGTGCTTTTAAAATGTTTTTTCCATCTTGGCTTACTATAGTGAGGAAGAATATAGCCTCACCAACCTAAGTTTTTTAGTGGCAGATCCTTTTCAGTATTGCTCTTCTTTCATACCATGTACAATAAAACAAAACAAAAAGTAGGCATAACATTTGGTAAGTCATCCTCACAGGGAGCCTTTTTCCAGTGTTGGCTCAAAACATAGTAAGATATTGAAAGATCCTGTCATTTTGAATCACAACCAAAATATAAATATAAGAATCAAGTTCTCTGCTCTGAGTCAGGATCCTGCATGAATAAGAGGCAAGCTGCAAAGTTAGTATGACAAAATGAAGACATTGAGTTGAAAAAATTGTGTTGAGGTACTTTGAAGAGGAAACCCTCTTTTGACATCAGTATAGAAAAGTGTGAACCATAGAATAGAAAGGCACCTCCTTCTGCAAACTGTCCATTCTTTATGGCGGATTTCCACTTCATTGAAAGGAAATGTGTTACATCCAGAAATTCTGATACAACAAATGTCTGCCTTTGTAAAGGTGGTTCACTCCATTAAGCTAATGACTTTGAGATATAAGCCATTGCATGATATGTGCTTCAGTCCAAACCTGGCTGTCCATGAAGTTTCACCTGTTGGAGAGGTGACAGCCATATGATATGGGCTGAGGGGGAAGTGAACCAGGAGTGGTGAGGCCCCACCATCAGGAGTGGTGATGCTAGCCCCAGCAAAGTGCAGGAAGTCAAACAATACGCTGTCTGAAAGCCCAACTTCAATTCTATACATACAGCAAAGCTTCAGGGACCATCTCCATTCCCTCCGCAGAATTCAAAGTCTGGTGCTGTGTATGAGCATCCCTGTAGCCCCCGCAGTATCCCAGCGGACTTTTAAAAATGCTTTTAAACTAGAAACAAAATGTTAGAAATTTAAGTTAATCTATAAATAATTATAGTTGAAGAATTGACCAAAGCTGGCATACACATAAAACGTCAGCTATGTTTCCTGTAATATAATTTAAGTATTATGCCTCTAAGGTAGGGAAATTAATGTTTATCTTAGATTGCTTTATCAGACTGTTTCTAGCTGGATGCTGAAAATTTAGTTGGTAGTTCAATAAATTTTCACCCTTATCGTAAATGAAAGGCAATAGCATTTCTGCGTTCTGGTTTGCACTGGTACAGCATATGTGCTTAATCAATCATAGTAAGGTGGATTCAAAGACAACTTTCTCCTGATACTCTCCTCAGAGAATAGGTTGTGGATCAGAATATTAGGCTCTTACAAGAAGTTCATATTCTCCTGAGAGCTGACATGACATTATTTATAATCCAGGTCATATTTCCCGTAGCCATGTTATGAAACTAGGGGGAGAATAATGCTAGAGTAGACATTTTGTAAATGGATGACTTGAATAAACTCAACAAAATGAAGCTTATTTAAAGGATTTATATCCTGCCTTTTCCCCTAAAACAGGGTGTCAAGGAGCTTACAATAACAAGCAGTAAAAACAGTAAGTCAATTAAAAGCAATTTAACAATAAAATGATAAAAAATACAAAACAGCAGAATACAAATAATATAGAAGCTAAAATTACAGGCGCAAAAGTATAAAAGCTATAAAATACAATAGCAGAGACAAAGAATCCAAATGTGAAAACTATTCAAATGGGGAAAACACAATGAAAAAGTTTTGAGGCCTTCTTGGCAAGTAAGCAAGGAGCATAGTTCTTCATTCCACCAGAAGGGAGTTCCATAGCAATTGTGCTGCCACGGAGAGGGCCCTGCTCCTGTTCACTGCCAAATTAATTTCCACCAGGAGTGGCACACGCAGCAAGACCCCTTGAGATGTCCTCTGGGACAGGTTGGTTCCCTGGCCCTAAGCTCTATAGCGCTGTAAAGGCCAAAATCAGCACCATGAATTGTGCTCAGAAATAAACTTGCAGCCTGTGTAGTCCAAACAGCAGTAGCTGAACTGAGTTAAACCTCCAAGCTGTCATAATCACACAAGTTGCCTCATTCTTCCCGAATTGCAGTCTCCAAGCATATCTCAAGCCAAACATGATGGATCGAAAGGGATCTGGATTAATGTTTCTCAGCATTTGTCCTCCACCGTACCATTTCACATGGTCCACCTATTTGAAGTACCACCAGAAGTAACTGATGATGACATTACAAGTTACTTCTGGGTTGGGAGGCCAGGTGTGACCCAAGGAAGAGGCTCAGGGTGTATGGGAGGGCTTTTTCAAACATGAAAAAGCATGATTTGGAGCTCTGTCTGCTGAGCCTCCTACTGCTGTTGTGTCACGTTCCTGGTCTTGCTTCCGGGTGGCAGGTGTCCAAGGGTTCTGTGAGTACCACCAAACACCTCAAGTACCACTGGTTGAGAAACACTGATCTCGATAAACTATTCCATCCAACAATCCCTAGAGATGAAACTCCACCCCACTTGATCATTTTGCCCAAAAAAGGAAGTTAGAAACTGACCAATGGTTCTCCAATACAGTGGAGTCAAGGGAGGGTGTCTTTAGGAGACGGCAAATCACAGTCTGTTTTAGGCAATTGGCAATGCCCCTTCCATCAAAGATAAATTAATAGCCCTCCCTATCCATTCAAGCACCTCCCCCCCATGCAGATCTAACAAGCCAAGCCAAGGATCAAGCATATGGCTTCAGGTTCCAAGGGATCCTGTCCACATCCTTGGGTTGTAGAAGGTGAAAAGTATCCCAAACAACTGGTCCAACAAATGTTATGGGAGCACTGAACAGCACTGTCAATGTGGAGTCAATGTCTGAACAAATGTGAGCAATTTTATCTACAAAGTATCTTGCAAATTGGTCACAGCACTGGATAATTGAGGTATCTTTCTCCTCACCAAGCCGAGGAGCCAAGCTGGCCCTGGACAACTTGGAACAGCTGATTTGGCCCATTCTCCACAAATGCAATGGGGCAGAGGAAAAAAGTTTTCTTTGCTACTATCCCCATCACAGAGTAAGCTCTAACATGAACTCTCACCTATGTTTAGTTGGGCATGTCACATTTTTTCTGCCACATTCTGTACATCTGTCAAGTTACTTCATTTCCTGCAGCTCCTCAGTAAACCAAGGAGCCACATAAGCTCTGTGATGAGGCAGAGGTTGCTTGGTAGTGACAGTCTTATTCTCTGATAGTTTGTTACCTATTGCTTAAGTAAAAGTGAAAAAGAGAACAATAAGCATTTTTCTGTCCTTTCTTTGAGCAGCAGATAAACAGAAGAACTGAGAACAGGGCAGTGGAAAAAGAATACAGCTAGCAAGTGGAGGAGGTGAAATGACAATACAAAAATTTTGTGCAGGAACTAGACTGTGAACAGTAAAAAATATTGTGCACATCTCTTCCATCAGTGGACATACTATCTAGAATAGTCAACAGTAAACCTGCTAAGTGGAATGAAATGCTGAGAACACAGGTGACAATGCCTTGCTGTAACCACTGTCTTCTCTACCATGGCAGTATACTTTGTTCAATCAAACTCTTGCTAAAGTTTGTCAGGGTGTAAGTTTGTGGCAGTCAGAGGGAATAGGAGGTGGATGAAATCAAAACTGGTAGAAGGTGTGGCAAAAGCACTGTGAAAAATATAACCCCCTCCCCAGCCTGAGGAGAAAGCAGCAGTCTGCTATTCAACACATAAAGCAACTTGTGAAATGCTCTTTGGCGTGAATGATGGTATATTAGTTGCAAGGAAGCCACTGATGTGGTGATTTATTTGATGGATGAATTGCCACAGATTGGTTACATTAAGAACTCTGTTAACTAGATCTTCCTTACTTCTACAAATTGATGTTGAATGATCCTATTCTGTATATTTTTGTCTTTTCTCTTGAGAGCAGTCAGTGCCAGCACTTTGAATTAAGCCACATAGCATTTGTTATCCATTAGTGAAATGCATTTGCAGTACTTTTTGTATACTATGTGGTCCAGGTCAATTTAAGATGACCTTTTTAAAGGTTATAGGCTAGAGCAGGGGTGACCAAATCCCAGCCTGAGGGCCACTTGCAGCCATCAAGGACTCCCAATCTGGCCCGTGGGGAGCCCCCAGTCTCCAGTGAGCCTTCCAGAGACTTGTTGGAGCCCACCCTTGCCCGACATGCATGCTCGCAGCATGAGGGTGACTGTTCAACCTCTTGTGTGAGCTGTGGGATGAGGGCTCCCTCCACTGCTTGCTGTTTCACATTTGTGATGAGGCAGCAGCAATAAAGGAAAGATCAGCCTTGCTTTGTGCAAGGCCTTTTATAGGCCTTGAGCTATTGCAAGACCTTCATTTATTCAAACAAGTTCCATCTCTAATACTATATTCATTTGTGTAAATTTATTCAAATTAGAAATATAAATTAATTTTTTCCCCTGGTCCCCGACACAGCATTAGTGATGATGTGGCCCTCCTGCCAAAAAGTTTGGACACCCCTGGGCTAGAGAGAGGGCAATGACATAAGGCCCAGTGCATATTTTAGGTATGTTATTCCATAATGATGATGATGGATGTGTACTTCTTTGCTATATTTTTTTATTTATCACATTTTTATACTGCTCTTCCTCCAAAGAGATCAGGGCGGTGTACACGACTGCTCCCCTCCTTTTTTCCTCACAACAACCCTGTGAGGTAGCTGAGGCTGAGAGAAAGTGACTAGCCCAAGGTCCCCCAAGAAGTTTTGTGGCTGAGGGAGGCTCTGAACCTGGATCTTCCAGGTCTGAGTCCACCTCCCAAACCACTACATCACCCTGGCTTTCTTTATAATCTGAATTATAAAAAGAGCTAAGAAACAGAGGCATCTACTTTCTGGACTGTGCTCTGATGTGATTTCCAAAGTACAACTCCAATACATGCCAATTGCTTCACAGCCAGCTAGCTCTAGGAGACCTAGTCTTGTAAAAGCATGCTTCAGAAGAAAGGAACTAAAGAAATCATCTTGTTTTCCAAATTCACCTTTCCCCTCTTTTCTGAACTAAATGTTACATTAGCAGGGACGTTCAGCTTGGATAGAGGTCAAAGAGAGAATCACTACTGATTTGAATAAGAGAGGATGCACCAGTCTCCAGTAGGTGTATGTATGAACCTCCCAGAATATATATGGCTGTACAGCCTTTTGTCACCATCTTTGGCTAACAGCTGACAAAACAGTCGGTTTTAAGTGAATCTAGCTGCTTTGCACGTTCAGAGAAGTAGCAAAACTTAGATGCCCCGCTGGCTTAAGCTTCTGGCAAACTTGTATCTCTATGAGGCAAATATTCAGGTTCTTCGTTCACGCATTACCTGGAAGCATGGGAAATGGAATTGTGAGTTACTGTGCTTCTTGCTGCTTCTCTGAGCGTTCGGAGCTACATAGCATGTCAGTTAGCAGAACACTTTTTTGCCAACTAAAGTTCTATAGCATTTTAGTTGTCACTAATCTACTAGAAGGGATTCGAGCCATGCATGTTTTTTTATTCTTTTGAACAAACAAAAGCAACACAACAGGTGTCGTCTAAGCATACTCATGTGTTGGATGAAGAAATCAAATAATTCCATGTGAAAGTTTTTATTTTAAAGAGATACTCACAAAGTCTTACTTCCTGCATGTTTCAGACAGCTGTGGCGCAGAAACTCTTAGTGTGTGGACTATCCTTATTTTTTCATATGACTGTTAGCAAAACTTTGCCTGTGGAATACAACATTGATGATCATTTCAGAGCAACAGCATCAATGCCTACAAGGGTTATCTACCTGTACCTGTCTCTTATGGCTGCCAGACCCAAATACTATTTTGCATGGACTTTAGGTAAGTAGCCTCTTGATAGCAAACTTCTTGGTCTGCACAGGTTCAGTCAGTACAGTATACATTAGTGTTGTACAGATTAAGGATGTATTTGGGACAGTGCCCTCTTGTGGGTTGACAAGGAACTATGTTCAAAAAGATTCCTTTGCAAAACACTGGCTTTCAAGAAGGAACCATAACATAAATAAGTTGATCTTCCAGCTGCTAGCAGCTTATTTCCTCTAGATTTAAATATGCAAATATTGCATGAGGTCTGTAGTTTGCCGGTTAAGTAACTACTCTTAGGAAGCATTCAGTTTTGAAACAATAGCATCATTAGGTGAGATTTAAATCTCACCTATGCATTCTGTAGAATTCATTTATCTTATAGTTCTGGTACCTGTATTCTACACCTGTTTAGCCCCATTGCTGATATCTGTGTATAACTAAGTATAAAGCTGGGGGGGGGGAATACCCAATCATTTTGTGGAATATGGGACTGTAAATTGTAATTGAACATGACCACTTCCAAGTGGTCAGCAACCTTTTAACTTTGCTTGCTATCCATTAATTTCAGTGCTTGCTAGCAGGACCATGTTTTCCTCATTTAAATGTAACTATCTGATCCTGCAAGGGAAACTTTCTTTATTGCCTTCACAGCCTTATCAAGGATAGTGATAGAATTCTGGAGGAAGTTAGGATTTGTGCTCAAGGGTGAGGGGGGGAATTGTAAGCCACTGTGAATCTTAAAAGGATTGGCTATACATTTTTTTAAATAAGAGAGAGACGGTTTGATTTTAGTCACATTGCATGCCCAGACCTGAAGAGAGTGGGGAGGGGAGGGCAAAATCCCTGGGCTTCCAGCAGACCCAGTTCATTACAAAACAAAAATCTAGTTTGGCACTCCCTTCCTAAATTCTCCTACAATCAGGCATCTTTCCCCAGGCCCAATGTGAGCGCTTAGGAGTGCAGTGTATACCAGGACATAAAGGCCAGTAGGGGTCAGAATCTTCACAGAGCTCCAGCATGTGATGCTGGTGGTTAAGTTAGTTTGGGATTTGGGAAGTTTGGAATTTGTATTCTCTACAGTTACATAAATTGTACTGTGCTTGTGGCAAAAGCTGCAGTGGGACAAACCACCTTTTCATTAGATGATTTGGTTGAAGAAGTCTATCATTGATGTATAGAATTGCAGCATTCAAAATTCAGTCTTGTCAGAGATTTAGTTTTTCATCCAGAGTTTGTTTTTTTTTTTGGGGGGGGGGGTTTCAAAACCCCTAAATAGGGGATTGAAATGTGTTTCCAAAAAAGTCAAAATGCCATGTTCCGGTAGTAATAGCTTCTTCTGTTTCTTTGTTTACGTTTTAAACCCACCTTTATGGAGCTTAGTGTGACATATGTTATTCCCTCCCTATTTTATTCTCACAAGAGTCCTGTGAGGTAGGTTGGTCTGAGAGATGTTGACTGACACAATGTTATTCAGTGACCTTTATTAGCCAAGCAGGGATTTGAATTCAGGTCTCCCCACTCCTGAATACTGCACTAGTTTTTATAATAAGTATAACAACATTTTGTAGTTGGTTACAAACTATTCCCTTTTCCTCTTGTCTCTTTGCAGCAGATGCAATTAACAATGCAGCTGGGTTTGGTTTTAGAGGCTATGATAAAAATGGAGTCTCCTGTTGGGATTCAATTTCAAATCTGAGAATTCTGCAGATAGAGGTTAGTATATGGATTTCTGAAAATATTTGTGTAAAATTAAAAAATTGTCCCCTGGACTGTACAATGTAAAAGAATATATTAAAACAGATATAATGTACTTACTATCTTGAACAGATTGCATCTCACAACAAATATCACCTGCCTTTAAATTGCAAATACATTCAAAAGGCTGATACCATGCATGAATAAATGCAGATAATAACAAATACAGATAACACATTTATCCAAATGGACAATCCCCTCTGGAGTCCAAATGACAAGCTTCAGATAGTGCCTGATTAATATTTGAAGTTTGTCAGTCCCTGTTATAGCCAACCAGCTCATGCTTTGCTCACACTTTTGCTTGAGAATCACTGATCTTGCTGGGAAATTCTGTTGTGCTACACTCTCTCCAACATGGTTATACCCAACATTAGTGCTGCATTGACCAAGCGCAAATTTTCACATATGTGCCTATGAGTGCAAAAGATCTTGTACTTGGGAACGTATTCATTTTTCATTACACTTGACTGAGTTACAAAATCCATACCTTCTTGGTTTCAGTCATAGCTTCTTGGTTTTCTTGGTTCATCACCTTTCTCAGACAGAAGCGCTTTAGGTTACAACCAACTTCTTCAGATGCAGAAGCAGATAAGCAAAGGAGCAAGCAGTTGGCAGAATGTTTACTTTCAAGTATATTTGAGATGTTTCAGTCATGGGGCAAGGGAAAATTATTATGTTGCATTGATTTTTAGCTAGGGCCTCCTTAAGGGATTTTTTATTTTTTTTTCTTTGAGATAGGACAAAAATAGTGTAATATAGAAAAAGGGTGAAGCAAAGGTATCTCTGCATGAAAGGAGTGTGTGCCCAAAACTTTGCATATTATACATCACTGTGACTGTGTATTTGGTATGCGGAAGGAGCTGCATGTGCTGGGAGCAACTCAATAGCCAAGGGTTGGGCACACCTTGTAGCCCTAAGGCTGCTTATTTGTGGGTGGTTGAGCCAGTCATAGTTCTGGCTGTGTTTTGCCAGCAGCATAGTTTGTCATGTTTATTGGTGATTATGCAGCTGCAGAATTTTGAATAGCACCATCAAGAGAGCTCAAAACAGTTTGTATTCTTGGTATATGCAGGGCTTTTTTTCTAATGGAACGCGGGGGGGACGGAGTTCCGTCACCTTTTTGCAGGGGCCCCTCCCCTTCGGAGGCATTCCAGGAGGGGGGAGCAAAACAGAGGCAGGCACAGGATTGGACTCTAAGGCTGCCATCCTATCCACAGTAAGCCCCATTCACTAAAGTAGACTTCTGAGTAGACATGCATAGGATTGGGCTCTTAGGCTGCAATCCTAGGCACTTTCCTGGGAGTAAGCTCCATTGACTAGAACGAGACTTACTTCAGAGTAGACATACCTAAGATTGGGTTCTTAATCCTGGCAGAGATATATATCTGCACCCATTTTCACATGCTAAGGGCAGGTGAAAAGGAATTCTACGTGTGTACAACATGCTGTCCAACCTTGCTAGAGATCCTCCTCATCCTTCCCCCACAAGCATGCCCTCCGCCAGCCAGCGTTTGCAGCTCCTCTCTAGCAATGCAAAGCGGCTGCTCAGGGCAGCAGAGAACATACAATTGCATGCCAAGCGCCTTCCCAAAGACACAGAGTATTCTGATACCTGAATTAAACCATATTTAATCGCTTGTTTGCAAAAGTAGCTGTTTCTATGTGCACCTAAGGACCCCTCTCGTGTAAGAATTCCCTTTTTGTTCTTACTCCCACAGTTGCTTAGAGTAATTTTACTACATGGAACTCATGCAAGCCATTTTTCGGAATCCATTCACTGCTTCCTCTCCTCGAAGTAGTGCCACACTACATACTACACGCTACAAGTGCACCTGTACAGTATTTTTCCCCATGTGTAGAAAAAATAGCTAGGGGGAAGGGGATGTGGAGATTGACAGCCCAATCCTAGGCATGTCTACTCAGAAGTAAGTTCATCTTTAGGGGGGAAGCACATAAAAAATATTTTATTTCTCCAATAAAAAATGGTTTAAAAATAAATAAATAAATAAAATAAAAGATTAACAAGTTGTGAGTTCCTGCACCTTTTTTTCCACAAAAAAAGCACTGGGTATATGTGTGTGTTTTTTAAAATACCCAAACAAATCCTTTATTGCCTATCGCTGCCTATCTTAAAATGCATGGATATCTCTGATCTGCCATAAATGACTATACTGTATAGATAGTATATCTGCTTTACTATTCTAACTGAAATAAAATAACTGTGTGTGTTACAATTTACAGTCTTCAACAAGTTTCAAGATGTTTCTTGATAACTGGAATATCCAGACAGCATTGTGGCTTAAAAGGTACCGATGTGGATATCCATGCCCTGTCTATGCTCCAGTAAAAGCACTAATGCCGTCATGTGCAAGGCTGGCATATTTGTTCATGGGCCCGGGGCCAGAACCTTAGCAGCCATTTTGGACTCAACCTTTTTGGGCCCTACTTTCATTAAGGCCCTTGTCCTAGGAATAGTAATCTTATGCTATTTAAAGTATGCCAAGAGTTCCAGATGTGGTGCAGGCAGTGGCATAACTAAGGGGGTGTAGGGGGTAGCAGTCACACCCAGGCAACAAGCTTTAGGGGGGGGCAACAAACTGAGCTTGACACTAGTGGCTAAAATTGTGAAAATCTTTGTATGTACGAATAATACCATCATGTTATATATAACTGTAAAGGTAATTTAATGCGGAATACAATGCAACAAACCACATCAGAATATCTGTTTTCTATCAAAAGTTATGGCCAATTAACCAGAAAACAAAAACACAACTGCCTTAAGGAACAAAAAGTGGATTTCTTTAACTCAAAACTGACCTATGAGACTGATCGTTCTGAGAGCCAATGAGATGTTATGATACAGCATGGAACCAATAAGGCGTTAATATCGAGGAGGCAGGTTTCCCCCCAATTTGCACTCTTTTAAAAAGCTTGGGTGTGATGTCACTTCTGGTTATGACATCACTTCTGGGACATCATTTTGAGCTCCGCACTGGGCTACATGTTCATTAGCTATGCCACTGGGTGCAGGAGAATGTGGGTGAACCAGGATTTTTGGTGTGAGGGTGCAAGAAAATGGGCTTCACTGGAGGGGATTGATCTCTGGGAAAGGAGGCTTCCTGCAAGTAATTTAGGGACCATTTTGAAATCCCTTGTGTAAGTTAGAACTGTAAACAGCTTCCTAGCTCAGCATGTTACTGACACTGTACCTTCTTTGAAAGACATCCTAACCTATCCATGTGAGTGGATCAGCAGTTGTATCTTGGATCATTTATATCCAAAAGAGATTGAGTAGCTCCTTTAACTATTTATCTTATGAGAAATGTATTAATTACATTTCCTCTTGACAGAATTAATTACCAGCTCAGACTGGGCTGTATCCTAATGAATGTATATGTTGGATATGGTGTTCAGCGCATAGATTCCGATTTATACTGTGTTGAAAATTTCATTGATAAATAATTCATACTACTTGTGGTTGGCTGTATGTTCTGTACCACTTATAGGGTATATTTTATGTTTGAACTTTTAGAGTATGCTATGAAAGAGCCTCCTTCAGTCCGACGATACAGACCTTTATCTTGTCAGCCATTTGGCATGGGGTATATCCAGGATATTATTTAACATTTCTAACAGGGGTACTAATGACACTTGCAGCACGAACTGTAAGTACCACCGCATGTATGCTCTACTCTTAATAATTAAGTACAGTGACAGCAGAAATGCAAAATTGCTACTGGGGTTTATGCCAAAATTCTGAAATTGGTGCCAAAAATCTGAACTTGTGCTATGCATGCAAGAAAAAGGAGTCTATTCATCATGCTTTCAGAAATCATCCTGTACAGTTGTGAACATGTTAACCAAAGCACCAATTTCTAACTGGGGTCATACAGGTGAATAGTGCTTCCTCAAACCATTAGAACCTGAAGTGAGAATGTTGAAAGGTATGATTTGTGGCCAGCATCTTAACATCATTGTGGAGGAGGAAAATGATCTCTGAAGGACAAAGTGGAGATGACTCAAAACCTTTCGGTGCCCAAGGCAGAAAAGGTCCATGTTGCTACCTTACTTTGTGTTAATGTCTGGCTCTAAGCTTTGAACAGAAATCTTGAATTCTGGTTGCTAGAATCTGTCATCGAGTGGTGGCTGTCTTGTATTTAGTGAGGGGACAGTAACCAGCCTTGTTCATCCAGCATAGCATCCTGCCTGTGGCTGTTTACTGGTGTCTCTCATCGCATCCTCTTTTAGATTGTAAACCCCTCTGAGAAAAGGACCATTAAAAATTTTTTTGCTATACTTTTTGGTGAAGTGTAAAAAAATTCTTACTACTACGACTAATAACTGAGTCATTCATAAGTTCCAACCACCCATCTTAAAAGCTGGGGATGTCCTTAGGAAGCTGGGATCAATAATAAGGGAAACTCAACAAACAGTAAGGACTGTGAAGGAAATTTGGAGCAATTATGTCAAGCAGAAGAAAGGAAAACAAGTGCAAATGCATACATTTGACCTGAACTTGGAAATTGTTATGTCTACTCAGGGCTTCCAGGGGCTAAACACAATCTTGGAATATACCTAGCAGAGAGTCTGGATGATAGAGCACAGCTTACTATTCCTAGTTCTTTGAATAAACCAGAATGACTTTTTAAACAGGAAGTGTGTGAAGGCCTATTTTAAGAACCACTTCATCCCCACAGTCACTTACCGCATCAAACATGATTCACACTTTGTTAGATCGCAAGCCCTTTGGAGACAGAAATATATGGTTTTGAAAAAAAATTCTGTAAGTCATTCTGCAGGATAGAGTTTAGTAGGCACACCTACTAAAAAAATAAATGTCACAGGCATTACCAGCTCTCAAACCAGTGATACTCTATGTTGCAGGTAAACTATAATTTTTCTCTTCCTGTAGAAATAATATTTGAATTTGGGAAATACCTCCTTGTAAAAACATCCCCACATCTAAATCAGACCCTGTTTGTATTCCTGCTCTTTTGCCAGTGCTTTTTGGTTTTCCTAGAGAGGGTGTGTGTGTTATAGTTTGATATAATAGGACTTACTGGCATAGCAAGTTGATTCCAGCCGCTTAAGGAAGCTTACAGCTTTCCACTACATGGAAACTTATATGGTGTGATGGACACTGGATTTAAACTAATTAGTCTTTCATGCTAGCAGAAAACAATTTTACTAGTTTGGAAAGGTCTTTAATATCTCAAGAAAGTTTTGCCGTGAGATTCTTTTATTTTTCTGACTGTGAAAGAAAAGTAGAACAGGAAGGCTCTGGCAAGTTTTTATTTTTTCCATCAACTGCTTTTTTCCCAAACTCTTTAACATCAGAACCCACCCCCCAAAAATCACTTTACCAGTCACTCAAGCCTCTGTGGCTATAATGGTGATTGGGCAGCAGTGCCCCCCCCCCCAAAGTAGAAGGTTGTTTAATCCTTAATGCACATAGTATAGTCTGCCTTCATGACCTACCAGAAGTTGGGGCATGACCCCACTGGTGGGCCATGGATCCACAGTTTGGGAACTGCTGAACTGCAAGCTGTGTTAGAGAGAGGGTAATGGAAAACTTGAAAATTGCAAGCCATTTCAGAACTTGGCCTAAGTTTGCCAGAGATTCACTGTAGCAGTGTGCATGATGAAAGGGGGTTCTCGGGTTCTCACGGTTAGCTTCTTTTGTCATAATGATTCAATTAGTTTTAATACCAGAAGGTAATGTTTTCACTTTATTATTGAACAGTCTACAGGAGAAAGGTTATTTTAAATAAAAATAGCCTAACTGGATTGATATGATGTTAAGGTCAATACTAAAGCCTTTAAATTCAGGTCTTCATCCAGGTGTTGTTTCTTATAAGGTCTGTAATGATATTGTGTATTCTGTAAAGATTTTAATGATTCTAATTGTGTATCATTTTTTGGTTTAGATTAGGAAGAACATTAGACACTACTTTATTGATACTCCAGCCATTAAATTATGTTATGATATCATGACGTGGATGACGACTCAAGTAGCAATAAGTTATACAGTTGTACCATTTGTACTTCTCTCTGTAAAACCATCTTTCATGTTTTACAGGTAAGTTGACACTCTTAAAAAAAAAAGCAAGCTTTAAGTGGCAAGTTGAATTATTCATGGTGTTTGCTGACAGTTGAGCAAGTAGTAACTGGGGTTGGTAGTCTTTGCTTTCTCATGCATGGAATTTCATGGCGTATTTGGTGCCTGATGCAGAATCTGGCAACACTCATGGAATCTTGAGAGTCTCAGTTTTCATTTTAACAAAATAAAAAGGCTTGCAGCTCTTATGATGATGAATAGTTGTTTGATAACCCACCTGTAGATTTTCTAGTCTGTGCCTGATTATGTGTTCTCTCCTATGGCCTCCAGTCATTTATTTTAATCAATATTATCCATTATTGATGCATATTAAGCTCCCCTAAATCTCTGAACCAAACAAGACATAAACATAAACAATTTACATTTCAGTGTAAAAAAATGCACTGTAAAGCATATAAAATGTAAAAGAAAGCTGACATTGTTTGTAACACAATATTTAAAGCGAATAACCAATGGAATACATCAGAGCTCCTCCCATAGAATTGTTACGAGAAATTGATGGGGGAAGGCAGCTTTAAATCTTCATCATCACCTCTCTGCTCCTGAACAATTCCTGCATTTTCCATGATGACAGTGTTTTTCCTTCTCATGCGCATAACCACCTTCCTTGCTTGAAGACTGAAATTCCTTCAGTATTAAATTCCTTAGAGTGCTGCTAGGAGGAAGGGCAGAGAAGGCTAGATTCCGATCACTAAGTCCCTCTGAAGGAAAAATCACACTTGGACCATTCCAACCAGTCTTATAAACAATAGCCACCTCACTATATAAAAATATGAAACGATACGCAAATCTGATACATTATATGTGGGTGGGGGTATGGTAAAATGCTGTTTTCAAATGACCAATTTGGCTTAAAATTTTTTATTTTTACTTCTTTGCTTAGCTCCTGGAATTTCTGCCTCCACATTGCCTGCATCTTAGTGTTGTTGATATTTCCAGTGAAAAGAACTCAAAAAGAAAATAAAGAACGAGAAAGCATCCAGCCCTCATGGTTCAAAAAGCGAGAAGGAAACAAAAGCATTATGGGACATAACAGTTATTCTACGATAAATAGTTTCAATCAGAAAAGAGAAATCACCTGCAGAAATACAGCAACGCAACAATGATTAGGAGATGCTATGGTGGATATATTTTATATTTTCAAAGCCCATTTATAGCACCTTCTAAAGGGGTTTGTATTTGTCTGAAAAGATGGGTAGTAAGAAAAGAATGATATATCCCTACGGAATATTGAATTACACTAGTAGGAATGCAAGCAAAGCAAATTAACCTCTCCCGTGCCATGTTCCTGTGGATCACGCCTTATATGAAAATATTACCATTATTTCAATGGGCACTCAGGACTTACAGCGTATGTCCATTGGGTCATAGTGTGCCCCTTTGATGAATGTACGTTGTGTATCCCAAGGCACTGATGTGGGTGATGAACAATTAGTCCAGAATAACAGATGGAAAATACCATTTTTCCAAGTGAATGCCTTGCCTTAAACCCTCTATTTACTGAAATAATAGTGGTATTTCAGGTTTAATATTATATGGGAAACATAGTTCAAATGTAGGCTTTTGGGTACCGAAGGAAACAATGGAGAAATGGAAGCAGAGAGTCACATCATATCTGAATCTATAAAAATGAATTGCAATAAGCATCTCAGTATTTGGAGGGTTTTCTTAGTATATCAAATTCTTACCATACAGGACTGCAAACATTGCCAATGCCAAATTATAGATAATTTAGTTTGATGAACATTGTCATTACAGAAGATCGCCCTGGAATTTTTTTATTTTTTTTTGCCTTGTTTAACTTGAAGTCACTCTTTCCAGGGCAAAATGCTCAAGTTTAGATTTCTGCTGCTCTTTCAGGTTATATGAGGAGCTTTGCAGCTTGCTGCAAAATGGCAAAGATGAAAAGAAACTCCAAGTTCCTGTTAAAGCTGCACCTTTCCAGTAAAACTCCTCCTTGTTATCCTGTAGAAATCGTTTTGCAATTTTTGGCCTGAAGAAACAATCACTTAGAAACTTTGTCAGAGATGTAAAGAAATAGTTCAAGAAGGTGCTTATGATATAAGTATAGCCAGATTATTTTATGGTTATAATTCAGTTTATATTAAACAAATGGTGAAATTGTTATATCGGTATTGTGTAGCTCATCTTTTGATGTTATATGACCTGTAACACTGGACAGCCTGTGGTTTAGGAAATGTCTAAGCCAGGATTTCAGACATGGATTTGAGATAGACATTTCATTGTACTTTTTTGATAAAATATTCCCAAGTTGTTCTCACAATTTTATTTTGAAAATCTGTCATGGGAATAGATAAATAGTGATCACTTTATTGTGAATATTAACAACTGGTGAAGAAATGAAGTACTTAAAGGGCTATACTTTTTCCTTTGCTTATTCTGCATACCTTTCTGTTTTTCAATGTTCAGATGCAAGCCATTTTATCTTTCAAAGAAAATGCCAGAAGAAAAAAGCAAGGAAGGTCAGGACTGAATTGTTTTAAAGATAGGCTGAATCTTCTTTCCAGTAATGTTTTGCACTGTAAACATTATGCTGTGGTTAGTTGAATATTTTAAATGAATCCAGACAGGCAAAATTAGCTATTTGCTGTTATCAGGGATATAGAAAACAAATGAGTTTGTGGATGTAGAAATAGGGCATCTGAAACTCAATCTTCACAGATCTGTCTTTGAATCAAGAGTAAGAATGGCATATATTTCTTAAGAGTTCTGGTTCTTTTCATTGTCTTCTTCCCTGAAATCCCAAGATAGCTGGATACAGGTATCTTCTGTCTGTGGAAATGAATGCCTTTTAATGATCACATACGTTATTAGAAATGCAGATTGGAATAAGCATCTGGAGAGCATGTAACTGCATACTGAAAAGGGCTTGTATACTGACTGTGTTACGGAAGTCAATTTTAGCATTAAAAGATCTAGGCTTGTTGCAATATTGGCTGAGATGATGGTAGGTGTGAACTAGTACTGAAAAGGAGGGCCTGTATGTTGCTGGTGTCTCTGGTAGGTTGAGTGCATTCTTATTAGAGAGAGAGAGGCAGAGAAAGGAGTGTGTGTGGGCATCTTTCAGTGGAGTATAGGCAACCCAGTGGACACTTTGCTCCATCCACAACAGTGTCCAAGTGATGTGCTTTTCTTTTTCCCATATGAGTGGCAGTTATTCACTGAAACAGGAGAAAATAAATGGTTGCCATCAGAATACATTGGATTTAACCTCCTACAAAACTCTGGTGATACCCATTTGGAATGGGGAAAGTTCACTCTTTAACTATGATCAAACTTGAATCCCATTTTCTTTTCCCCCCATAGAACTCAGTAGCAACGTTTAAGAACAGAGATTGCTGTTTTGCTTAGCCCCACCCCAACTCCTGTTTCTGTATGTCTTAGCTGAAGGTCTGTCCAGTGGTAAGTGATAGGAATGGGAAGTTCAAATCCTTTTCCCCACTACCGCTCACCACTAACAGACACATCTATTCCCCAAGTCAAGAATGTGACCTGATGTTTGCAGCACCTTCTACAATGGTAATTGCCTTAGTGAGGAGTGGGATAACAAAATAATGTGGGTTGTTGCACTCATCTGCTGCCTTCCTGTCTGCCACTGAGGAGCAGGGCCAGGGCTGCTTTTCAAAACTATTCAAAACCAACCATGATATCTTTACCCTGAGAATGAGGTAAGGAATATTTTTCCCCCACCCCTGGCCTCATCGCAACCTGGAAATAATTTGTTATTGTAGAGATGACAAGCATGATTCCCTGAAAAATCATGACCATGTGCTCCTCTGTCTATTTAGGCAATACCATGTTACTATTTGGATTCCTGCTTGAATGTTATAGTTGCATCACTATTTACATTAAGAAGAGCCACCTTCAAAGAATGTTTTTCACTTTCAGGTTATAATTTTATAATTTCAGGTTATATAATTTTATATAACACAAAATATTGTATGCCAAATTCTGCTCTCTGATGCAAACAATAATTTGGTTCCGTGATTGAATACATAATTATCTCCTTTGTCATTTCTAGCCTGACACCAAGTGAAAAATGTACTGTACATACAAAGTATAAGAATTAAATTTAAATTGTTTCTGAATCTAAATAAGAGTAGCTTTTGCATTGCTCTAATTTTAAATTAGAAGCTGGCAAAAGGTAGATTGGGATCTACTGTTAGTCCTTTGTGTGATTAGCAGTGGATCAGCAAAGATTTCTTTGCAATTGTTTTTCATTAGCAACAACAAAACGGCTGTCTTCTCCTGCCTCCCACTGCTCAAACAACAAAACTGGGGTGGAGGCTGCAATCTATATCTATAAGGCTGCAATCCTATCCACACACCTGGGAGTAAGGCCCATGGACTATAATGGGACATACTTTTGAGTAGACATGCATAGGATTGGGTTCTAAGTTGGTTTTGGGGTGAAAGGACTGTGCTCTTAGTTCTGAAATTAGAAGCATATTCCTGGGAAGAACATGTGGTTAGAGGCAACCTGTTTTAAGAAATAGTTAAGTGTATGTTCTAATTGTCTGTTCATTCATCTGAGCCACTGTTTTTGCATCTGGATCAGGATGGTAGAACTTGAGGTTCTAGTTAAAAAACAAGGTAGAGCCCATAAGCCTGAAGTTTGCCCTGTTATAAATGAAATACATCCTCTAAGTGCCTATAAAGGTCTAATCTGACTGAAGCTAAGATTTAAGTTAATATTTTCAAATATCAATTTCTGTTATGAAGAAATTATTTTAAAATATCTGAGTCCTAAATCAACCTTTGATATCATGTTTAACTTGTTGCCACATCATAAATTGGGAATTTATTGCACAGAACATAGGTTGTCATGTTTATTTTGAAAATATCCAGAAGCCAAAGTATGGTAATATTTTTATAAAAATCAACCAAAAAGTTAAGAGTTAAGCTTTCAGGTTCTCCAGAACTCTTTGATCATGCTGGAATGTAAAGCAAAATGATTGGGGGTGGGGGGACTGGGCAAAAATCCTCTTGCATTCTATAACAGTCCAAAAATGGTGTGCATAAGAATAGATGCATGCCAATTTTGTCATGCTCCTGTTGAGAGTAATCCAGTTATGTCTGCATAATTGGAGGGAGTAAGCATCTATTTTAAGAAGTATAAACCGCAAATTCGGGAACTTGTCCATCGTACCCACATTTGTTTCTCTTTTCTCTCTTCCTCCCCCAACCTCTGCCCACTTGCTCAACATCCAGCCTGATGAGAAGTACTGGGTGATCTTGACAGCTTTATCATGAATTCATGACGATTGGGTTGGTAATACCTTTATTGGATCATACTTGGGTTTGGGAATTTTTCATATATTAGGGGAGAACTAGTTTTAATCTATGCTCCATATACCTTTACTGATTAAACTTAACCCACTGTAAGTAAGTGTGCACACATTTTGAATGTGCACAGCACAGTTTTGATCCCTGGCCTTAGTTGTTAAGTGCCACAGAACTGCACATTGTGTGTGTTACAGCTATTTTATTTCCCATGCTGTGAACAGACACGTGTACTTTTATTCTTGTTTTATGTAGGTTATATAATTCCCTTTTAAGCCACTCCTTTGCCTCATCTTAAAAGTTGATATTACTCAAACGTCCTTCAAATTAATATTTGCCATGATTTACTTTGAATTCACTAGTTTTTAATGAAATGTGAAACTTATGATTTTCACTACAAGTGTCTATCCATTGTTGTGTGTTTTTTACTTCTGGGAACCTACTGTGTGAGCAGCAATGTAGTACTGTAATTCTGTTGCAAGGGAAAAAAGTTATTTTCATTTGCCATCTTGGTTCTGTCGAAGACATGACCCTTTTTTTAAAATGCAAAATACAGTGACTCTTTTATCCTAGTATGGGACTTCAATCCTGGATCCACTTGAAAATACTGAGAGTTCCCCCCCACCCCCACTTTTTTTAAAAATCTCATTGTCATGCCAGGCTACAAACAAATATGTTAATTTTGGCACTTGGGTGAACCCCTGAGGTTCATTAGCTGGTTTGTTGTAGCTGTCTACAGGCTCATCTTGATTTTGAGACGTGGCTGTTTTATTCCTACTGTATTTACCTGCGAAATGACCTGCCAACTTGGCAGAGGTTTCAAAATGTTGTTTCACTGTGCATATCAAAGGTACATCAACACTTAGACTGGAAGTGTTTATAAAAGGAACATTTGCCTACATTTCTTTTTGCCTTTTATGTGTTTTGTCAGGTTCTTAACATTTTATGAATATCTAGTTTCATACCTTTTTCATAATCATTGATCTCAACTATTTCTATTAAGTCTTTGGGTGTGTCTTACAGTGGCAAAACGTGTCATACAAATACAGTAGTATGTAGATAATGATTCTTGAAACCAGACCTCAAGCATATTCTAGCTCAGTTAGAGAGAGATTTCCATAAGTATTGAATGGAAACTAGTATCCCAGTTCAAGAGGATGCATATAGGGATATAAAAATATAAAATTATTCCATATAATACTATAACAATGGGATTTAGTTATTTCCTATCTGGTCACATATTGATGAAGGGGTTTATTCTTAGCTCAGTCCAGAATGTTCCCCTCCCTGCCTCAAATATCTGCTTTTTGAGATCAGAATATGCTTCAAAAGTGGGTAATTGCAGTATTTCCTCAATTTGCCTTCCCTGGATCAGACGATAAAGGCATTGTCCATGAATTTCATTTTTATTATTCCAATATATATATTTTTAAAAAATTGTTATTTTTCAACAGATCCATAAAACTAGTTCTTGGTGTATGGTAATTTAAAAATACCACTGTGTTAGTTTACACTGTGATGTGATATTTTAATAATTACTTATTTCTAGTTTTGTCTCAGCAGTGCTACACACAGGTAGTATGCTGCTATGTTTTAAAGGTGTTTTTAACTTGCCTATAAACGTTTTTCTAATTTGTGTCTTTCAAATCTGATTAAACAGTAGTTTAAAAAAAGGCCTGAAGTTTCTTTTCTTCATTTCTTAAGTGATTTAATCTAAACAGCTATGAGATGCATTTTTATTCAACAAACCATAACATCTAAAGAGTGGGATTAGCCACAAAAGAGAATAAAATGTTTTTAACCTAATATTTTCACAATTCTTAACACTCACTTCATGACCATTGTTCAGAAAATAGTCTTTGAGAGAAACCACTTAAGTAAAAGATCAATCTGAGACATTTTTACAAAACCATATTTGGGAATACATAGATTCAAAAATTATTTGCTCACAGTATTTTTTATTTGCAAACATACAAAAGTATATTGTAATAAATGGTAGCACATGGTTCAGGTAGTTTTTCATATAGAAAATTATTCCCGATTTGCTGGAGGTTGCTATGTCTCCCTCGCATAGCATGTGATTATCCTGTTTCCCTATAATGCAAGCAAAATGGACTAACCCTGAAGCTGAAATTGGGCAAGGAGTTAACACTTTTTTCCCCATCGTTGGAATCCTGAAGCATGAACACTGAACAGAGGAAGCTGCAACCACCAACAATAATTCTTAAAGAGAATGTCATTTTTGAAATGGCAAAGAGTTGATTTTTAATGGGAGAATAGATGGACTTTAGAATACACCTTCTGATGATGTGATGGGCACCATCCAATAGGTGTTTGTGGTATACCTAATCATCACTAGAAAGCAAAACATACATCTTAGTGAGAGATTTTTTGCCCCTTGGTAACTGGCAATTCATCAAAGTGTGCAGTCTCTTTATAGAAGCTTCAGATGCTGCTATGCCAAATAAGACTGCTTCAAGGAGATGCCATGCTGGTAACACCCTTTTACAAAATTTATACTGGCAAAGGGGAATAGGAGAAACAGCAGCAGAGGAAGCTGGTATGAAGGGACTTGACAGAAACCTTGTGTATCTTTCTGAGGCATAGGCACTCCTGGGTGAGCACTGTCACGCTCTCTCCCGAATATCCAGTTTCAGCCTTTTAGACAGGATGGGCAGCATCTCCTCCAACTGAAATCAGAGACAGGCAGTGCAATACTAGTCTATATTAGCCATCAAAAAAGCATCATTAATTCCTTTAGATTACTTGAGAGTAGGCAGTGCTGGCAGGAAGGCCTGTGCTGTCCTGCCAGTGCTGCATTCCAATCTTTGGATGCCAGCAGAAGTCACTGCTGTGCCATTTGGCATAGGCAGCAGGAGGGTGGAACAGAGACTGGGAAGGAGATGTTTCTGGGCAAGGGAGGGTGGAATTGGTGAAGGAAGCCTCCACTGTATCCTAAACCCCTTCCCAGACCTGGGAGCCTTACACAAAGCTGCCTGGATTTGTGCCAGTGGTTTAGCTGGCGCAGATTTGAGTAGCCCCATTGAGCAGACTGTGGCTCAACATGGGGTAAAGGGAAAAATATCCCCTCCAGTAGATCTCCAACCTCTTCCTAACCAGTGGCGGACACAGCAGAGGCCATGCAGCCCTGCTGCATCAGCACAGATTAGGATTGGGCAGTGAAGTGCTTAACTTGCTCAGATCATGTTTTATGTATGTGGAACGCGTGTACTCTATCCAGTGATGAATCGATGAATTCTCAACATTTCCAATCTCTGATGTTTTCTGCCAGTGTATATTTAATCAGTGCCTCAGGGCCCAATCTTAAAACAGGTTGAGAGCCAGCGTTCAGCTCCAGTGCTAGTGCTGGGTGTTGCAAATGTGCCATAAGGCATGTCCACAGCACCCGAAGAGGAGGCACTGGTACTGGGCCTCAGTGCTGTGTGGGCAGCCGGCTGGCAGTATTTTTGACTTGGGGGGGAGGCTGGAAGTGGGCAGAAAGGGGTGGAGGTAGGGCAGAGATAGGGAAAGTTTGGGCGGTGGGGTGGGGACGGCGGTGGGTTCCAGAAGACCTTAGAAGGTCACTTCTGGATTTGCAGAAAAACCAAAAATGATGTTTTTAAGGCTTTCCAGAGGCCTCAGAACACCTATGGATGAGAGAGGCAGTTGTGAGCAAGGGGGGGACAGGACCCCCATGTGACCCTTTTGATCTCCTCAGCTAGGCAACTGACTGGGGGCACAGTCCTATTGTACCTCAGTACCAGCAGAGAGGTGCTGGCTGTTGCAAATGTGCCAGAAAGCACGTTGTGGCAACAGAACAGTTTGAGGCACAGCGGGGAGTCTGTATAGCAACTGAAAAAATTGAATCTGTTTACTATGTAAGTAACTTATGTCTTAATATTTGTTTTGTTTAGAAATGTAGGGCCCCTTTATAATGTGCCACAGGCCCTGCACTCGGGCCACTGAGAGGAATTTTATCAGGGGGTACAAAGGGGGAGGGGTGAAACAGATGGGGGAGGGTGGTGACAGGCAAGGAGACTGGGGGCAGGAAGGGGCAAAACAGGGGGGAGGGGGGAGACAGCTGGATAAGTCTTTCGAGCCCAGGTCTACCCACCCATGTGGCAATGGCAACAAGATACAGTAATACAGAAAACCAAATTCACCCCTAAAGTCTCTCTAATCTTTTAAATATAGGAAATTGTCACAAAAATTATATTTAATCTCACATTAGAATGGAAAGTGTCCTGTGTATACCAAAACTTGCTTCTGCAGTGGCTATAGCCCTGCAGCTGTGTCCCTGAGCTCCTATACATTTAATAGAAAGCCGATCCACAAGCCAAAGAGCTACTGTAGCAGGCCAGTTTCCTCCCAGATTTGACGCTGTGTTAAGGAGTGTCAGATATGCACATTTCTTGGTCCATAATATATGGCTTGCTAGTAGCTACAGTCACACACTCATGGTAGTGTCTCCAGCATCCCGTGCAGGCAACAAGTCTGAGTAGACAGGAAAATATAAGATCCCAGGAAATTCCTGAGTCCCCTTCTTTGCCTCTTGGGCCCCCTTTTTGACCCTGGGCCCAGGTACAAATTACTCCCTTTACCCCCCCCCCCCAGGCCTTGCCTGCACTAGCTTAAGCCATTTCTGCCCAATGTTGCATATATGCAACAGAGATCATATGTGTACACCTGTGGTCTGTGCAGAAATGGGTTAAGCTGACCCTGATAACAGTGTACTGTTAATTTTTCAAATTACTTTCAGGCAACTGTTACAGGAGCCATATATCCACTTAGTTCTATAAGTAGATTTTTTTCCACAACAGTAATTAAACTTATACTTTTAATTTGTTTATGATACACCCTTCTTTACCTGCTTTTCAATTAGGCACTAAATTATACACTGTCAAGGGCAGGGTTAAAATGCCAGAAAAATGTGACTGGCCTCCACTAGCCATGTTCAGTCAAAGTCCTTCTGTATCCTAATAGTATGCAGGATTTAGGAAAATGGGAGGTATACTGAAGCCCACTGATTGCAGCTGGGTTTGGTGCACCTATGGCTGTGGTTTGGTACAAACTCACTTAGAAATAAGTCCATGGCTACAGCAGCACTGACATCTGCATAAACATGCAAAGACTTAGGTATATGTTTTTAGTGTAAGTATACTTACAGACTGACCACAGTGGGCCTTACTGAGCTCAAAATGACACATTGTACAAAACCTGTTTACTCAGAAGTCTGCTAGTGGTGGAATGCATCCCTGGTAAGTATGCACAGAATTATAGCTTTAGGCTGCAATTTAGGGTGCAATTTTTGGACATCTCTAGGGCATAAGTCCCTTTGAAATGAGATGATTATACTTGCAAGTGAATTCTGTGTCCATGGCTGCAGTCATGCTTACTTGGGATAGAGAAATGCCACTCAACGCAGCACCCATGCTCCTCTATTAAACATGTGTAAGATTGTGTTGTGATTTTCTATCTATAACTTTACATAGCCAACTTGAGAGATTTAAGGACTATGGCCTACAGCAGTTTATGCATGAGGAGGGGTCTGCACAATCTTATTCATTGTGACTTGAAAGCCAACACCAACCACCTTGTTGCATCCTCTATATTAGGGGTTCCCAAACTGAGTCAGGACCCAGTTTGATTTTTGGTAGGTTGCTAAAGGGTGATGGAAAGATCAGATAACTGCCTCAAGCCCTGAGCTTATTCAGAAATCATGTACTGTAGCTGCTAATAACCCTTCAAGGAGTTCAGCTCCTGCATTCTGCAAGAATGCATAAATATAGGAAGATAAATGTCTGAGGGTCTTCTTCTGGTTATTATCACTTATAAATACTACTTTCTAGATCTCCTTTTTAAAAAGTCTGGTAAATCTAGGTGGGACCTGATAGTGTCATTTAAAAAAGTGGGTCCTGGTGCTAAAAAGTTTGGGAACCACACTCTACATTGGTCTGCATGTCTGTGCAGAAGTAAGCTCTATAGCAGGGGTCAAACTCTTTTCATATGGAGGGCCGAAGTTAGCATTCAGGATGCCTGCTGAGGGCTGGAAGTGACATTATTAACCAGAAAGTGACATCAAGAAGCAGCTGATGGCCAGAAATCAGCGCTTAGTTCTCATTAACTGCAAATGACAGAAGATAAAATAGTATTTGACAACCTTCAGTCTCGAAAGACTATGGTATCGCGCTCTGAAAGGTGGTTCTGGAACAGCGTCTAGTGTGGCTGAAAAGGCCGATTCGGGAGTGACAATCCCTTCCACACTGGGAGCAAGTGCAGTCTGTCCCTGGCCTGTCTCCCTGGCTATGGGCCTTCCTTCTTTGCCTCTTAGCCTCAGACTGTTGGCCAAGTGTCTCTTCAAACTGGGAAAGGCCATGTTGCACAGCCTGCCTCCAAGCGGACTGCTCAGAGGCCAGGTTTTCCCACTTGTTGAGGTCCACTCCTAAGGCCTTCAGATCCCTCTTGCAGATGTCCTTGTATCGCAGCTGTGGTCTACCTGTAGGGCGCTTTCCTTGCACGAGTTCTCCATAGAGGAGATCCTTTGGGATCCGGCCATCATCCATTCTCACAACATGACCGAGCCAACGCAGGCGTCTCTGTTTCAGCAGTGAATACATGCTAGGGATTCCAGCACGTTCCAGGACTGTGTTGTTTGAAACTTTGTCCTGCCAGGTGATGCCGAGAATACGTCGGAGGCAGCGCATGTGGAAAGCATTCAGTTTCCTCTCCTGTTGTGAGTGAAGAGTCCATGACTCGCTGCAGTACAGAAGTGTACTCAGGACGCAAACTCTGTAGACCTGGATCTTGGTATGTTCCGTCAGCTTCTTGTTGGACCAGACTCTCTTTGTGAGTCTGGAAAACGTGGTAGCTGCTTTACCGATGCGTTTGTTTAGCTCGGTATCGAGAGAAAGAGTGTCGGAGATCGTTGAGCCAAGGTACACAAAGTCATGGACAACCTCCAGTTCATGCGCAGAGATTGTAATGCAGGGAGGTAAGTCCACATCCTGAACCATGACCTGTGTTTTCTTCAGGCTGATTGTCAGTCCAAAATCTTGGCAGGCCTTGCTAAAACGATCCATGAGCTGCTGGAGATCTTTGGCAGAGTGGGTAGTGACAGCTGCATCGTCGGCAAAGAGGAAGTCACGCAGACATCTCAGCTGGACTTTGGACTTTGCTCTCAGTCTGGAGAGGTTGAAGAGCTTTCCATCTGATCTGGTCCGGAGATAGATGCCTTCTGTTGTAGTTCCAAAGGCCTGCTTCAGCAGGACAGCGAAGAAGATCCCAAACAAGGTTGGTGCAAGAACAAACAAGGTTGGTGCAAGATAAAATAAGCAGATCTTGATTATATTTCAAGATATGGGAGAGCCCAATTTTCATGTGGGCTGCCCTTGCACCAGTAACACCTCAGCACTGCTCAACAGCTGAGAGCCTGAGGGCTGAATAAAAAGCTTTGGGGGGGGGCTGGATGTGGCCCTTGGGCCTTATGTTTGACACCCTTGCTCTATAGTGTGCTCAATGGGGCTGATAAGTGTGTATAGGATTGCAGCCTCAATGAGTATTATCCTCTGCACTCTTACTCTGAAGTACGCCCCCCTTCTCCAAACAAGTCTGTAAAGGTGCACAGAGTCGCTCTTGCAGAGGGGCAGCCGTGTTGTTCTGTAGAAGCTAATACGACAAAGAGCCTTGTGGCACTGGAAGGACGTCACTCAATGGGCAGCTTCAAGGGAAGGGCCATGGTTGTGTGGCCCCCACACACACTGTGGTGCTAGTAGGGAGCAAAACTGGGCCCAGGGGAACACCCACTGGGTGGGGCTGAGTTGGAATAGGAGCCCAGGTCTACCCAGCAGTGGGTCTGTGCAGAAGCCCTGGCCTACCCACCCAACCGGTGGCCACGAAGCCATCAGCTCAAATGGGAGCCCAGGTCAACTCAACAGTGCAGGTGGGAGCCCAGGTCTGCCCACCAAGCAAACAACCACAGAGCCCAGGTCTACCCGGCTGGTACACCTGAGCTCCACGGCCAGGCGCGAGCCCAGCTCTCCCCCTGAGCAGACCTTGACCACAGAGGCCACCAGAGCCCAGGTCTACCCGCCTGGTTGACCTGGGCTCTGGAGTGGAGGGAGCCCTCCCAACACAGGCACTGGCTGCGTTCGTCCCTCAGGCGCCTGCTGCAGCGGGAGCCGCTGATTGTTCACGTGACAGCCGGGCGGGGCGGGGCGGAGCCGGGCGGGGGGAGCGAGCTAGCGGCCGGGCGGGCGGCCAAGGCAAGATGGCCGCTGCTGGGCGTGTTGGCTGCTGCGGCTGGGAGCGCTGAAGGCAAGGACGCCCGGCCAGCGGCGCTGACACGCGCTCTCCGCCCCGCCACGTCTCTCCTCCAGAGGTCCTTGTCGCCCTCAGGGGCTGCCGGTAAGGGCGAGGGGGGCGAGCAGGGAAGGGGTCGGGGGAGCTGCCAGACAAAGGGAGGCGGGGAGTGGAGGGGACCAAGCGCCCTCTGCAGCCTGTCTCTTCCCTGGGGTCGCTTCGGGTTGGTCAGGGGAGGGGCCCCCCAGTCCTCTTCTCTGGCTGGGAACCCCTTGTGGCTTCAGCCTTTCCTCTCCCCCCAGCCTTTATGGCAGGGGGTGTTGCCTGCTGTCAGTCCTGCTCTTTCCCTCCATTCCTGGAGTGCTTTTGGGTGCCTGACGGGCTCTTTAATTAGGGTGACCAGACAGAAAGGGGGACAGACAGGCAGCCTCCCTGTACCTTTAACCCTGGTCTAAAAGAGCTAATGTGGGCAGGTGCAGCTTTTTGAACCCTTCCATGTTGAGCAGCTCCTCCCCGAATCTCTCTTCCATACATTGGCTAAAGGCATAGATTGTCTCTCCCCCTTTGTGTCTGGTCACCCTACTCCTATACCTTCAGATTTCCTATACCTTCTCTATTTTTCCTTAGGAACTACTTTAGGAAAAATCATAGTATGAGGGGGGAGAAGAATAGGGAGCTCCTTCAGTTTAGTCTCATCCTCATTCCCCTTACCCCCTTGAAGAGCATCCACATACTTACACCTTCCAGTGTGCTCCTACATGTGCCCACAGTGCCTATACCTTTAGCCATCCTATAGAAGTGGGAATGTTGGCAGGTGCTGCTTTTTAAACCCTTCCATGTTGAGCTGCTCCTCCCCAAATTTCCTCTTCCATACAGTGACTAAAGGCATAGGCACTCTGTCCCCCTTTGCATCTGGTCTCCCTACTCATAGATCTTCAATATTTCCAAGTCCTCCATGTTTCCTTAGGAAAAATCAGCATAGTAGTGGGAGGGGGGGAAGAGAACAGAGAACTCCCTCAAATTAGTCTCATCCTCATTTCCCCCACCCCAGTTAAGCCATTTCTGCCTAACTTTGCATATACTCAACAGGGACCAAACATGTACACCTGTGGGCTGGGCAGAAATGAATTAAGAGCATCCAGTTACTTATTTCTTCCAGCACACTGCTACATGCACCCAAAGTGCCTATACTTTTCAATCTTTTTTGCCTCATGGCACACCACCAACAAGGTACTAAAATGGTTAAGGCACACCATCAGTTTTTGGACAAGAAAGGCACACCTTTATGTTGGTGGGGGGCTCATATCCCCAATGATCCTATTAATAAATGACCCTCCACCAAACTCCCGCGGCATACATGGAGACCATTTGCAGCACACCAGTGTGCCATAGCGCAGTGGTTGAAAATGGCTGGCCTATACCTGTAACCCTAGTATACAAGAGGAAATGTTGGCAGATGCTACTTTTTAAACCCTTCCTTGTTGAGCTGCACCTGCCAACATTCCCGCTTCTATACGATGGTTAAAAGTATAGGCACCCTGTCATCCTAATGTTTAATCCCATGATTGGCTATTTGTACTCATAGTTCAGTCGTATGCATTCTTACCCAGAAATGAATTCTGTGGAGGCTTTACTCTTGAGGTATGCTTAGGGTTGCAGCCATAGGGCCCAATCTTATCCAGTATTCCAACACTAGTGCAGCCACAGTGCAGCCCCAAGGTAAGGGAACACATGTTCCCATACCTTAAGGAGGCCTCTGTGACTGCAGCCCCACCATAAGATGCAGTGCATGCCCTATTAACACAGCTGCACTGGCACTGGAAAATTGGATAGGATTGGGCCCTTAATCATTGTGGAGTTGTATTTGCCATAGTAGTAAGAAATTCTGGAAGGTTAGGCCAGTGTTGTGCTGCAGTCCTATCTATATATGTTTTTCTGGGAATAATCCCCACTGAATACAATAGGACTTACTTTTGGGTAGACATGCATAGAGTTGCACTGTTACTGTTAGTCTGTTACCCAGTTTATGATGTCTTAAAAACTAACAGTTCTGTTGTGGCATAAGACCCCAATAAGCTCTAGAAATCTTATGCCCCAATAAACACCTTTTGGCTTTAAGAGGCTAAAAAACTTTTATATTGGCAAGTGGAATTCCTTTCCTTATGGGAAAAGCAAGTGGGATGGTTAAGCTATTATGAGAGAATGCAGTTCTTACTATGTCTGCTGGTTTCAGTGCAACCTGAGGGACATTTTGACACTTGTATTAAAGAAAATGCTCCCTGAATATAGTTAGCTGCTGAATGTCTTCTAAGGAACCATCTGTTCATTGTCAAAAACACTCTAAGAGGTGAAATAAGGTTGATTTTAACCTTTATCTGTTATCAGCAATGTGGTAGGTGCTGAGATTATGGTGCATTTGCTATTTAAAAGTGCAGTCCTATTGCATGGGGGGGGGTCTTGTCTGTTCCATGGGGCTTACTGCCTCATAATTCCATGGAACTGCAGTAAAAGTAAAGTGAATTAACAGAGAACAGGTTGGAAGCCTTCTAGGAATCTTTGGGGGAAATGGCTGCTATTAGTGCTTCATAAGGTTCCATTCAGAATGTTACAGTTCTTTTTTAAAAAAGCAATCAAGATGCAGGGGTTTACCTTTGAAATTTGGAAAAATTTGAATTCCTACCTGCACCATGTAGTTTGAAGGCATTGCATCTAATAGTAATCGTTGCCATATTCTGTTAAGCATGTGTTGTCTGAAGTGTGTTACATTATTCTTGTGGCTGGACATTGGTTTTGACCTGTTATAGGTGTGGCCTGTAGTATTTAAGAAGCTTATTTTTTGATGTTTTACTTAAAGCTAGCTATGTTCTTCCAAGGTGAAAAAAAACAACAGTATTCTTTAAAAAGTGTTTTCATTGTCAGGTCATTATGAATCACCTAATGGTGTTTAGCTACATGATGTTAGTTTCTTCACATTTACTACTTTGCAAACATAATTGGTATGCTAGTTGTGTAATAAGAAATAATTCTTATACATTTTGTGGTGTTCTTAATAATGGCCCATGGTGTGTACATCAGTTCTGATTCTAGCATTACAGGCTAGGGAGTGATAGTATATTTGTCCTGACGTTCTTTCTTGATCAGGAAGGGGCTGTGATTCAATGTGATTCAATTCCCTTTCTTGTATATACAAATTCCCAGATTCAGTTCCTGGTGTTTCCAGTTGAAGGATCTTTGGAAGCAGTCTTGGAAAAGACTTGGGAAAGATGCTGCCACTCAGGATATGATCCAGCCCTTTGTAGATGGTCAAACAGTGTTGAAATGAGCATCCAGAGATTTCATTCACTAGCCAAACTTTTAATTCCTGAGCATTTATTGGAACTTGACCATAGGGACTTTCACACATACCAATGCGTATTACTGTGTGTTGCCTTCTTTGAATGGAGTTGATTTCTAAGGTTATGCGTGCTCGCTTAGAAGTTATGTTCCACTAAAACCACTTGCTTCTGAGTGCATTTCGCTTATTTCTGTATTGAATGTTTACCTCCCTTTTCTGCAACACTAGAACAAAAACAGATAAGATCAGGTTGCAGGAAAGACGTGCAGATAGATGGTAGAGAGAACCATTAAGTATATGGCTGAAGCAGGGCAGAGGTTCAAGTAGGTTTCAGTGAGGCTAGTTGGATATGTTATTACACTGTGAACATGCAGAATATATGTTAAGGCATTCATATTCAGGCTATCATCTGAGGCACACTTATTCAGCTGTAAGCCTGCTGAATAGAGGTACGTCTGATTGTGCTCAGTCAGCAGTGTTTAAAACCAAGGGCATCTTTCTGAACTGCTGCTTGTGTTTGAGACTGGAAGACACAGTGTTATGCTCGTTTCAGTACCAGCTGGGGAGAGAAGGGTGCAAAAGATGTTGCTAAAGCACTAGTGCTTGGCTCTAAGGCCTGTAGCCTATGGATCTGACAAGGTTTCATCTTTCCCCCACATTGTTTAACACAGGGGTGCTCAATAGGTGGATCGCGATCTACCGGTAGATCGCGAGGCAAAATGAGTAGATCGCGGAGCCCTGTCTCTCCAAACTGTTAATATGTCAGTTTCGACTAGTGACGAAACTGACATATTTCGCTGACACTAAACTGACACTGAAACTGACACTTTAGCTGCTCTTCAGGCATGCAGCAACAAAACTGACGAAACTGACTAGACTCCAGCAGGGGCTCCATACATTAAAGGGGGTGTCTGTCAGACGCTTCCTTTCCCCCTGGTAGATCTCCGGGCCTTGCTGGGTTTCAAAGTAGCTCTCGAGCCAAAAAAGTGTGAGCACCCCTGGTTTAACATCTACATGGTCACATTTTGATTGAACTACTGCAGCATGCTGTAAGTGGAGCTGTCCTTGAAAAACATTTTGAAGCTATATGTTTCAGAATGCTACCACAAGATTGGTGATGGGTGGGGCTGTGTGGGGGAATATACTGCTCCCATCCTGCAGGAATTACGTTGGCTTCCCATCAATTTCGAAGGTGTTGCTTAGTTTTAAAGCTCTCTATGATTTCATCACTGGATTTTTTGAGGCAGTTATTCTCAAACTTTTTAGAGGCTGCCTGATTTATAAATGCTATAATGGTGATTGGGCAGCTGTGCTCCCCCCCCCCAAGTAGCAACTTGTTTAATCCTTGATGCATGTAGCTTAATCTGCCCTGTTAGTTTTGCAAACCACCAAAAATTGGGTCACAACACGCTGTTTGATCCTGGATCCACATTTTGAGAACTGTTGTGTTAAGGTCTACCTTCTACTCATCTATTATGATCTTTGGGGGAGGCTTTCCTCCAAGTGCCATCATTGAGGGAGGCTTGATCGGCATGTATATGGGATAGAGCAGTGTTTCTTAAACTGTGGATTGGGACTACTCGATTTACCCTGGGGGAAGGGGACGAAAGTCCTCTTCTCCTGAGCAGGAGGCAGTTGCTGCCTTTTGCGCACTGGATGTGAAAACCTCCTAATGCTGCTAAAAGCTGTTCTAAGATTTTTGAAGATGGACTTGTCAGATGAGGCTTATGAGTAAGCCTGTCTCATCAGGCAACCATGGAAAATCATGAGTTTTGTCTATGCCAAAAGCAGAAATCCTAATAATAGCACTTCCTTTAAACTCAAAGTACTGTTCCCATGACCCATTTCCCCAGCAAGTCCTTAATATGCACAATAAAGTTTATATAAAAATGATAAAATCTCCATTTACACTGTACTGTACCTAGCTAACTATTCCCACTAAATGGGGAATTATTTATTTAAGAAATTTGTATTCCCCCTTTCCACCCTGCTTAGGGGCCTCAAGGCGGCTTACAAAATATTTCAATACAATATATAAAACAATGCTAAAACAGTAATAAAAACAATTAAAACCATAAAAACAGTAAAACACAATTGGATAAGTTAAAAGATGTTTCATAAAAAGCACCAGCCACTCGGTGTCAACATTTAAAAGCTTCCCTAAATAAAAAGACTTGAGACCCTACCAAAAGGATTCTAAAGAGGGAACTGTTCTCAATTCCAGGGGGAGGAAGTTCTATAGACAAGGCATCAACACCAAGAAGGTCCACTGAAGTTTTTTGGGGGGATGGCATCATATGATTAGAACATTAGAAGTATGTAGTCTGTATGTTACTATGAAAGTGAACCCAGATGCATCTGAGTGGCAGGCCAGCCGACAGGTTTTATTAGTGTTGTCTTTCCCATGTGCTTGAACTAACCTATATTTAGTTGTGCTCTTACTTTGGAGCTTGAAGCGTAGTTCCTATTAGACTAGCATCCCTGACTGTGTCTTTGTAAGCAACTGCCTTCTCTTGTGGTTCATCCCTAAATATACTGTTGAATGTTCAAAACCTCTTGATATCCCTGTGTTCAGGGCAGAGATGGGCAAACTAAGTTTGAAAGGCATCCTGGATCCATCAACCCTTCACAATCTGTTTCCAGTGCAATCTGTCTCAGGTCACTGCTTGGGTGGGCTGGCACTTATCTCATAGTTATTGTACCACTTCTTGTAGTAAAAGTGACTTGTTTAAATCTACAATGGGAGGGAAGAACTGCTAACTAGGATTAAAGTACAGTACAGTCCATCCAGAAGATACAATGAAAAGAGCTTTGCAAATAATTCAATGTGTTTTTGCTTGCTGCTGTTTATTTTCCTAACTCCCCAAATGCGGGTGCCTGCCAGCCGACCCTACTTCCTCTCTGCCACTATCCTGGTCCTTTAGAAGTCAGCCTTGATATTTCTGTGCTGCAGAGAGAATGTAAATGCCAACCCACATTAACATGTAACAGGACATGTGTCTTGCTACACATGAAGATGGATGTCAGTGGGAGTACAGAGTTCACTCTTTTAGCAGAGTTAAAATACACAGAGCTTTAAGTGTAATCTGTAATGCCATTTCTTGGCACTTAGGCTGATCCCACAACAGAGTGGGACTTAGGGCACAATCCTAACCAACTTAACAGCACTGACCTAGCCGCAATGCAGCCCCAAGGTAAGGTAACAAACATGCCCTTGCCTTTAGGGCAAGGTAACAAACATGTCCTTGACTGCCTCCTCACTGCAGGATTCAGTGCACACTGCATTGGCACAACTATGTTAGTGCTGGAAAGTTGGTTAGGATTGCACTCTTACTTGTTTAGATGGGAAGTGCAAGAGTTAAAAAAATGCCAGTTTACCTCAAATGCTTCCTTAGCAGCTACACTTTCTGCCTCCCCCTTTGTTCACCCATACTGAATTGTCTTCGGTTGTTTCAGTGATATGCAGTTCCAAATGCTGCTTATACACACAGTAGGATGGTAGTCTTTCTAAACTCTTTCCATATGTTTCCATATCATGTCTGCACATTTGTTCTACTGCATATAACTGTTGTGTGCTCAACATTGCATTTTCATGTGATGAGTCCCTAAACAAGTCTCTCAAGATGTATTTGTCAGTGTGAATACTGTATGTGCATATACCTGTTAAAAAGAGTTGCATTTTGATCTTTACATCCTTGGTGCTGTACTGTTGCTGTGGGACCTGCATGTCCAGTCAGTTCCCATTACAGTAGCTGAAAGTTGTACTATAGATTACAGGCATGCTTGCAAAAATGGTAGATGACTGTCGCTGTGCAGTTTAGAGAGGCTTTAGGAAAGATAGTTCTGTATCGATAATGTTTGAAGATACTTTTAAAAAAGAGATATTTATAACTTTCTTAAGTTACTCTTTTTTTCTCCTTACTCTTAAATCATGAAAGTATTTAAATATTGCAATCTTTCTTAAAAACCACAAAATTCATCCATATATTATATGGCTTTCCCTTTTGCGAAATGTGTGTGTATTTTTTTTTTGATTATCTGGCCTAACAGTCTATTGAATGCAATTTTTTTCCTTCGTTACTGCAGTATTGCTTACTTTGCTGTCTCTCAGATTTAAATTGCAACTGTGGAATAAAGCAAGCACATTACAGAAAAACATCAACCAGCTCAGCAGCTAAGTTATCAAATTGTGGTTTAAAATGTGCCAAATGTATTTTAAGGCAGGCCTTACTTTTTTTCTTTTGAAAAGTACAGGTTGAGTCTGATTATTCGCCTGGGTTTCTTTCCCAGAGGTGGATGGCAAAAATCGCACTATAGCAAATCACTTTAAAAAACAAGTCCCTTTGCTCAGGTGATTTAAAAACAGCCTTCCAACCTTTGTGATGTTAAGATAGAGTCATTAAGACAACAATCCAACAATCAGTCTCGCATAGAAAGGATTATCTTTCTTTTAGGGGAAGGGGTTGCTTGGAGAGAGAATGATTGATGGATTGTCAGTTGGCTACCCTATCTCTAACTATTGTAAAGGACTGATTTCCTTTAATTTAAAGGGCCCTTCTCATCATGTTGAGATAAAAATCTCTACAACATAAGTAAAGCATTTTAAAGGGGTGCATTTTTCCCCTTCTCCAGGGATCAGCACATTCCTTCTCATTTGCAGTGGCCATTCCTGTTGAGTCAAATCAGCATATAAAAAATCTGTGTATAACAAGGTTGGACCTATATATGCATTAGAAGCAGGGTGGGAAGTGCTTCAAACTGTGCCATACAGGTCACTGCTTAGTAGTGTGAGTAAGGCGGGGGGGGTGCGACGACCAGTTTCTGCCCTAGATGCAGCCTGAACAGCAACCGAAAACAGGCTAAAAGATTTGGGTAATGTCATTGATATTTGTTAAATTATGTTGAAGTATTTGCTTTTCTGGTTGGAATAATTAGACATGTTTTCAAAGTGACAAATGAAAAACTGGGTAGCAGCTTTTAGTGAGAAGATAGCAGTGCCCAGGGCTGGTCAAGTTCTCTTGGTGCCTGAGGCACTGTGCCAAATGCTGTCCCTGTAGTTTGCCACTGATCTTCTGGTACCTCTAGCCCACCTCTCTCCTCTCCAACACACTTCTGTTCCCCCCCTTCTTTCTTTTCCAATCCAGGGGATATAAGAAGGTGAATCAGCAGATGTAACTGGAGTGGGGCACCCCCTGACAGTTTTCTGCTTGAGGCAACCACTTCAGTTGGCCTCATGGTTTGGGCCAGTCCTGGCAGTAACCTTAGTAGTCTCAGATCCTTAAGATACTTCAAGTGTATCTTCTGTTTGAGAGATGACTGTTTTAAAACATTGCATGATACCATGGCTGGAGTGATAGTGATGATAGAATTGAGAGTCTGCTCCAGGGGTGGAAATACAGTTGTAGTGTTACTTCTTTCTCAAAATTTTTATATATTCCCTGAAAAAACAGAATTGAACCCAAAGCAGATACGACATGGGATATGTTTGATTGGCTATGCCTTTTGTCTTTTTACTTTAAAGTAGCCAGGAGGATGTATTTTGATAGTGCTGGGGGTAGGAATGGGGAGAGAAGGTTTTTAAAGCTTTTCTCACCATAAAGCTTCCTTCTTTTTATTCCCCCAGTGGGTTTGTGTCTTAGCCACAACTTGTTGTATTAAGTCCCTTTGAAGGAAAGTGATTTAAAATTTTAGATTGGGATAGGGGCGCAATAAACACTGCCTCTATCAGTGTTTCTGTGCTAATTAAAATTGGAGCTTTCAGCAGCTGCTTTAAAGTCTTAAAATTAAAATTGGGAGTTTTGATCACGTCCCCATTTACATTCCTTGTATACATTACATAAATGGCAACTCGGACAACCAGCACCTCACCATTTTCTGCTGAAATTCATCTATTTTACACAAAAAAGATACTCGTTTTAAATTTAAGGTTTACTAAGGGCAAGAAAATGTAGTCAGAAGTTGATTACATTGAGCTAGAATATAAAAAATAATTTCAACATCAGGCCCATCTGTTTAATGAAGTCTTTCTTGAATCCCCACATGGTAAACCTCCATTTTTTCTCACTATGTTAGTTCATGTTTCTGTCTTTTAAGAACATAGGAACCTTGCTGGATCAGGGCAAGGAGCCCACCTAATCCAGCTTCTTATATCTCAGAGTGGCTCACCAGATGTCTCTGGGAAAGACAACAATATACTCTTCTTGTATCCTGTTGCCGCTCCCTTGAAATTATTTGTAGCAGACAGATTTTCAGCCATTGCACTGAGAGCAGCAGATTGTTGGTGTTCTCCTTAGGATGAATGCTTAGCAGTGCTCTTGGTTGACACGTTAAACTGCTTGTTTCTTGGATACAGATAACTGACATTGTAGAACATATGCTCAAAGATGGCAAGTCTCGTGCCTCAGAGTTTGGTGACATATGTGGAAGAAGAAAATGTTCCTGCTTTGAAGGCACTCCTTGAGAAATGCAAAGATGTGGATGAGAGGAACGAGGTAAGAGAAATGTCCAAGGATTTTGTTAACAGTATTTTTTTTATAACAACTCAATTAATAGCTACAGCTTGTGCAGAAAAGTGGGGTAAAACTTTGAAAAAACAATGAGATGAAGCATCTCTTTATCTTCATATTTTTTCATTAACAATTTTTGACAAAATACATTCAAAATCCATCATGGCCAGTGATAAAATTGCAGATAATACCACTTCTTCACTTTAATAACTGCATCACCATCTACTTGTATTAAATGATAAATGGATCAGATGGTCCAGTTCATTGAAATTCGTACTCTTCAGATATACATTTCCAAATTTCAGCACAAACATTAAGGTTAGATTTTAGGATTCACCTTTTTGTGTTGCATTTTTGACAGCTATGCTATTGACTCCTTAGCATTCAGATATATCTGGTGCTACATGTGTCCACACTAGACATGCTCCCACTGAAGCTTCCTGAGCCCTGCCTTCCCCAGAACAGCCATTACTTAGAAAAGAGAACCTTCAACCAGTATGTGAGCTGTGGCATGGGTGACCTGTGGAGGGAGAAAGAAAGATGATCTTAATATTGTATTGATTATGTAAAATATTTGCAATTTTCATATGATTGCAGAATGGTCAGACTCCGTTGATGCTAGCTGCTGAGCAAGGCAATTTAGAAATTGTCCAGGAATTGATAAAGAAAGGTGCCAACTGTAACTTAGAAGATGCAGTAAGTATTGAGAAGATAGTTCAGTTCCTTAATGTATCTTTCCCTCCCAATCTACACATGCTGCTGGGTATGTGGCATTGCCTTACTGCCAGTCCTTAGCCTACATTGACTCCTGTTATGCCTAGGGAGAATTGTGTTTGCAGAAGGTGGCTTGTACCTTTATACCTTCACTATCCCATTTGAAATCATTTATTAAGAATGTGGCATAAGGTTTGTGAATAGCTTCTTCAAAGAAATTTGATTGCATCAAGGCAGTAACTTTACTTTAGCTGGCATAAGAACATAAGAACAGCCCCACTGGATCAGGCCATAGGCCCATCTAGTCCAGCTTCCTGTATCTCACAGCGGCCCACCAAATGCCCCAGGGAGCACACCAGATAGCAAGAGACCTGCATCCTGGTGCCCTCCCTTGCATCTGGCATTCTGACATAACCCATTTCTAAAATCAGGAGGTTGCACATACACATCATGGCTTGTACCCCATAATGGATTTTTCCTCCAGAAACTTGTCCAATCCCCTTCTAAAGGTGTCTAGGCTAGACGCCAGCACCACATCCTGTGGCAAGGAGTTCCACAGACCGACCACACGCTGAGTAAAGAGATATTTTCTTTTGTCTGTCCTAACCCGCCCAACACTCAATTTTAGTGGACGTCCCCTGGTTCTGGTATTATGTGAGAGTGTAAAGAGCATCTCCCTATCCACTCTGTCCATCCCCTGCAAAATTTTGTATGTCTCAATCATATCCCCCCTCAAGCGTCTCTTTTCTAGGCTGAAGAGGCCCAAACGCCGTAGCCTTTCCTCATAAGGAAGGTGCCCCAGCCCCATAATCATCTTAGTCGCTCTCTTTTGCACCTTTTCCATTTCCACTATGTCTTTTTTGAGATGCGGCGACCAGAACTGGACACAATACTCCAGGTGTGGCCTTACCATAGATTTGTACAACGGCATTATAATACTAGCCGTTTTGTTCTCAATACCCTTCCTAATGATCCTAAGCATAGAATTGGCCTTCACTGCCGCCGCACATTGGGTCGACACTTTCATCGACCTGTTCACCACCACCCCAAGATCTCTCTCCTGATCTGTCACAGACAGCTCAGAACCCATCAGCCTATATCTAAAGTTTTGATTTTTTGCCCCATTGTGCATGACTTTACACTTACTGACATTGAAGCGCATCTGCCATTTTGCTGCCCATTCTGCCAGTCTGGAGAGATACTTCTGGAGCTCCTCACAATCATTTCTGGTCTTCACCACTCGGAAAAGTTTGGTGACATCTGCAAACGTAGCCACTTCACTGCTCAACCCTGTCTCCAGGTCATTTATGAAGAGGTTGAAAAGCACCGGTCCCAGGACAGATCCTTGGGGCACACCACTTTTCACCTCTCTCCATTGTGAAAATTGCCCATTGACACCCACTCTCTGCTTCCTGGCCTCCAACCAGTTCTCAATCCATGAGAGGACCTGTCCTCTAATTCCCTGACTGGAGTTTTTTCAGTAGCCTTTGGTGAGGGACCGTGTCAAACGCCTTCTGAAAGTCCAGATATATAATGTCCATGGGTTCTCCCACATCCACATGCCTGTTGACCTTTTCAAAGAATTCTAAAAGGTTTGTGAGGCAAGACTTACCCTTACAGAAGCTATGCTGACTCTCCCTCAGCAAGGCCTCTTCGTCTATGTGTTTTGAGATCCTATCTTTGATGAGGCATTCCACCATCTTACCCGGTATGGATGTTAGGCTGACCGGCCTATAGTTTCCCGGGTCCCCCCTCTTTCCCTTTTTAAAAATAGGCGTGACATTTGCTATCTTCCAATCCTCTGGCACCATGGCTGTTTTGAGGGACAAGTTGCATACCTTAGTCAAGAGATCTGCAACTTCATTCTTCAATTCCTTAATAACTCTTGGGTGGATGCCATCAGGGCCCGGTGACTTATTGATCTTTAATTTATCAATGAGGTCTGAAACATCTTCTCTTTTAACCTCTATCTGACTTAACTCCTCGGTCAGGAGGGGCCGTTCGGGCAGCGGTATGTGCCCGAGGTTTTCTGCCGTGAAGACAGATGCAAAGAACTCATTTAATTTCTCTGCCATCTCTAAGTCTCCTTTTATCTCCCCTTTCCCTCCCTCACCATCCAGAGGGTCAACCGCTTCTCTGGCGGGTTTCCTGCTTCTAATATATTTGAAGAAGCTTTTATTATTCCCCTTAATGTTGCTGGCCATGCGTTCCTCATAGTCTCGCTTGGCCTCCCATATCACCTTCTTACATTTCTTTTGCCACAGTTTATGTTCCTTTTTATTCTCCTCATTAGGGCAAGACTTCCATTTACGGAAGGAAGCTTCCTTGCCCTTCACAGCCTCTCTAGCTTGGCTGGTTAGCCATGCGGGCACCCTCCTGGATTTAGTGGAACCCTTCTTTCTTTGCGGTATACGCCTCTGCTGGGCCTCTATTACTGTTGTTTTAAGCAGCCTCCATGCACTCTGGAGAGATTGGACTCTTTTTACCCTCCCTTTCAACCTCCTTCTAACCAGCCTCCTCATTTGAGGGAAGTCCGCCCATCGGAAGTCAAGGGTTTTTGTTAGAGATTTGCCTGGTATTCTTCCCCCAACGTGCATGTCAAAACGGATTGCAGCATGATCACTGTTCCCCAATGGCTCAGTAACATTTACATCTCTAACCAGGTCCTGCGTACTGCAAAATATTAAATCCAGAGTGACCTGTCCTCTGGTGGGCTCCGTGACTAGCTGCTCTAAGCCACAGTCATTTAGCACGTCAAGAAATCCGGTTTCCTTATCGTGACCAGAACACAAATTGACCCAGCCAATATGAGGATAGTTGAAGTCCCCCATGATTACAACCCTGTCCCTCCTTGTCACCTCCCTGAACTGTTTCCTCATTTCAAGGTCCCCATCCGATTTCTGGTCTGGAGGATGATAGCACGTCCCCAGTATTACATCGCTGCACAAGCCTGGTAATTTAACCCACAGAGATTCTACGGTGGAGTTGGACCCACCTTCAATCTCTACTTTGCTGGATTCTATCCCTTCCTTAACATAAAGGGCCACCCCACCTCCAACACGCCCCTCCCTGTCCCTCCTGTAGAGTTTATAGCCCGGGATTGCGGTATCCCACTGATTCTCCACATTCCACCAGGTTTCCGTTATGCCCACTATGTCAGTGTTTTCCCTTGTCACCAGACATTCCAGTTCTCCCACCTTTGCTCGTAGACTTCGGGAATTCGCATAAAAGCATTTGTACACAGAATGCCCCAGGATGGGCTGCTTATTCGCTCCTTTGTCCCCGCATCCTCTCATTGTGCCCAACCGTCTATCACATCCCATCACCCTACCTTTCCCAATTTCTTCTCCTACTCTGCCTTTGTCTTGTTGTTCTCTAACCTCCCCATCCTCATCCCTATGGGATGAGGAGTCCCGAACCGGATGCCCCTCGGCTCCTGTCGGCCTTCCCCCAGGGATCAGTTTAAAAGCTGCTCTGCCACCTTTTTAATGTTATGTGCCAGCAGTCTGGTTCCATTCTGGTTCAAGTGGAGCCCATCCCTCTTGTACAGGCCCCGCTTGTCCCAAAACGTTCCCCAGTGCCTAACGAATCTAAACCCCTCCTCCCTACACCACCGTCTCATCCACGCATTGAGACCCCTGATCTCCGCCTGCCTAGCTGGCCCTGCGCGTGGAACAGGTAGCACTTCAGAGAACGCTAACCTTTGAGGTCCTGGCTTTCAGCTTCCTGCCTAAAAGCCTAAATTTGGCCTCCAGGACCTCCCAGCTACACTTGCCCACGTCGTTGGTGCCGACATGCACCACAGCTGCTACCTCTCCCCCAGCACTGTCTACCAGCCTGTCTAGACGAGAAGTGATGTCCGCAACCTTCGCACCAGGCAGGCAAGTCACCATGCGGTCCTCACATCCGTCGCAGACCCCCCTCTCTGTTTCTAATAATCGAATCCCCCACTACAAGAAGCCCCCGACCCCCCTCCCGCCGAGGAGTATCCCGAGTGCGTTCGGATACTGGCCCATCCCCTGGAGAAGGGGTCCCCCCTAGGGGATTGTTTCCCTCCTCTCTAGGATGACGTCCTCCAGCCCCGAGACTTCCCACCCGGGCAGCTGAGGAGCTGCACGCCTGAGGTTGGGACGAAGCCTGATTGTCCCCGGAAGTCTCCCCACGGTCCTCCTCTGCCTGCCTGCGCTTCTCCAGGTCGGCCACCAAGGCTTCAAGGGAGCGGACGCGTTCCCTGAGAGCCTGGAGCTCCTTGCACCGAGGACACACCCATGACTTATGCCCCAGAGGCATATAATCATACATGTGGCACTCGATGCAGAACACTGGATAGCCCCCACCCTGCTGCTGGCTGTCTGACTGCATAGCTTTTGTTGTTGTTGTTTTATTTAGGGGGCCTTTTAAAAACCCTACACTGGATAGCAGCCCTCTTCTCAAGGGAAGAGGAAGGGCAGTGTATGGGACCCTGGCCTCCTCGCCCTGCTGCTGAACTCGCCCAGATGCTAAACTCTTGGTTTACCTGGCACTTAGTTCCCAGAGGCACTGGGGGTCCCAGAGGCCACACGCGTCTAGAGAGAGCCTCATGCGATGGCAGGCCTAGCTTTATACTCCTGGCTGGCTCCTCCTCCCTCCTTCCTTCCTGATTGAAAGGGGGGCTGGTCTTCCCAGGTGAGTTTACAAAAGCTCAGGAAGACAAAAGGCTGCTGATGGGCGTGATCTACTCTGCAGGCTCCTGAATGGAGTGCTTGGATTAGCCTAATGGGGCTCTTCTCACCTCCTAAGGTGGTGATGCTGAAATTCTAAAATGGACTATGCCTGGGTGGTTGGGAATTGGCCCTTACTAGGTTCTTTCCCTCCTAGTTCTGTTCTCTTAGGCTGGACTGTTTTGGAACCTCAAGCTAGTTTTTATTTGTGTTTGTTTAATTATTTATTGCTTTCTAGATCCTGTGTCCCAATTTACTGAACTGTTTAGGCTATGTTCTAACTTAGAACAAGTTTAACTTGGGTTAAGTATAGGGTTAATTTAAAACAAAGTAGAAAAACCTGTTTTCCACTTTATCCTCCTCTCTTCCTTTGATTAGGTGCTAACTTAGGTGCAGCTAACTTTCAACTTTGATTTAAGTGCCTGACCCTTGGGCTCTTACTCACGAGTAGGACTCTGCTCCTGCTCAGAGTAGACCTATGTACCTCCCTTAGGTGCTAACTTTCAATTTTGCTTTAAGGTTGATTTAAAGTTAAAGTTAAGGTTAGAAGACAGGGAGTTAGAAAGACAAAGAGTTAGAAAGAGTACACTTACCCTTTCGTCGTCTTCCTCCTCTCCTTCTCCAAAACTCAGAGGTCTACTTGCCTTCTCCTCGCCCAGATGCTAAACTCTTGGTTTACCTGGCACTTAGTTCCCAGAGGCACTTGGGGTCCCAGAGGCCACACGCGTCTAGAGATCCCTTGCTATGTAAATTGGGTTATATCCTAATTCTCTTCCGTGAACATTAGGTACAGTTGCCCCTTGTGTTACTCGAAGGTTACATTCTAGAGTCAGCACATAAAGCTAAAATTATGTACAGCGGTGCCTTGCACAACGAAATTAATCCGTTCCGCGAGTCCTTTCGTTATGCGAGTTTTTCGTTTTGCGACTCGCGTTTTCCCATAGGAATGCATTGAAACTTAATTAATGCGTTCCTATGGGCAAGAAAAGTCAGAACAAAGTCAAATTTGGTTTACAAAGTGTTTATTAAGTGCTCTTTAAAGGCATACATACTGTACAGAGGATTTCAAAAAGGAGGGGATGCTGAGTGGGGAGCTTGAAGGCTGTAATCCTGTGCACACTTTCCTGGGAGTAAGCACAATGGGACTTACTTCTGAGGAGACATGCACAGGATTGTGCTCTAAGCTGGGGAGGACACAGCAGCTGCACTCAATTGCTTGCTTTTGCCGTGATCATGGGGGGAAACGTGAAGGAAATGGGGCAGTGAGAGGGTGAATGAGCGATGGGGGGATGCTGAGTGGGGAGTTTGAAGGCTGTAATCCTGTGCACAGTTTCCTGGGAGCAAGCTGACATGAAGATCCGCCCCTTACTAGGGTGGATGGGATCATAAAGGGACATGAAGATCCGCCCCTTACTAGGGTGGATGGGATCATAAAGGGACATGAAGATCCGCCCCTTACTAGGGTGGATGGGATCATAAAGGGACATGAAGATCCGCCCCTTAAGACAAACCAGGACAATAAAAAAAAAATTCGTTATGCAAAGCATAAGTCATAAAAATTCATTATGCGAGTTACCAAACTTCGCACACCGCTTTCGTTCTGCGGGTTTTTCGCTGCGCGGGGCATTCGTTATGCAAGTTACCACTGTATACTCAAAATGACCTTGAAATCCCTCACATCCAGAAAATAGTGCTTAAAAATTACAAGAGACAGGTAGGAACTGAAACCAACAAAGGGAACAGCTGCTTTTTGCCGAGTCCTATCCAGTATTCCAGTCCGGCCCACTGCAGCCGTGCCAGTGGGCCGTGCACTGCATCCTGTGGTGAGTTGATAGTCACAGGAGACTTCTTAAGATATGGGAACATTTGTTCTGTTACCTCAGGGCTGCATTGCAGCTGCACTGGTGCTGGAAAGTTGGATAGGATTGGGCCCTAATTCTCCAATCTTGCACTCACTCTCAGGCATGTATTTAGTAAGTGGAATGGTTCAGGGTTAGGGTTCCGCCTGCACTATTTACACTGCTGGGTTATTTTGGTTTGCCAGCTGTGTGAAGTTGAATTAAGTCTATTGTACCTGAGCTGAGGGGCTACTGTACTCCTGGTTTTTGTAGGGGTGGAGGAAATTATACTTGTCAATCTGCCCATAACTTTAGACCCCCCTGTACTCTACAGAATTTAGAATTTGGCTCTCCAGAGTTTGGGCAGGGTTGCAAATGGGGTTTACATGTTGAGGAAAGAGCAGGGAAGTTCACCCCTTAGGACAGTGATTCCCAAACTCTTTCGATTGGTGGCTCTCTGACCTACTGGGCCATTGACCACGGCTCCCCATTAGGGCTACAATCCTATACATTGTATAGGACAGTGGATTTTTTGTGAGGATTCCATAGCTCCCCTGGCTGGTTTCTATTACTCCCCTGGGAACCACAGCTCACAGTTTGGGAACCACTGCCTTAGGTTACAACCCATTTTTTTAACTTAACAGTTTAAAAATTGTGTCAGATATTTCCTTCTAAAGCGACCTTACTTATTTTAGGATAACTGGACTGCTCTGATCTCAGCAGCTAAAGAGGGGCATGTTTCCATTGTGTCGGAGCTACTTAATTGCAATGTGAACTTGGAACACAGAGACATGGTATGGCTTTTGTTTTTCAAAGAAGTCTACATTTTGGCCTTCTTCCTATAAGAAGTAACAGAGAGGGAGAGAGTTTTGTGTTTTCAAATTAGTAAATGCTGTTCTTAATGCCTCTTTCTACTATTTGATGAACTATTTATAATTGACCGTAAAGATGAGCATACATCAAAACGCTTCTTTCTTAAGCATGCCTTTAGTGGCCAGAAAGTGGGAGATACTGTATTAACATAATTTGTGCATGTGTTGTTTTCCTTTGGAATTAGTAGTTTTGTGTCAGTTTTATGAACAAAGTGGACTAGAAATCAAATCCAGAATTTCACCTTTCAGATTTAAAAAAAACTTCCCCAGCTGACATACAATAATATTAAAGGAACAGTAAAACAGAAGTTGCTGTTAAAATCCAAGAGAAATAATATGTTTAAACGTAATGGAATAAAATAGCCCTTAACGTCCATTTAAAAGCAGAAAGCTGTTCGCCTATTGGGTCTTTCCAGGAAGGGAGTTGGTGGGGCAGAGTTCTGTGCCAGAGAAGGCCCTGTCCCTGGTTCCCACCAGCTGAACTAGTGTCAACGATGAGCCAGAGAGCAGGCCCTGTAAGGCTGACCATAACATTTGGGCAGACTTATGTAAGCTAACTACTAAATAAGGTAATACTAGAAATTAAATTTTTTTGGAGTTGAACCATGGTAGCTTTTGTGAATAGGAAGCTGAAAGTACTGGAGATGGAGTTATGTTTCTTGTGTTCATGATTTACTGTTTAGCTGTAAGAGTTGTTTAAGTAGATATTAGCCTCTTGAGAACTGATCTGCTGTTGAGCTTTCTGAAAATTACCTATAAAGATTCCTCTGTTATGACCCTTGATAGGGTGGATGGACAGCTCTTATGTGGGCATGCTACAAAGGTTGTACTGAAGTAGCTGAACTGCTTCTTAGCCACGGAGCAAACCCAAACATCACTGGTCTGGTAAGTTTGTTGAGGGTGTGTATATTTGTATACATTGGAAACAACTCTGGACTGAGCCTGTTAAGCACATCATTAGCTCTTGCATGTTTGAGAGTGTTGCATGGCTTTTTGTTCTAAATAGGGCACAGAGGAAAGGTCAATATCAGAACCTGGGTCCCCTTCTTTTGACTGCTATTTGCACCCAGTGGGAAACCACCTGTGGTACCATTGGCAACTTCTTTCCTGGTGTAAAGAAGGAAGGATTGGGATTTGAATCAGGAAATTCCTGTTCTCTTCTGACTCCCTCAGCTGCTGTGGTGGTGGTGGCGGGGGGGGGGGGGTAGAATCTACTCAAGCATGAGTAGTTCAAGTTCAGTGATGGGAACATACAGTATTTGGTGGGTTGTGTAGTTTCCTTGAGAGTAATGATATGAGTAATGATATGAGTTTTCTGTTAAAATGACATGTTTTCCCAATGTTGCCAGTATTTGCCTTTCAAATGTATTATAAAAACATAGATGCCAGTTCATTTTGAGATCAGGAATATTTGGGGGGGAGGGGGGAACAGCTGAAGTGCTTTGTCTTCACTGACTCCTGTTAGCTTCAAGGATTCGGGGGGGGGGAGTTAAATGTTCTCTTTCTGGTTTTTAGTCTAGGAAAAGGCACTAATATGTTTAAAATTTACTTTTCTGTACAGAGCAACCTTTAGAGAGGTTCTGAATGAAACATTAGTGCTACTATGAGAGTATAGTGCAAGTATAAGTTTTTAATGGTCCAGACCAGGGGTGCTCACACTTTTTTGGCTTGAGAGCTACTTTGAAACCCAGCAAGGCCCGGAGATCTACCAGAGTTTTTTTTACAATGTTCGCGCCATCATAACATATAACATTTATGTGTACAACGTATGTTGGTGTACCTTGAGCCCCACTGAGTATAACAGGACTTACTCCTGAGTAGACATGCCTAGGATTAGGCTGTGAGGCTGCAATCCTAGCCACACTTACCTGGGAGTAAGCCCCATTGAGTACAATGGGCCTTACTCCCGGTGTTTCCACCCAGAGGCACCTGAAGGGGGGGGTCGGCACTCCGCGATCTACTCATTTTGCCTCGCGATCTACTGGTAGATCGCGATCCACCTATTGAGCACCCCTGGTCCAGACCAAACTCTCTCTGCATAACTAGTAGTGGTCAAGAGGGGATGCCTACCTCCTAGCTGCATCAAAAGATATTCAGCCAGTTTTATCATGCCTGATGAGCATGAGTACAGAGGAATATTGGCTGAAAATGTAGAAGCCTGCTTTCGTGTACAGTTCTGTTCTTGAAAAGTTCATGCTGTCATGTGTAGTGGCTGCTAAACAGAATTCCTCCTGTTTTAGAATTTCAGTGGATTTTAATTTAATCACTTAGTTATTTGGTTTTTTCTTTAAAACGCTTTGTGAACTTTTTTGTTCACAAGCAGTATATAAATACTGTTAATAAATAATTTTAGACTTTGGTTTTCAGATTTTATATTAGACTTTCAGATGTTTTCATAGATCACTTGCACATTTTCTTGAGCATTTCCTATCCACACTTACCTAGTGCTGCAACAGTGAATTTTGTTTTGGCCAGACCTGTCATAGAAAATCAGTCTTCATTCTTGCATGTAGCTTCTAGTGCAGTCCTGATAAGTGAACTGGATTTTCTGTGTGAGTAGACTGATGTCATGAAGAATGACTTCTGTGCTGCTTCTACTTCTTTATGCAGTACAATCCTAACTGCATTTACTGAAAAGTAAGTCCCATTATGCTTAATGGTGCTTATTCTCTAGTAAGTGTTTTAAGATTGTAGCTTGTGTTTTACTTTCAGAATTAATAAATACTTCAAAGCCAGATGTGCAAATGTGTATCTTCTTAATCTTTTGTTATTTAAGCAATACAGCGTCTATCCAATAATCTGGGCGGCAGGGCGAGGCCACTCTGATATAGTGGAACTCTTACTGGAACATGGTGCTAAAGTCAACTGCTCTGATAAGGTAGGTTGAAAACTGTTTTCTCCTACATTACAAATGTATCTCGTTACCTTTAGAAAATTGATATTTATTGTGCTGCTTTTCACTAAAGGTTTTTAGAGCAATTTTTAACATGATCTATATCAGTATATTAAATTCTAATGAAAACACCCCATTGTTTCCATAAAATATCTGCAAATTTACAACTGTAGTGCTAAAAGCCTCTTATGTGCATTTAAAATTTCTGTAAATGAAACTTTTAAACTATTTAAGCAATCATTCCGATTAGATGGAAATGAAGTGCATTAGGCATCAATTCTACGCACACTTAACTGGAAGTGAGTCCCACTGCAACTACAGGTTGTGCTAGTTAGTGAAGGTACACAGTGTGCTGTTTAGTGAACTGGGTCCTTAAGAGGATCAGCCATTGCCCTATTGCTTCAAGGCAATTTAAAAATGCATAGGCAGAGCACCTTCTTGGATTTGGATGCACATCTACTGAGTGAAGGCCCTTTCTGAGGCCTGCAGAGGCTGCCCACAGAGGCCACCTACAGTCAGAATGGCTGTTCAGATTTAAAAAACCACTGCTTTCAGTTTTATGATAAAACCAGAAGTCACGGTTTTTTAATGCCTCATAAGGCATTATGAGGCCCAGGGAAGCCCTCCCTGGGTCTCAGAATGCTTTATAAGGCATAAAAGCGTCACTTCCAGTTTTATCGTAAAATCAGAGGTAGCATTTTGAGGTCCACAGAGGCCATGGATGGTTGTGGGGAACCTCTGTGGGCCTCAGATAGGGCCTCTGGGCTCCCGTTGAGTGGGGGAGGGGAAGAAACAACGCGTTTAAACACTCACAGTTTTCCTTATCCGTGGAGATTCCAGGAGTGGACCCGCTGTACTGGGCCCATTGTATAATCTGTGATTTTGTTGCATTGTCATATTGTCTCATGAATTTAAGACATAGTCCATTCTGAAAGTCAGACCAATATATTAACTAATATTTGTCTTTATAACATGACAGTCAAGAAATTCAGAATACAAACTCTGGTTTGCAAGCTGCTTGTAGCTGTAGTTTTTCACAAACCACTTTGAGAGCTGCAAGTACTATTTGAGGTTTTCGTTATAGCCACTATTAACCAGAAACATTTTAAAATATGAAATGAAGACTGCAATCCTAACCACACTTTCCTGAGAGTAAGCCCCATTGAACAAAATAGGACTTACTTCTGGGTAGACCTGGTTATGATTGTGCCCTTAATTTGTCACATTTCTAACACCTGTGTAATTACTACAAGTGAGACCTTAGCGTCCACTGATTTGACTTACCACTGATACTGGAATCCACCTTTAAATACCTTGTAACAAGGAAAAGTGCAAAAACTCAGTTTCCTACGCTCATGAGGATAAACTGCAGTAGTTGCTAGTTTCTTGGGGTTAGATAGTTGAGGATAAACTGCTTAGATAGTTGAGGATAAACTGAGCTCATGAGAATAAACTGCAGTAGTTGCTAGTTTCTTGGGGTTAGATAGTTGAAAAGACCCTCTTCCAGGTTTCTTGCTCTTCCATACTTGCCCCAGAATGCATTGGTATAGACGCTATACCGCATTCAGCTACTGTCATGTGGGGAAAAAGGCGGGATAAAATACTATAAATAAATAGATGGGGAGAATAATGGAATCTAATGGAATCTAATTTTCATTCCATTAGATTCTATTATTCACTCCATCTAGTGGCTGGTTGCGGTATAGCACCTGTACCTTATTACTATTCATATTTAAGGGTGGACCCCACTGATCCACGGTAACCCACTGATTTTTGGTATCTGCTGGGGGTTCTGGAACAGAACTCCAGTGAATACTGAGATCCCACTGTATTACTAGAGTGACTGTTTTGGTTTAAATTCATTTTCATGTCACCTGATGTTGGCACTTGCCCATTCTTTCTATTGTAGAACAAATTCCATTACCGTTCTCCTTCTGTCCGTTATCAAATTAGTTGTAATTTAACTTCTTCTGAGACTACATTATACTCTGTGTACTGCATTACGTTTATATATCTTGGCCTTCTGCAATACTACCAACCCAGTGTTTTGCTTGTCTCTTCCCCATGCATAATCTCAGTCTGCTATTTGACTATGCTGTTTCAGATTTGTAATAGTAAACTTCACTTTTAAACTTCTGTGTTGATGAGATGTTCTGTCATGTGCTTGCAGTTTGCTAAAAAACTGTTCAGATTCTGCCGCAGGAGTCCACTTGCTCCTCTACACACACTGTGTGTTTTTATTCTTGTCACTTTATTCCAAATACTATGTGCATGTTAAACCATTGCTGTCCAACATTGCATATATGCAACAGGGATAAAATGTGTACACCTGTGGGCCAGGCAAAAATGGATTAAGATCTATGACTGGAGTGGATGTTTAGTATTTCAAACAAGTCAAAGCATACCTAATATGTAAAAATTTTCTTTTTCCAGTATGGCACTACACCTTTGGTCTGGGCTGCAAGAAAAGGGCATTTGGAATGTGTGAAATACTTGTTGCACATGGGAGCAGATGTTGATCAAGAAGGAGCTGTGAGTACCTCTTTTTATATTTATTGTAACCTGGTTGGTCTAAACGAGTTTCAATATAAAGCATGGGATACTATTGGGGGAACTGCTATAGTGAGAGGATAACTTTCCTTGTCTGTGTTGATGGGTCATGTCTTCATTCTTTTTAATACATGTGTTTAATGTTTATACTATGTAGGGGCACCCCAAGCCAATCCCCTGCCCAAATGGTACCAAATCCTGCCATTTATCTCAAATTCTGCTGCAAAGGCATGTACCACTGCATCACCAGTGCTCATAATAGCACACCCCATACCATTTTTCACATCGTCCTCCTGTAAAGTGCTGAGGCAGGAAGGAGTAGTGAGGCCACTGCTAATATCCACCTGCCTACTTCATAGGTAGTTGTAAGAGAGGCAAGGCAGTGGAAGAGGTAGTGACCCCAAATACTCAGGGAAAAAGATCACAGTGGTGGTGGAAGAGGAGGAAGTAAGCTCCCCCTTCTTCTTGCACTCTTTTCTTATGCATGCTTCTTGGAAAGGAGGGGCTAGCAACAGGACAGATGGTGAGCAGGGAGAGGTGGTTGATGGGCAAGGAGTGCAGGGCACCCGCTACCAGTTTGCTACATCTGCCAGCCTGTCGCTCGAAGCAGTCCAGAAGAGGTTAAACAGATTAAGTTTTATCAGTGCAATTTCATAAATTTTAAATTATTGCTATTCAACAGATGATATTGATTTTGAGGGATAAATTACATGTTATATGCAAGTATGTTTATCTCTTTTCTGACATTTATGTTTTGTTTTGCTTCCAGCGGTTGAAGTTTCAGCTCTGACAGCCCAATCCTAAGCAGTGCCAGCACAATGTGGCTGAGCGGCCCACGCAATATCCTGTGCTGGTTAGGAGCAGGCCAGAGGCCTATTCCGGGTAAGGGGACACTTGTCCCCTTACTTCATGTAAAGCCCCAGCCGGCCCAATGGGGCTTCTCAGATCAGCACCAGCTATTTAGCCAGTGCATATCTGAGAAGCCTGTGTTGGGGAAAACAGCCAATCTCACCCTCTCTCAGGCCTGATCCACCCCCATTCCTCCCACTCCTGCCAGAAAACCCCCCCCCTGTTCTGCCCTCCCCCCACCACTGTGCTGTTCGGCGCAGACCTTCTGGAAGCTGCAGGTCCAGATCTGGCACCTGCAGGACAGCGCAGGCCTTCCTACCACAGCAGCTTACTCCCTAGTCATCACAGTTGTGCTTTATGGCACATTTGTGACCCTCTAGGTCGGCCGAACAGCCGCTGCGCTGGTGGAACGCAAGGTTAGGCTTGCACTGAGAGAACCAACTGAGCTCTTTTTCAACCTGTGTTCAGAATCCTTCTACCCTGTCTCCTTTTCAAACGGATCTAGAGTGAAAAGAAAGGCTAAATTATGCATGTGCACACATGCTTCTTTGTGAAATTCATAGCCTCCTGCTTTGGATTAAAAAATGAAATAAGTGAAGGAAATATTTATATGACTCCAAGTAATGTGTAGCTTGGCAAATGGGGCCAAGTTCATTCACAAAGAAAAAGCCTCTTACCGCTTAGGTGAATAAATCTCAGTATTAGATGAAACGGTCTAGTTATATTCAGTAGTATGAGAAACTCAAAGAATTCCCAGTCCTGCCTCTTTCTGCACAGAACTTCCTGGCAGTGCAAGATTTTTTGTTGCTGCCTCCTCAGTCACTCACACATTTTTTTTTTAAGCTGAGCACTGGAAACAAGTCCCAGTGAGACCTCTGCAGGGTATTGCAACCCTTCCAAATGAACTTGGGAGAACAGCATTATTAGGTGCAGCTTTACAGCTAGCTGGACTGATAAAGGGTACTGATGTTCCTAATATCTTGAGATTTGTTCTTACTGTGGATTCCTAAATATGTAAAGTTGCTTTTGATTAGAACAAGAGTTTGTGGTTGAAGTTAATGATATTGAAATGAAAGGTAGACTTTGATAGAAGAAAACCTATGTCTACTTGCTAAGATAACAATACCGTGTCTCTCTCTCTCTCTCTCTAGAATTCTATGACTGCACTTATTGTAGCTGTAAAAGGTGGTTTTACAGACTGCGTAAAAGAAATCCTGAAAAGAAATCCAAATGTAAACTTGACAGATAAAGACGGAAACACAGCTTTGATGATTGCCGCAAAAGAAGGGCACACTGAAATTGTGCAGGATCTCCTAGACGCAGGGACTTATGTGAACATTCCTGATAGGGTTAGTAAGTGGGTCTGATGATATAACATGCTTATATTCTTGTCCCTGTAGCATATTATAAAAGCACTATTTACAGAATACCTTAAATGTGTATTTGTCAGAAAAATCTGACTCTAATTTTTGTCCTAATCGCAGAGTGGAGATACTGTACTGATTGGGGCTGTCAGAGGTGGACATGTTGAAATTGTGAGGGCTCTGCTTCATAAGTATGCTGATATAGACATTAAAGGTCAGGTAAGTAATTCTGTGTTGCTATTAAAAACATTTTTCCAAAATGCTAGTGATGTGCATCATTTTGTGAAGCAGCCCTTCGGGATGTAAAGAATGAAAATCTGTTTGTGCAAGGAGTATGGGACAGTTTTATCCTGTATGCTGTTTTCTGTGCCCTCTGGATATCTGTTCTTTAGGATCCCCAGCACTCATGGGCAGAGATATTTGGGACGTGGGCATGCAGGAGAAAGGGAAAATTGGTGAAAGCTTGTGTGAACAGGACTTGTCTGTTCTGCTGTATAAACAGGAACATAAAGAAGCACATTGGGATTCAATAAAAAATTCCTAGACACAAAATTCTCTGAAAAAAGTTCTCCACACCACTTCAATTTGCAATTTGCACACCACTTTGCAATTTGAAAACAGCTGTGCAACTTCTAAATTCTTCTAAACTGTGGTCCTAATTTCTAGCTGAATACTGATTATATAAATGTATTATGTTTTTCTAGAATTCAATATATGATATAAATTCTTAATTACATCATACTTAAAGTAGCGTCCTTCTTGCATTCTGAATTTTGTCATTTATGTTACAGCATTAAATGTAAGTTACATCACACACAGTTTATGAAGTTACTGACTTTTTAAAAAGTATTAATCAAAACCATGGTATATTGATTTTGTAGGATAATAAAACAGCTTTGTATTGGGCTGTTGAGAAAGGAAATGCCACAATGGTGAGAGATATCTTGCAGTGCAATCCAGACACTGAAACATGTACAAAGGTAAATGTTTTTACGTTGTTAAATTTTTATTTTATTATCATCAATTATTGGTTTATTTTGCAGATAGATACTTGTTTAATTTTCTCTGCAATGCTAATATTTTTGTACAGTTAAATTCTTTTCAGGTGGGGAATTCAGTATTTTGGTGCAGTTTCAGGATTGCCATTCTGTTCTACAGATTCCCTTATAAAAGGTATAGCCAGAATCCTCCTGGTCTTTGCCACTGAACTACCAGTTACTTCACTGGAAATCCATGAAGCAGATTTTGTGATGGCTCTTGTCAGCTGCTTCTTATTGCCTCTTTAATCTGCTAAAATACTTTTTTAAATGACTAAATGCTTTTAGAACAAGTACAGTACTGTGTGCACTTTATTACAGATACCAAATACTGTTTTCTTCCTAAGGAGAGATTGCATACATGGTTGATCACGCCTTTACTTTTTGTCACTGAGGAATGACCCCCCCCATCCTCTACTTCTGCACTGTACTCACAATTGTTTAAAGCAAATTAGAAGTTCTATAAAGGTAAAAATTGAAAGGATGGGAAAATAAACAGTTTAATCCTTCCATATTTGAGCACAAGAAATGATTGAAGCATGTTAAGGATAAATAAACTTCATTTTGTGATATTAATAACATATCTTGAAAAAAACTGCTATGAAGGCTACTAAGGGCCTAAACCTATCCAATTTTCCAGTGCTGGTGTAGTTGTGATAGTGGGGTTTGCACTGCATCCTGTGGTGGAGGGGCAGTCACTGGGGCCTTCTCAAGGTATGGGAACTCGTGTTCCCTTACTATGGGGCTGCATTGTAGCTACACTGGAGCTCAAAAGTTGGATAGGATTGGGCCCTAAATCTGGTCATGGGTTGAATAGCAACTTACAGTGTTAATGAAAATAGTAACCCATCCAGAACTTACCAGTGGATATTTTTAGCCATTGTGTAGTCATTCTAGTCTAGAAGACAAAGTATGGATGCTCAAAGTCCTATGTCTACCTAGTTCTGAAATTTTCACAAAATATTTTTCTTTTTGCTTTTAGGAAGGAGAAACTCCTCTTATAAAGGCCACCAAGATGAGAAATATTGAAATAGTTGAGCTTCTACTTGACAAAGGAGCTAAAGTTTCTGCAGTAGATAAGGTAAAATGTATTTGATTGTCTGTTTAACTGGCAGTTAAAAAAATGTTGAAGTAGGAACCTATGTTTAATTATGTGTATAATTTGATAAAATATTTGTTAATGTTTCTAAAGAGAAATATCCAAAATAGGAGACAAGTTATTTAAAAACTAAACTAATATATGATTATAGGGTGTGGGGATAAGGAAGTGAAGGGAATTAATTCAGCTTTTGAGTAAGTGAGCTGCCTTGCAGTGTGATTTGTAGTTCTCCTGTCCCATTAACATCTTACAATCATTGTTTCAGAAGGGAGATACTCCACTTCATATTGCTATTCGTGGGAGAAGCCGTAGGCTTGCAGAACTGCTCTTGAGAAATCCTAAGGATGGTAGATTGCTTTACAGGCCCAATAAAGCTGGTGAAACACCTTACAACATCGACTGCAGTCACCAGAAAAGCATTTTAACTCAAATATTTGGAGCTCGTAAGTATTAGACATTTTCTCTTTAGTATATTAACTATATAATAAAATATTGGTAAGCTTTAGTAGTGATCATCTTATTCCCGCAGTCATTTTCCAAGGGAGCTTGGAAAAGGGGTCGATAATGGACTTATCTCTCTTGGAAGCTAAGTGAAGAATGCATAGAGTTTATGTATTTGTGGGCAGCGAAAGGAGGTCTGGAAAGATGTGAAAACTGTTGTTTTTAAGAACAGTAGTGTGACTTAGTAGACAGGGAGATGTTTATCATGCTAGCATGGAAAAAGGAAACAAAGTTCTCAGAAGCAAATGTGATTATGTAGATGAGAAGACAAGTGGAGACGATGGAGAATGAGGAGTTTATTTCAAAGTTACTTTAAGTGAGCAGCTCAAGTTTTATGTCTGTGTATGACCAGAAAAATATATAATAAGTTTATTTCAGGAAATTTCTGTGGTATTGCAGGACACTTGTCTCCGACTGAATCTGATGGAGATATGCTGGGCTATGATCTTTATAGCAGTGCGCTTGCTGATATTCTTAGTGAGCCAACTATGCAGCCACCCATCTGTGTTGGACTATATGCCCAGTGGGGAAGTGGGAAATCTTTCCTACTCAAGAAACTTGAAGGTAAATAAGTTTTTGAATTAACTTTATCTTATGGAATACCATGTCGACCTGTCTCTACAATTTGGTCTTGTCCTGGATCCTGTTGTTCATTTTGATTCAAAGTAAAGAGTTCCACAATCCTTGCAGCCATTTTTGTCTTGCCTGCAGAGATCCTTGCATATCATACTATGTATGAAGATTGAAAGGAACTTAAATTGAACGTTAAAAATGTTCATAGAAAAATTCTCATCCTTTAAGGCTCCCCTTATTACTACTGCCTCTTACCCAGAAGGGCAATGGATTGGATGTAGGTAGAAAAGTGCTTCCTTATATTTAAAAGTGCACGCAAAACTTCTAGTGTTTTCTGCAAGGAATAGGTTCTCCCATATATATGGAAAACCAACCATGGAACTTCCTTGTTAATTGAATGTCTCTTCCCCACTTTTCTTGTAGATGAAATGAAAACTTTTGCTGGACAGCAGATTGAACCTTTGTTCCAGTTTTCATGGCTGATTGTATTCCTTACGCTGCTGTTATGTGGAGGTCTTGGTTTACTGCTTGCGTTCACCGTAGATGCAAAACTTGGAATAGCAGTAGCATTGAGCTTACTGGCGCTTCTATATGTATTTTTTAGTGAGTATGTTTTAAAGCTTGATCTATTAAAAAACCCTTATGTATAAAATGAAACACATATAGCACATTGAATTCTGAAATATATAGATTTTAAACTTGAGCGACTTATTAAAGTACTGGACAGTATTTCAGATGAGCAAACTGCACTCTGCTAACTGGACATAGAGGCACTTTTTAAGCAACTTATATTTTGTGAAGGGAGCTAAGGTCCCTGTTCACCTGAGCATTGTGATAGTTGATGTTTCCTTTTAGATTGGGAACTCTTCGGAGATGGGCTTTTAGATTGTGAAACCCTCTGGATGTATTTGTATTGCTGTTTAAACCACTTCAAAGATTTTGTTGAAATATAAATATTTCAACTAATAAGTTGAAACAAGTATATAAATATTCCTAATTATATTGTAGTACTTGCAATAATCAGGTTTTATTTTTTTTATTGAGAAAGACCATATTTCATATTAGGCTTCATAATGTATTTCATTAACTCAGGAGGTAACTGATTGGTGTTGTACACCAGTGTTTCTCTATTCGAAGTAACTGGTAATGACATCATCGCCAGTTACTTCTGGGTTGGGAGGCCAGATGCAATGTGACGAACACCAGTAAGACGTTCAGGAAGCACAGGAGGGCTTTTCTGAGTGTGGAAAAGCATGGTTTGAAGCTCTGCCCGCTGAGTTGAGCCTCCTATCACTGTTTGTTGCATTGTGCTCCTGGTCTTGCTGCCAGTCAGCAGGGGTTCCATGAGTACCAGCAGACACCACCTCAGGTACCACTGGTGGAACCTGTACCATTGGTTGAGAAACACTGTTGTATACCATTTCCAGTGGCTGTGAAGTGGAGGGAATGCATGTGCAGGGGAACTTCCTGTCCCTAACCTACCCCTTGACCGTCCTGAACTTAAAAGTTGGGGGCATTGCCTTGAATTTTAAAAGAGGAAATGGCACAAACACCTTGGAAATTCGAATTTCTAGCTAATTATCACTGACCTGCTTCTAGAAAGATGGTATGGAAATAAATGAAAGTACAGTGGTACCTGTGGGGGATCTGTTCCAGGACCTCTGAATTCCACTGATAATGGTATGGGGGGGGCACCAGCAAACCAACTGTACCTTTTAGAAACATCTGGGAGGCCTTCTGAGGTGCAGGGAGGCCACGCACCTCAGAAGACCTCCCAGCGGTGACTAGAAGGCACTTCTGGTTTTTCTGGCAAACCAGAAGTGTCTTTTTGAATTGTCCAGGATGCCTTCAAGCCGTAGGGCTGTCACCCATATATATTCAAATCCGCACATGCTGAGCCCTTGGATAAGGAGGGCCCACTGTAGATGATTGTTGAATAGTAAAGGCAAGATTTGCTTAGTATCCAACTCATTTTGGTTTCTCCTTCTGAATCTTTCAAACTACTATTGAGGATATTCTCTTAAAAAATCGTTTTTCAGCTGTGATATATTTTGGTGGCCGAAGAGAAGGTGAGAACTGGAATTGGGCATGGGTGTTAAGTACAAGATTGGCAAGGCACATTGGCTACATGGAGTTGCTTCTTAAACTCATGTTTGTGAACCCACCTGAGCTGCCGGAGCAGACTACAAAGGCCTTACCTGTCAGGTTAGAATACTTGTTCTTTTGTTATACGTAATGTTAAACGGGGCATTCTCTTAATATTGCAGAGCGCTTGTCAGCAGCTGAATTTGGTGAAGAGAGCTTGGTTATGATCTTTATAGCAGTGTGCTAGCTAGTATTTGTATCGAATCGGTTACAGTATATAGTTGCTTTTCTGTGTGCTTTATTTATAATATTTCTATCCTCGCTTTTCCCCCACTGACATGGGTGCCCAAGGGAGCTTAGTGGGTAAGCAGCCTTTTTTTGCTCGAGATGCTTGGCCACAACATCTTAGAACTGAACTTGAAATTCTGCAGGAATTCTTTTGAATTCTTCAGGAATCTTTGTCACTTTCACCTGTGCATATCTGCCTATATCTGGTTTTGTTCATATAATTGGGTTTTGCTATCCTATTTAAACTAATTTTATTTTCCTGTAACAACGTGCAGTATTGCAGTCCAAATTAATGTAAGAACATAAGAAGAGCCCTGCTGTATCAGACCCAGGGCCCATCTAGTCTGGCTTCCTGTATCTCACAGTGACTGCCAGATGCCTAAGGGAGCACACAAGACCACAAGATACATGCACCTCACTGCCACTCACGTGCACCTGGCATTCTGTTTACCCCTCAGTGAAGACACCAGACTGCACTTTGGTTTAACTTGGCCACTTTATTAAGCACAAGTGACCAATTTTTAATGCATGAAACCTACTGAACACCCCTTCCCTCCCTTGCCAGTCTGGGGTAGGGAAAAAACTGCCACCCACGGCCAATTTGCATGACAGAAAAACATTCCTACCCAGCCCCCATGATGAACAACCAGCTAATCTCAGACTGTACATTCCCATCATGGCTTGTAACCTGTGATTGAGTTGTCCTCCAGAAATCTGTCCAATCCCCAACTAGACAATCTGTTCAATTAGATTTGATCTAATTGTGTCAGAGCTAATGTGTAGTTTGGTAGGAGAACTAGAAAGATCTTCACCTAAGGAGCTGTATATGTAGCCACCAGAGCTGGATATGCTATGTAGTTGTAATCCTGCATGAAGTCACATGCATGGAAATTAATTGAAATTATTGAAACTGAAGCATGTATAAAGGTGTATTCTAGCCTAATTCTTGTCAAGATGTTTTCTGTAAACACTGCAGCTAATCATACTTGTGATTTAGTTCTTTCTCAGAGTATGGATTTAAACCCTTCATTTGGAATAATGTGTGTATTACATTAAAAAAAAAAGCGTTGAGAGGTCTATCATTAAATATTTTAAAAGGCTGGTGAAGGATAGCATTAAAAATGATATTTGTGAAGGATTACACAATGCACTAAACTGCAGGGCTACTGTTCCTGTAGCATCTTATCAATGGGAAAAGTTTATTGAGAGTAATCCAAAGTTTATGCAAAAAGTTCACATTGTTTGTTTTGTTTCAGATTTTTGTTTACAGATTATAATAGACTGTCTAGTGTAGGTGGTGAGACTTCAATGGCTGAGATGATTGCCACTCTCTCAGATGCTTGTGAGAGAGAATTTGGTTTCTTAGCAACACGTCTCTTTCGAGTGTTCAAGACTGAAGACATACAAGGTATTCTTAAGTGAATTTGCGTATTCTCCGTTTCAGTGTTAACTTGAAAATAAATTTGCATTTCCACTTAAGCATTCAGACATCTCTTGAAAACCAGAAAATGCTATATGTGTGTTAATTCTATTAACTTAGAAAAGTGAACTGCAACACTGTCAGTTTTTCTTTGTAATGGTTATTCTGGTAGACCTACAGGGGTGTGTGTGTGTGAGAGACACAGAGAGACACAGAGAGACACAGAGAGACACAGAGAGAGAGAGAGAGAGAGAGAGATCTACATTGATCAAACTTCTGTTCACCTAAATTTTAAGGATGACTTCTTGGAAAACTCTTTATGTGTACAGGTTGGGCCTGCTTATCCGCTGATTTGGGACTCGTGGATTTGATCCACCGTGGGTCCTGACTAGGAGGCTGACCTGTACCTCCCGGACATGACCGGAAGGGTCTTCCAGTCGCAACTGGGAGGTAGTCTGAGGTAGTCTAGAAGGCCTTACAAATACACTTTGGGTTTTTTGCAAAAAGCGAAAATACATTTCTAAGGCTTTTAGAGGCTTGGAGAGGTTGCACATGGCCTTTCTGAGCTTCAGAAGATCCTGGGAAGCCTTAGAAATGCACTTCCAGTTTTTTCTGAAAACTGAAAGTGCATTTCTGAGGTCTTTTGGGGACCTTCAGAAGTCTTCCGAAGCTTGGGTATGTGCACGATCTCCCCTGGGCCTCAAACCACCAGCTGGGAGCAGATGCCAGTCCCCACTGCGGATTCAGTTTTCTGCAGATTTTGGCATTCACTTGGGTTCTGGGAGTGAAACCCCGCAGATGCCAAGGTTGGACTCTATGTTCATGCTCAAAGCAAGAAACTTGCCAAAGTTCTGTCTGTTCTATAACATCATTGCTGGCAATTGGCCATATTTTGAGAAATTTTTTGTGCACAAGAGGAATTTGTAAGCAAGTCTCTATCTCATATGACGAGTTCATGTCAGTGTAGTTTTATTCTTTACAGCAGTGTTTCTCAAGCTGTGTGTCGGAACCCACTAGGTGGGTTGCGAGCCAATTTCAGGTGGGTCCTCATTCTTTTCAATATTTTTAATCTATTAGACTTGATGCTACTATGACATGTGACTGCATTAGGGGAAATGTTACACACACAGTTTTAACAGGCTATTATGTATGTGCTTTTAACAATAATAGTAAATGGGACTTACTCCTGGGTAAGTGTGGATAGGGTTGCAGCCTAGGATTGTAAAAAATTTTCCTGTTTGATGATGTCACTTTCTACCATGTCATCACTTCCGTTGGGTCCTGACAGATTCTCATTCTAAAAAGTGGGTCCCAGTGCTAAAAGTCTGAGAACCACTGCTTTACAGTTTCTGAATGAATAAAGAAAGGGAAATATGTTTTTTTTAATTTAAAAAGAATAGTCAAAGCATTTGCATAACTGTATGAAACCACAGCAACACATCACTATCTATTGAACCTGTGGACTAGTATGTGCTTAGATTTTCTGTACCTGTTGGCGTGAATTACCTTGGAAAGACTGTTAAGGAATATGCACAGAACTGGCAGGTGTCATAAGGGTTTATAGCTGACGTTTTCCTGACATCCAGGTATTAAATTGGCTACAGTCTTTTTGACTATTACACCAATAATCACTCATTTTGCCTAGGTGCTTTTTAAGTACATTTGTTTGTGTGTATGATTATCTTCAATGCTTATATACCAAGGTTAGTTAGCATGCAATTTTCTGGATCTGTATGTTTATTCTGTTCAAAAGATAAGTGCTGTATTTGGTTTTTTTTTCCGCCTTCCAGGCTAATAATGGTTCTCCATTGGGTAGTTGCATTTAATGGCTAAGGTTTCCAGTTGCAGACCTGGCCGCGATGCTGCCCGGAATCACAGGACCACAAAATGCCACCCAAAAAACACAAAATGCCTGCCCAAAAAACAGAAGTGCCATTTTTCAGCATTTTGAAGGCCTCAGAAGGTGGGCAGCCTCCCTGGCCCTTAAAAGGTCTTCTAAGACCTCTAAAATGAACCTGAAAATGGGCCTGAAAAAAAGGCAGCAGGGGGAAGGGTCATGGTGCTGCTACCCTGTGGACTGCCACCTGGGACATTCCCCCCCCATTCCCCTGCTATTGCAGTGAAGGTTTCTAAAATTTGCCCAGCTAACACCTGCCGGATCTTGGAAGGGAAGTAACTCACCAGAAACTTGCCTTCTCTCCTAGGTAAAAAGAAATGGAAGAAAACCTGTTGTCTGCCATCCTTTGTTATTTTCATCTTCATTCTGAGCTGTATTGTTGCTGGGATCACTCTTCTAGCTATTTTTAATGTGGATCCAGCAAACATGACAGTGAATGCTATTCTGATATCATTTCTATGTGTTGTGGGTTTGGCTTTCCTTTTGAACTGTCGCACATGGTGGCGAGTGATGGACTCAGTCTTGAATTCTCAGAGAAAACGGCTTCATAATGCTGCTTCAAAGTTACACAAGCTGAAAAGTGAAGGGTTTATGAAAGTAAGTATTAGCATTTTCCTATTGCAAAATAAAATATGGCAACCATTTTGAGTTGGATGCTGCTTGTTTAACTTGGAATTAAAGGTTGGTGAGCGATAAGAACACATCAGCTCATCTGTCACAGAACTAAACATTTCTGTCTTTAAAGAACATTAAAACACATTATAGGATCTACTCTCAACCTTTCACTTTAACTGTGGAAAGCATCTTCAGGGGTTGTAAAGAATTTGTATCCTGTCATCTGTCAGTTGGCAGATTTCTGTCTTTGTTTGTGGTAAATACATTTGTATTATTCCTGTAGAACAATGTTTTTCAACATTTGTCCTCAGCTGTACCACTTCACTTGGTCCACCTATTCAAAGTACCACTGTAAGTTACTGGCGATGACATCATCACCAGTTACTTCTGTGTTGGGAAGCCAGATGTGACTTGTCAAACACCAGTGGGAGGCTCAGGATAGATGGGAGGGCTTTTCGAGCATGGAAAAGCATGTTTTGGAGCTCTGCCCTTCGAACTGATCTTCCTACCACTGTTTGTTGTGTAATGTTTCTGGTCTCGCTGCTGGGCAGCAGGTGTCCAGGGAACCCATGAGCATCATCAGACACCACCTCAAGTACCACTGGTGGTACCCATACCACTGATCAAGAAAGACTGCTATAGAACATATATTTTAGTTAACAATTGTACAGTACAGAATAGGTTCACAGTGGATACTGAAATTAGATACAAGAATGTTCATTTCTTGTGTATTTGTATTTTAAGTTCATGTTGGAAAAATTAACATGTTGGTAGTTAACAGCATTACCAAAATTGATTTTAATTTTGGTAGGTTCTTAAATGTGAAGTGGAATTGATGGCAAAAATGGCAAAAACCATTGATAGCTTCACTGAGAATCAAACCAGACTTGTGGTAATTATAGATGGACTGGATGCGTGTGAGCAAGACAAAGTCTTACAGATGCTTGACACAGTAAGTAATACTGTTTGCCAAAAGTGTAAATAAGGATGTCCCAAATACATGTGCATGCTCTTCCTAGTGCACGCCACAGCACATATAAATCCACGTTCCTTGTTTCTAATGAAGTGAGGATCAGATGCTTCATTAGAAACCTGAGGAAGGCCTCTATCCCCTAATCCAGTGATTTACAACCAGTGTGCTGCTGCACATTGGTGTGCTGCAAATGGTCTGTAGATGTGCCACGGGAGTTTGCGGGAGGGTTATTTATTAGTAGGGCCAATGGGGGATGTGGAGTGTGCCTTGTCAATTATCCAAAAGCAAATAGTGTGCCTTGAACATTTTAGTGCCTTGTCAGTGTGCCACGTGATGAAAAAGTGTGAAAATTCCTGCCCTAATCAAAGAAGCTGACCCTTCCGCTTCTGTTCAGGCTCACCAAAAACCCTTGTTGCTTGAGCCAACCTTTCTGCTACTTGTATGATGGAATACGCTAATAATAATTTCACTCAACTTTTTCTTTTCACAGGTCCGAGTCTTATTTTCAAAAGGCCCCTTTATTGCCATTTTTGCTAGTGATCCACATATCATAATAAAGGCAATTAACCAGAATCTCAACAGCGTACTACGGGACTCAAATATAAATGGACATGATTACATGAGGAACATAGTCCACTTACCCGTTTTCCTTAACAGTCGTGGACTTAGTAGTGCTAAAAAGTTGATGGTAGTTGCAACCACAAATGGAGATGTTCCATACACAGATGGTTCAGGTATAGTTGCAAGCCTATAAGGACCCTTCTAGAACCAATTGTTTTATCATTAGATGAAGCAACTATTTGAAATTATTGTATTATATTACAATTTGATGGTAGAAATTCCCTACTTTGTGTTCAAGAAAATAAATCTTATCATGTAAAAATGTTCTTAGGATTCCATGAAGAAGTTGATCGAAGAGTTTCACAGAATAGCCTGGGAGATGTGACTAAGCTTGGAAGTAAAACAGCTCTGAACAGGCGGGTAAGAAATGGCTCTTTGGGAATCTATTGTCAGAGTTGAGTCACCTCGTGAATACACCTTAGGATATGTTCTAGCAGCAAACATGTTTTGTTCATGTACTCACTTAGCTGGAATCATTAGATCTGGCTTGGACAGCTCAAACTCATTACTTTATATATGAAGTTGATTTTTTCCCTCCAATGTGCATTAGTTTACACTTTCTTCCATTGAAACACATTTGCCATTTTGCTGCCTATTCTTCCAGTTTGGGGAGATCCTTCTGGAGCTCTTCACAATTTCTTTTCTTCATGATTCAGAAACGTTTAGAATCGTCTGCAATCTTGGCCACCTCGCTGCTTAGTCTTTTCTCCAGGTCATTTATGAACAAGTTGAAAAGCACTGGTGCCAGGATGGGGCACACTGCTTTTCACCTCTTTCCATTGCCCACTGAGACCCACTCTCTGTTTTCTGGTCCTCAACCAATTGCTAATCCATAAGAAGACCTGCGCTTTTACTCTCTGACTGTGGGGTTTTCGCAGCAGCCTTTGGTGAGGAGAATGATTATTCATGCATGGGATCCTTAAGCAAGTGAGATGCTTCTTCCATTCATGGAGAGAGCTTCAGATGACGGAAATGCTAATTACAATGTGTCCCTTTCTACACAAAATATCCTTGTAATATAATTTATGTTTATGTGAATTGTGCAAATGCCTGTATATTATCTCTTTGGGTGCTCAAAGATTTTTAGCTGCATAAATCTTTTCTTGATATTGGATCAGGTTTTTGCTTCTAAGTGCATACAAATATCTTGTTAGCAGTTTATAAATCTGAAAATGAAAATCAGTGTTAAAGACATGCTTTCGTTTTCTTTTTAATTAGGAAACTTACAGAAGAAGACAAATGCAGCGCACCATCACACGGCAAATGTCTTTTGATCTGACCAAGCTACTGGTTACAGAAGACTGGTTCAGCGATATTAGTCCACAGATTATGAGGAGATTGCTCAATATTGTTTCTGTGACTGGTACATTCACATTTTAAGATGCACAACCCTCATGCTTTGTTTAGCATAACAGCCATGCACTGTTGTCCAGCAGGGGCTTTTAGATGTTTAAAAGGGTCTCCAACAGATAATGGAAGTTAACTTGCCCGCAGAGAACTGGGTTAGAGGCAATGCATTTAAAATGACAGTATGGTAGAGTTAGGTCAGACATTAAGGAAAAATAAAGGAATAACTTGAGGTGGGCCTCATACATGCCCATAACTGGATAACTGCAACATGAAGCAATGATTTGCATGTGTGACATGACACAAGCTTTTTAAAAATATTGCTTGACTTGAATATGGCATTTTTCACTGTAGGCTGTTCAGACATTGGCTCAATACAGACTGTGGTTTGGAGTCTCAGGACCCAATCCTATCCAACAGTACCAATGCAGCAGTGCCAATGGAACATGTGTGGCATCCTGCAGTGGGGAGGCAGTCATAGAGGCCTCCTCAAGGCAAAGGAACCATTGTTACCTTACAGCTGTATCGGCACTGGAAAGTTGGATAGAATTGGGGCCTTAGTGCTCACTTCTCTCCTCGGTTTTGTTGTTTTTCCTCTAACTATAGTTTCATGAGGTGTCCAGATTGGCAAACGGGTGAATGTTTGCCTGCAAACTGTGGCTCAAACTGTAGTTTTCTCTTTGGACTTCACAACAAGTTGTAGTTGAGAGGAAGACTAGAAATGAGGCTGATGTATTTTAAGCAAGGTTGGTGATGCAAATTTTGATGATGAGCCTTGTTTATGGGTTCATTTTATTTGCACTGGATAAATATGCAAAGAATGTTACACCCCAATCCTGAAAAATTTGGCTTGGGAGTCAGTTTCACTCCAGTTGGAGTGGAAGTGAATGGTCATGACAACTACTCTTAGTGCAGGTTTTTGGAATTTCAAAAAATTTCACTGGTGCTTGTGGCAGGAGCAAGGCAGAATGACAGGCTGGTATTGTGCATTACTGTTCTCAGTTCTTGAGCTAAAATACCATAATTCCCCTTTGCAGGATATCTTGCCATATGCTGGCCTTTCAGAGTTTCTTTGAAAACAGAAATGTGGACAAATACTAAGGAATTTGAGTTAACACTTGCTCCATATGTCATGGTTTTATTTTGTGAAGATGTCGACCATGTTGCTGTACATTTAATAAATTGATTACCTTACTCAGCCTTTCATATTTTGTAGGTCGTTTATTGAGAGCTAATCAGATAACTTTCAACTGGGATAGGCTGGCTAGCTGGATCAACCTGACCGAGCAGTGGCCATACAGGACATCTTGGCTCATTTTATATTTGGAAGAAACTGAAGGTGTTCCAGATCAGCTAACTTTAAAAACAATTTATGAGAGGTAGGCATTGTTTTGATTATGGGAAAATCTATTGATGGTGGTAAAATAAGTCCAGCATTTAGTCTCACAAACTGAGTGTGGTAGAATCTAAAATTCTTCTCTCTACAATTTATGTGGGTAATTGCTTCAGGGTTACACAGATTAAGGGTAATCATGTGTTTGAATGCTTTGCTGTATCAGGGCAAGTTCTTCAAATGCTTTTGCAAAATCAGGTCTAAACATTAATATTGTATGTGTGGTTTAGTTTGTTTTGGTTCTTTTGCAGTATGCTGTAATTATTTTTGATTACTAGAACTCTAGTGCTTATTTATAACTGAGGCCTTAAGGATTGTTAATCACTTGAAGTATAATTACATTCCTGACAAGGAAAGAATAAGGTGCTATACAGTTTGGCATTTCTTCACCATAGGCCCTTTGTTGCATTTCTCAATTTTTGTTTTGTCTAAACATGTTTTTTTTTTTTAAAGAGAGACATCTATATATCACTGAGATGGAGAAGTCCCTTTTTTTGTGGATACTGTTTGATTCACTACTATCTAGGACAGTAGTTCTCAGACTTTTAGCACTGGAACTCACTGTTTAGAATGAGAATCTGTCAGGACCCACCGGAAGTGATGTCATGACCGGAAGTGACATCAATAAGCAAGAAAATTTTTAACGATCCTAGGCTACAGTCTTGCCCCCACTTAAGGTAAAGGTTTCCCCCAGCATTAAACTAATTGTGTCCGACTCTAGGGGCGGTGCTCATCTCCGTTTCTAAGCTGAAGAGCCAGTGTTTGTCCATAGACAGTTTCCATGGTCATGTGGCTGGCGTGACTAGACGTCTAAGCACACAGAACGCTGTTACCTTTTCACCAAGGTGGTACCTATTTATCTACTTGCATTTTTACATTCTTTCGAACTGCTAGGTTGGCAGGAGCTAGGACAAGCATCGAAAGCTCATACCATTGCATGGATTCAAACTGCCAACCTATTTATCTACTTGCATTTTTACATTCTTTCGAACTGCTAGGTTGGCAGGAGCTAGGACAAGCATCGAAAGCTCATACCATTGCATGGATTCAAACTGCCAACCTTCTGGTCAACACTTGCGGTTAACCCCCACTTACCCAGGAGTAAATCCCATTGACTGTTAAAAGTATATACATAGTGGCCTGTTAAAAGTAAAGATCTGTAACATTTCCACAGATGCAGTCAACATATCATAGTGGCATCAAGTTTAATATACAGTATTGAAAATAAAACTTTGAAATGAATGAGAACCCACCTGTAATTAGTGAAATTAGACCCACCTAGTGGTCCTGACCCACAGTTTGAGAAACACTGAACTAGGAATTAAGATGGGCCCTCAAGCTGTCATGTGAGCGTACTGATTTGTGGGGAAATCAATCTGGGAAACAGCAGTGGGGTTGAGAGTCTCACACCTGTTTTCTCTTCAAAAACAGTACACTTGTAGTAGTGGTGGTAATAATAATAATAATTAATAATAATAACTCGGTATTTATATACCGCCTTTCTGGTCATCAGATTACTCCTCTGACTTTATTCAAGGCGGTTTACATAGGCAGGCATTTCTAAATCCCTCAAGGGGATTTTTACAATCCTAGAGGTTCTCTCTTTCAAGAACCAACAACATTTCAGAATGGATCTTCCTGGTTTGGCCTCACTTCTGGCCTCCAGTTCTCCCACGCAGGCTGACAAGCAGCTCCATCTCTCACATGGAGAGCAGCCAAGACGCTTCTTGCTCACACCAAGAGCAGGTGGAATCACTTAGCTGGGCTTGTCAGCTGCTTCAAGGTCTCGCCATTCTCAGCCGTTCAGGGAGCTGCCAGTGTCCTCAAACTGGCGACCTTCTGATGTTACCTTCTGGCTAACGGAGGCTCTACTCTCTAGACCAGACCCCCTGTCCATATAGAAGGTTCTATAATTATATAGAACAGGGGTGCCCAAACCCCAGCCCGGGGCCATCCAACCCACAGGGAGTTCCCAGTCTCAGTGAGCCTCTGGCCCTCCAGAGACTTGCAGGAGCCCGCACTGGCCCAACACAACTACTCTCACTGTGAGGGCTGACTGTTTGACCTCTCGTGTGAGTTGCGGGCCGAGGGCTCCCTCCACTGCTTGCTGTTTCCTCTGTGAAGCAGCAGCAGCAAAGGAAAGGCTGGCTTTGCTCTGTGTAAGATCTTTTATAGGCCTTGAGCTATCGTGAAGCCTTCATTCATTCATATAAGTTTCATCTCTAATATATTCATTTATGTAAATTTATTCAAATTTTAAATGTAAATTAATTCTTTTTCCCCCGGCCCCCCTGCACAGTGTCAGAGAGATGATGTGGCCCTCCTGCCAAAAACTTTGGACACCCCTTATATAGAATGATCAGTTGGTGACAATCAAACATCCCTATCTTGATAGTTACTGTTCTGTCTGTCAGTGTTCAATGATTCAACACCGGGTGTTCTTCCTTTCTGTCCACTGGAAAGCAGGATATTTTCTGAAGACAGACTTGCCCTGGGGCCTTTCTTGTCCCATATGCCTTTAGTGCAATAGTTCCCAAAATTTTTAGAGGTGTTGGAGGCTGCTGCCTGATTTATTTATAAATGCCACTGGGTGTGGTTATAATGGTGATTGGGCAGCAGTGCTCTCCCCGAGTAGTAGCATAGCTAAGTACTGCAGGTGCTGCAACGTGCTGTGTAAGTGACCTGTCCCACTTGCTGTCAGAGCCATTCTGGGTAGCAACTTAAAAGATGCCATTTGGTTTGGCAAGCACCTGCGCATCACTGCATGCAGTGGCTCTGAGAGCAAATAGGATGGGCCGCTTATGCAGCATGTTGCAATGCCTGCAGTACTTTGCCTTTTGTCTCCTCTCTAGCTGTGCTTCTGCCCCCAAGTAGCAGCTTGTTTAATCCTTGATGCAAACGGCCTAATCTACCCTGTCAGTTTCACGAACCAGCAAAATTTGTTTCCGACCCACAATTTAGGAACCCCTGCAGTAGGCTAACTTGTATTGCTAGAATCAGCTTAGTTGTTTTGAGAGGAACTTTTAGAATACATTTTGTTTCTCATTATGAAGTACAAAACTGTCTTTGTTCTACCAGGAGATGGCAGTATCATACTAATTTTTTGGTGAAGGGGCCTATTAATTGGAGAAGTTATGTCATTGTAGTTAAGTTATATAGTGTGTTTAATCATTGCTCCATATTTAAAATACTGAAATACATGAGCTGTGGGTGACTTGCAGTTATGAATAGTTTAAAAAATGCTGATGCATGTTTTGCATTTAGCAGCAGCAGCAGCAACAGCAACAACAACAACAACAACAACTTTATTTATACCCCGCCCTTCTCCCCAAAGGGACCCAGGGCAGCTTACAACGGTTAAAAACAGATTAAAACATGATTTTACAAACAGATAAAAACATAACACATTGACAGATATAATAAAAACAGTAGTCAGATAGAAAGTCAGGTAAGAAAGAGCATATAGCAGCAGATCATAAGGCAGGGGTGCCCAATATGTCAATCGCGAGCTACCAGTCGATCTCGAGGCGAAATGAGTCGATCGCAGGCTTCTCTCCCGTCCACGCATCCCTAGGAGTGAGCCCCTGGCAGGCTTGGGAGCCCAGGGAGTGAGTCCAGGGAGCCCAGGGAGCGAGCCTAGGGAGTGAGCCCAGGGAGTCCAGGGAGTGAGCACCTGGCAGGCTCCTCCCTGGGAGAGGAGCCACTGGCAGGCTTCTCTCCCGTCCACGCTTCCCTGGGAGTGAACCCCATTGACTCTACTGGGGCTGACTTACCTTTCCCCTGTTTTTGCACTGATATGTATGGAGATCTGCCCCCCCCCCAACTTCCATCTGTTGGTTCTGTGTGCAAAGGGATTTTGTACTGGTCTTGCTGTGATGTCTATACAGAGATCTTCCCTCCCCCACACCTTTCCCCTGCTTTTGCACTGGTATGTATGGAGATCTGCCCCCCCCCCCAACTTCCATCTGTTGGTTCTGTGTGCAAGGGGTTTTGCACTGGTCTTGCTGTGATGTCTATACAGAGAATTTCCCTCCCCCACACCTTTCCCCTATTTTTGCACTGGTCTGTATAGAGATCTGCTCCCCCCCCCCACACACACACACTTGTATTGGAAGATCTGGTGAGGAGGTAGATGTGGTGTCAGCAGTGGGCCCCTTTAAGGGTAAGACCTGGGCATCCAGCAGAGTGTGCTGCACAGCTGCAGCCACTTGAAGGCAATAGGGCCCTCAGGGATATAAGAGCACCTGAGGCAGGAAGGGCTCCACTTATTTATGTGAGTCAGCCTTTTCCTACAGGAAGATCATTAAGTCCAAGTACCGTTCCACCATGACTGATGAACATTTGGAAGTGTGCTTGAGGCTGGCTGTCAGCAGCTACTGCCCGGACTATGCATCCTTGGCTGATTCACTTCAGTGCAAGTCGTCAAAGTAAACTCAAGTAATTACAAAAAATATTTATAGTTAATTATGTTGTGTTGTGCAATATTGGCTCATGTGGTTATGCAAGGTACACCTACATACATTGTACACATAAATGTTATATGTTATGATGGCGCGAACATTGTAAAAAAACTCTGGTAGATCTCTGGGCCTTGCTGGGTTTCAAAGTAGCTCTCGAGCCAAAAAAGTGTGAGCACCCCTGTCATAAGGTATCAGGCCAGTAAAAATACTAAAAGATGTCGAAAAGATGTTAAAAAGGCCATGAGCTCAGAAGACTTGTTTAAACAGAAAGGTCTTCAGGCCTCGCCGAAAAGGAGCCATTTTCAAGTCAAGGGGAAGGGAGTTCCATAACATTGGTGCCACTACTGAGAAGGCCGTATTTCTTGCCGCCGCCCCACGTACCTCCTTAGGCAGCGGTACTTGTAAAAAGCCCTTCTCTGATGACCTAAGAGGATGAGCCGGATTGTACGGAAGTAGGCGATCTCTAAGATACCCTGGCCCAGAGCAGTATAGGGCTTTAAAGGTCAAAACCAGCACCTTGATTTGGGCCCAGAAACGAATGGGCAGCCAATGTAGCCCCTGGAGAAGCGGGCTGACAGATTCAAACCGCCTACCTCCAGTAACCACACGGGCCACCACATTCTGCACTAATTGCAGTTTCCGAACCGTCTTCAGGGGCAGCCCCACATAAAGCGTGTTACAATAATCTAACCTCAATGTCACCGTGGCATGGATCACCATGGCCAGGTCTGCATGATCCAAGTACGGCCACAGCTGGTGCACCAGCCGAAGCTGAGCGAAGGCCCCCCTAGCCACAGCCGCCACCTGGGAATCCAGGAGCAGCTGCGAGTCCAGGTGGACCCCCAAGCTGCGGACCTGCTCCTTCAGAGGAGTGCAACCCCATTCAGCGTAAGCCGATAGTCCAGCACCTGCATCGAGGATTTCCAAACCAGGAGAGCCTCTGTCTTATCCGGATTTAATTTCAGCTTGTTAGCCCCCATCCAGATCCTCACTGCCTCCAGACAGTGCTCCAGGCCCTCAACCGCCACCCTGGAGTCAGGAGGAAAGGAGAGATAGAGCTGGGTGTCATCAGCATATTGATGGCACCCCACTCCAAACCCCCGGATGACCTCTCCCAGTGGTTTCATGTAGATATTAAATAGCATGGGGGACAGAATTGAGCCCTGCGGCACCCCGCACCTCAAGGGCCAGGGTGTCAAACAGGCATCCCTCAGCACCACCATCTGGGACCGACCCTCCAGGTAGGAGCGGAACCACCGTAAAACAGTGCCTCCAACTCCCAACTCAGCCAATCGGCCCAGAAGGATACCATGGTCGATGGTATCGAAAGCCGCTGAGAGGTCCAGCAGGACCAACAGGGACGCACTCCCCCTGTCCAGTCCCCAGCATAGGTCATCCACCAAGGCGACCATGGCTGTTTCCGTCACAAAGCCCACCCTGAAACCAGATTGAAAAGGATCCAGATAATTTGCTTCATCCAAGACCCTCTGGAGTTGGGCTGCCGCCACCCGCTCAATTACCTTGCCCAGAAACGGGACGTTGGAGACTGGCTGGTAGTTATCTAACACAGTGGAATCCAGGGAGGGCTTCTTCAGGAGGGGGCGAACCACCGCCCGTTTCAAAGTGAGTGGCAACGTCCCCTCCATCAAAGAAGAGTTTACCACCCTCCCTGTCCACTCAGCCAGTCCACCCCGGGCAGCTCTTATCAGCCAAGCTGGGCAAGGGTCAAACAGGCAGGCAGATGGCCTCACACTCCAAAGGAGTCTGCCCACATCCTCAGGCTGTACAAGCTGAAAAGAATCCCACAACACTGGACAAGCAGTTGTCAAGGGGACATCGTCAGACATTGTCAATGTGGCATCTAAGTCACGTCGAATACGATCGATTTTATCTGCAAAATGTTGCACAAACACGTCACAGCGGCTGACCGTGTATTCCTCCTGGTCTACTGGAGGGGCCTGATGGAGGCCCCACACCACACGGAACAGCTCTGCTGGATGGCTGTCATCAGACGCAATGGTAGCAGAGAAGAACGATTTCTTCGCTGCTACCACCGCCACAGAGTAGGCTCTGTAATGAGCTCTACTCCGTGTCCGATCGGATTCATCGCGTGTTTTCTGCCATCGTCGCTCTAGACGCCTGCCCTGCCGCTTCATCATTTGCAGCTCCTCAGTGAACCAAGGAGCCGCTCTGAGTCTTCGACGTGGCAGTGGTCACTCCAGAGCAATCTCATCCACTGCCCTGGTCATTTCCCCATTCCAGAGGTCAACCAGGGCGTCCTGGTTAAGACGCCAGTCAGATGAGACGCCAGTCTTGGCAGTGGGAAAATCCCCCAGAGCCCTCAGGAAACCTTCAGGATCCATTAGCCTCCGGGGGCGGTCCATAGAAAACGGTTCCCCGCCTCTGTGGAGGTAGGCAGTCGCAACAAGCCTAAACCTTACTAGGAAGTCATCTGTCCATGACAACAGAGTGATCTTGATCTCCTCCACATCCAGATCACTGCCCCCTTGTCCAGCTGTGAACACCAGGTCCAGCACGTGTTCTGCCATATGTGTCGGGGCCCAGATCTTCTGGGACGGGCGGTACACCCTGGGCGGGCGGTACACCAACAGAATCCCAATCCTGTCTGGTCCTCTCAACACAACGTGCAGGCACTCGAACCCAGCAAACTGCTGGACAGGGCACCTGGTAAGGGAGATGGACTCACGATAGACCATTGCAACTCCCCCTCCCCGTCCCTGCAATCTTGGCTGCTGCAGCACCTGGAAGCCTGGTGGACAAAGTTCAGAGAGGCCTCCCTCCATGTCCAACCAGGTCTCTGTAATGCATACCAGGTCGGCTTTCTCATCCAGGATTAAATCCCGGATGATACAGGTCTTGTTATTCACCGACCTGGCATTCAGAAGCAGCAGCTTCAGATCCAGGGACTCACTGCCAAGACCACCAGGCATCCGAGAATTGGGGGAAGGACCAGAAGGGTAGATGATCTGTCTATGATGAACACTCCTTCTCCTGTAACGGCCTGTCCGACCCCCACCGCCATATCTCCCCTGGCCCGTCACTCTCTTGATAGTGGCACCCTTCCCTTCCCCTGAGCTCCCTCCTGAGAAAAAACACATGTGGCGAGGCCCACCTTCTGAGACTGGCCTATACAAAGAGAGACGCCCAGCAGGCCTGCTTATACAGAAAGACTGCATTTAGTGAAAGACTGTTAGACATCTCACAAACCCAGGGTAGATTTATTGATGGATCCCAGCAAATGATGGTTTGCAGATTGGGTGACCAGGCCCCTTTGCTTTTCCAGATTTTTTGCTTTCTTCCCTTCCCAGTGTCAACCGTGGTTTTGCATTACTGATGCACTGGCACAAATGGAGGCTCATGTCAGTGTTGGCGCATGGCAATTAGGGACCCCAAGAACGCAGTCCTTCAGTGGACTCCCCATGGCACCACTTGCACTCCTGTTGATAGAATATTGAGTGTTACTGCTGTCACTGATATTGAAGGATCTGTGTCAGCCTGTCAGGCAGTTCCTCAGGGTGTGGGTCCTTGGCCAGTGCTTGATCTGCCTGGCTGATGCTAATTAGGATCCTTTGTAACCTTGATTTGTAAATCTTCCCCAAATCTTAATTTTTGAACCTAATTTGCAGGAGAATCATGAAGCAAGAACACAAGGAAAAGTGTCCTCAGGAGTTGACCACCAGATATAGTATTGTCTCCCTTAGTCTCACCAAAGTCCTGACCTCATAAGCGTTCTAGGACTTGAGTCTTCTGATCTAGCTTTGGGCAACCATGGTTAAATCAAGAGAAAGGATATGGAAATGTACACGTGACTGAAGTTTATTCTGCTAGGTCCTGAGTATTAGGAGCCAAGCTTTTAAGCTCAGAAAAGATTTATTTAGACTAAGGCTTAGGGCATTATGGGAGTATGAAGTGACAAATGAACCAGTAGATATTCTTGAATAGGCAACAGTAGAATGTGATAGCATTACTTTTTCTGCTTCCTCATTATCAGTAGCAGTGAAATAGCAGAGAGTTGCATGATAATGAGATGAAATAGCAGGTCAGAATAGGACTCTTTCATTCATTTTTTTTATTTTGCCCCATGCAAAAAGTGACCTAGTGTTGGGTTCCTTTTTCCCCCCCAAGAGGTGCTTAAACGGGTGTGAAAATTTTTCCTTTTCGGGTACTGCTTAGGCAATGACACTTCTTCCTGTGTGATACAGGAAGGCACCCCCTTACTCTTACTTAGATTTATTCACCCATAATGATGGCTTGATTATTCAAAGCCAGGGCTTGATTATTATTTTTACCTAGATGAACCAGAAGATTCAATATGCATCTTCTGTGTGTTCCTTTAACAGTGCAGTCCTAAGGCTCCACTGAAACAGTGCAGCCAGCTCCACTCCAACTCGGATTTTGCAGCTTCTCAAGAGCTGACCAGGCCAGCATGAAGGCCTGCACTGGCTTGACATTGCTGTATCCCATCCCTGCTCCGGGTGGCACAGGGGCTGGAAGAGGGTGACTGAAGGGCGTGTTGAAGGTGAGGAGGGATTGTTTTTGGGTGGGGGAGGATTGTATACGGAGAGGATCAGGCCCAGGAGGGGTTGGGATCAGCGACGGTGCACACTGCATCCAAACCCCCTTCCTGGGCCAGACAGTCCTATACAGAACTCCCCAAATATGCACCAGTGATACAGCTGGTTGCTATAGCCCCTTACCCTGAAGAAACCTCCAGTCGCCTCCTGAGCTGCATTGGGTGCATCACAGGCCGTCCAGCCCAGCTGTGCCTGAGCAGTTTAGGATTGGGCTGTCAATTGCATCTAGTTGAGGGGAGTAATATTTTTTATAATCTTTTTTGCATTGGCTGCGGATATATTTCTGTCTCACTTGTTATTAGGGTTTAAAAAAATTTACTTACAGTATGCTAATAGCGATAAAGTATAAATGATATGCACTTATTTTTTAAAGAAATTTAATTTCATAAAAATAAGAATAAGAAATCTTTAGCGCTAGTAGTAAAGTTTATTTTTTTCCTATAAAAAGCCTCATTTATTTTTATAGTAATTTGATGACACATCTGCTTGCTTTATTCAGCTGGAAAAAGAAAATGTTGGTTCTTGGTGTTTGGTGAAGTTGCTTTGGTAAATTATTTTCTAAATCGTTCAACTTTTAACAAATGACATTTGATACTAACATTGGAAAGCAATTTCAGCTAATTAAGTAGCTCCTTCTATAAACCATTGGAACATTAAGATGACAAACTGTTCATTCAGGATTATTTTAATTGGTACAATTATTGTAATTTTGTTGCAATTATGTGTTGAGCTAAAAGCCTTTGTCAAAATCATTTGAGGGTTTTTTGTTAACATACATAACTGTGTGAGGAAAGAGTAAAATGAAAACTCAAGCATTTTCTGTCTACTTTTCCAATACCACATTTAGACAATAATTACTCATTCTGTAAACTGTAGTTGAGATTTTTTTAGTATACCTTTTAAAAACAAGATGATGCGAACAAGAAAATGTTGGAAAGGTCTCCTCTTCAGTTGGTGCTAGCTGTTGTCTAAGAGAATTTAACCAGTTTTGTAAAAATAATTGAGAAATGTATAACCTTTACTGAATCTATTTGGATGTGGAATGTTTAAGTTGCACTTTTTATTTCTTTGATTGAACAATATGGGCACAATTAAAACACTTTGATTTTCTATGGGAAAGTTAAACATAGGCTTAACCCTTTCCCCTCCTTGTGATTTGATTTCTCCTATTAAAATCAATGGGACTAAACTTTTCCTATAAAATAATAATCCTTGCAGTACAGGGCTGGACTAGATGTCTGGGACAACATGTGTGCGAAAAGCATGCTTTCCTATTTGCTTACAAAGTAGTTGAGGAAAGGTTCTGATTTGGATATCAGAAGGAGTGCTATGGGGCATGCGACTGAAACCCACCCCTCTCTTGTTGAACCATCCCACATTCTACTGCTTTTAAGCAGTCTTTCCCTAAATTGTTTCCACAGCAGAGTCAAAAGTGTATCCATGGTGGATGTTACTTTTTGAGACATTATTTGCCATCTCCTTGGCAGAAGACTCCTTACAGAACTTACCAGCTTTGTCTGAATTCTGGTACAATGCTGGCATTGTTTAGAAATCCATTATTTCTGTTGGTAAATTCCATTTTATTTATTGCATCTTATTCAGATTGCTTTAAAATATGCTCAATTATCTGGTTTCCACTTTATTACTTAGTTTGCCTGTCAGAAAGAATATTCATATGTTTATACTAACTTATTCAGATTTCCATGCGGTTTCTTGCCTGGTTTCCCAGTACTAGTCTTAATGGCGGGGTGACCAACCTCCTCTTTTTGCAGCCGGGCTTGGGACCATCCTTTGCAGAGCACCAAAGAAAATCTGGCTCAAATGCATTGAGGAAGATCTAAGGAACCAGTGATTAACCCTTAGCGAGACTAGAAATATCATCAACAATCACCAAGAGTGGAAGCATGTCATGATATTAGCAATAGTTGATGATATTTCACATGGATCCTAGCGGCACCTAGGTTGAGAGGTCAATCTGTTCCCCAAGCGCTAGCTAAGAAGTGAAGAAGGAGGATACAGGTGTGCCCCTTTATCTGTGGGGGTTCCGTTCCAAAACACACTGCCCGCACTGATACCTGAAACTGCGGATACAGGCGAATCGGGCTTCCCTGGGCCTCCCAATGCCTTATAAGACATTAAAACGCCAATTCCAGTTTCTCTATGATACTGGAAGTCCTGTTTCAAGCTATACAGTTTAGTTTGAGCCCGGCAGAGGCTGGGACAGACACCCTCGGCCTCTGCTGAGCTTAGATTCCCTCGCTGGAGGCAAGGGGAGGAGTTTACCTCTGGAGGGGTCTTGTGTGGTGATGCATATGCTGGGGGGTTGGACCTGATCCGCGATACGGGGTCTGTGGATATGGGGTCCCCCTTACTAACTAACTTTTCTTGGTTCTGCATTCTTAGTGGGTGCAGCTGCTGGGTGGCAAGACATCCTAGTTACCAATTTCTGACTTCCAAATACCTTATGTGCTGTGACCGTTAATTTTCTTAATTTACCTGATGTCCAATACCACTTGTTTCACAAGATTGCTTGAATTTTTCAAATTTATTTGAAAGTTCCTTATTGGTCGACTCTCCTTATCCAATGGGTTTGGGACCCAACATGGGTCAGCAGGGCCTCACTGTACCTTTTGGATGTGACCAAAAGAGTCTTCTGGCCATGTTGGGAGAGAGGTCTTCTGAGGTGCAGGGAGGCCACACAAGACCTCCCTGGGCCTCAGAAGGCCTATCTGAGGGCTCTGAAATGCACTTCTTGTTTTGACCGAAACTGACAATTCCTGTTATCTCCCGCACAAGTAGTACTATGTTGCTATTTTAAAAAGAAAGAGAAGAAGGGAGAAAATGAAAGCAAATGAAAGCCTTGCCCCACAGGAACAGAAACCAATTTGCGGCTTGTTCAAGGGGCAATTACTAATGTCCAAACTTGAATCCACAAGTAATAAAATTATTTGAACCTCCGAACAATCAATTCTTACTGAAGTTGTTAGGGATGTTTGCTGAATGGAGCTGTCAGCTCATAAGTGCCTTGGCTAGGGAAGGGCCGTTAGCAGTAAAGAGTCCTATATTAAAGCACTTTGGGGAATCTCTGTTTTAATAGTGCTTTCAGATACCTACAGAAAAGCAATGCCTAAGTGGTGCTAGAGAGCTCAAGTGTGGAAGAAACCTCCATGTACTGTATTTGGTTTTCCTCCATTTAAATGGGCAAACTGCGTGGGGAGTTCTAGGTGTCACTAGCACTCATTGTGCATATGCACATGCTTCAGATTTCACAGTGGTCAGAAAACTTTAAAATGAAATCTTCCTGGCTCCTACTCTCACTTGCCTTGTCAGGGCAGATGTGCAAGAAGATGACCAGGTTCTGGACTGAATTTTAACACTTTCTGAACCTCAATGAAATTCATGTGCCTGCCACAGAACTGAGCAATTTATAGAAATCTTCTATCTTCTCCTACATCCAAAACTTCAAGTTAATTATTGGTGCCTCTGATTTTAGTTTCTGTTGCTGACAGTGGGTATTCTAAAAACAGAGGCCTTCATCATCATGCTTGGTTTTTGAATTGACATGGATTTTCAGGATGTGTCACTTTGCAAATACATTTGTGTGTGACTGTGTTTGTGGACCTTTGCCAAAAGATTATGATTTACATAAATATCTCTTGAGACATAATAGTTTTAATGTATCAAGCTTGAGAAGGTTAGAATAGAGATTTCAATCTATAAACCAGCAGTTGGCTATTGGCTTCTGAACAGGAGTATTGTTCATCATATGCAGAACACTGTTCACATTCAGACTTCAGCAGAGCTGGCATTAAAATTCAACTAATTTGCTTCATGTGACTTCTCAGCTGTGGTTTTCATTTTAAGTCTTCAGCTCATTTTTCTTTTGGAGTCTTGTTTTGCAAAAAAAAAAAAACCAGATGGTTTGGGAAACTTTTCAACTGTTCTGTCTTCCGTTTTAGTTACCTCTGTTCAGTATTGAGTAGATTGAACACTTTCAAATTATACATTATTTTATAGTTTCAATTTGTGGGCCATTTGGGGAAAAGCCTGGTTAGACATGAGCTGTAGAGAGTTAATTAGTAATTTCATTCAATAAACCTACAGTTTTTCTTTACATTTTATTATCTAAAATTCCTTTGCTTTTTTCAGGATTTCAAAGAATATTCCAACAACTAAAGATGTTGAACCACTCCTTGAAATTGATGGCGATATTCGCAACTTTGAAGTCTTTTTGTCTTCACGAACTCCTGTTCTTATAGCACGTGATGTAAAAACCTTTTTACCATGTACAGTAAACCTTGATCCAAAGCTCCGAGAAATAATTGCAGGTAAACTTATTGTTGGTTACCTGGGTATTAATATTAGTATTAGTATTTATTTACCACTTTTCAATAAAAAAGTTCACAAAGCAGTTTACAAAAGGGCTCACAATTTTAAAAAATGCAGAACAACACCAGCAAACAGCCACTAGAAAAGACACTGTGCTGGGATGAAGAGGGACAGTTACTTTCCCTCCTGCTAAATATAAGAGGAGATCACTTTAAAAGCTGCCATTTGAAAGCTTTTAATGTTGTTAGTCTGTAGTGGTAGATTTTAAATGCAGGTGTTGTTCATGACAACTCTACAAAGCCTAAAGCCTGAGGGTGCCAGATGGTTCCAAGCATTTTTGTTTATCTCTTCCTCCTCTAAAAAAGAGAGGATTTACAGCATGCAACCCAGATAATCCCTTGAGGGACTGAGGTTCCAGTCATGGGGTGAGTGTAGAGTGGGCAGGAGAATGAGGACTTACCTTCATGACCTGTTTGTGGGCTTTCACATGTGACTAGCCTCATGGGAAATAGTGATGAATTAGTTGGACCTTTTGGTCTGGGGCTTCATCCCGAATAATTTTGCTCAAACTGAGTAATTGCAAGGTCTTGTTAAATCAATTGTCCTATTTAGAAAGTATAAAATACTTACACAGGTACTGTCTCGTTATTTACCATACTTCAAGTGTTCCAAAGCAGAGAATGAAATTCCACTTGGTTCAATAGAGCTAACTTCCACGTAAGAGCACACAGGATTGCAACATCACAAGCTAGCATAGTAGGTTTCCACAGAATCTGCTTTGGGATAATGAAAACATCTGATCATTCTAATTACTAAGAAGAAATGAACAGTTCAGCACCTTTCAGTGATGTTTACAATAATATGATGCAAAAAAAGGGAGATAAAATTTGCAATGACCTAACCTAAATACTGCTGCCAATAAGTTGAACTCTGCTAAAGAGTGACAAAACAAGTCTCTAACACAGCAATTTCAATCTTTTTCATCTCATGGCACACTGATAAGGCACTAAAATTGGCAGGGCACACCGTTCTGTTGGTGGGAGCCTCACATCCCCCAATGACCCTAATAATAAATGACCCCCAAACTCCTGTGGCACACCTGAGTACTATTTGTGGCACACTGGTTGAAAATCACTACTGTAACATGCCTGTGGGATAAATGTCTCTTATTTCTGTCCTGCCCATCAGGTGCCCTGCTGCAGTTGCCCAGAATTCTGCAGTTGGTGGGGATTTTCTTAAAGAGGCCATTAATTTTTTAATTGTTAGAGAAAATATAGTGCAGCTGCATGCCCAGCAGGGATAGGAAGACAAAAGACAGCAGCATTAGAGCAGATTAGCATGAGAGAACCAGCAACTATAAATGGGGCCTGTTCTTGGAATCTGTCCTCTTGTCCCCCGTTATTTCCCTGCTTTCTTGAGATGGGCCTCGACCACAGAGAAAGCTACACTGCCAGATTGCTGGTGCTGTGTGCAGCACCCCCACTTCTCTGTTCTTTACATCTTGTCTGCAGCCAGTGCTACTCAGAAGGTTGGAGGTGTGCAGACTCTGCTGGAGTCCTGCTTGAGTGTCAGCACCGCCTAGTAGTAGTAGGGCTCTCCTTTAACAATTCTCTATCAAGAATGCCTGTAACCAAGTCAAGCCAGGGGTTATGGTGGCTGACAAAGGGCTCTCATATGCAGTGTCATAGCTCCCCAGTACTGCAAATGACAGATCGGCACTCCAGCAGACTATACCCTGCTTCTCTGAGTCCCATCTATTTTTCTAGGAGAGAAATGGGGAGGGTGAATGGGAAAGAGAGAATTGGTTATTTATTCTATTTTATCCCACTTTTCTCCCAAGGGATACCCAAAATTTCTTAAAGCAAACTATTAAATACTATATATACTTCTAAAATAAAACTATAAAATACAAAATTAATATAACATACATATAAATGTTAAAAACAGTCAGCAACAACCTATCATAAACATAATAGTATTATTATGCCATTAAAGGTTGTTGAAATTGAATTGAAACATAATAGTACATCAGGTATCAAGCAGTAAAAGCTAAAATGAAAGAGAAACTTTATAGACTTTGCTGGAAGGTTTCTAAAGAGAACAGTTCTTAAACCAAAGTGAAGGGAATTCCATAAAGTGGGTGCCGCTTCCAAGAAGGCCTTATTTTGAGCTTCCACCCCTTACCTTGGTAAGTGATGACATATCTAGGACAAACCAGATTATACAGGAGAAGGCAGTTTCTCAAATACACTGGCCCAAACCATTAAGGGTTTTAAAGGTCAACGCTAACACCAGGGGCAGCCCCATGTAAAGTGTGTTACAATAGTCTGTTTTTGTCACCATGGGATGGTCTATGGGCAGATCCGACTGATGCAGATACAGCTGCAGGTGGTGTACCAGCTGAACCTGGACAAAGGCACTCCCTAACCACAGCTACTACCTTGGCATCTAGGAACCACAGTGAGTCCAGAAGAATCTCTAGGCTTGTAGACCTGTTCTTTCAGGAGTGCAACCCCATTCAGAGCAGGATGATCATCCTGTCCTGTCCCCTAACACGACACACAGACATTCTGACCTGGTCCACTGCCAGACAAGGTGTCTGGCAAAGGAAACTCCCTCTCCCCATCCTTGCCGTTGTGACTGCTGTGACATTTTTTTTAGATTGTGAGCCCTTTTGGGACAGGGAGCCATTTAGTTATTTGATTTTTCTCTGTAAACCACTTTGTGAACTTTTAGTTGAAAAGTGGTATATAAATACTGTTAATAATAATAATCGTCTATACAAAATGACTTCCCATAATGGGTCTAGGCCCCCAGTACACCTTCCTCCCTTGTGTCTCTCATGGATTGAGTATGCATGTAACAGAACTGTAAGTAGCTGTGAATCTTTCTAAGCAGTTATGAACAGCTGGAGGCAGACAGGTGACAGGGATTACAATCTAGGTGCATAGACATGCACAGAAGAGAAGCTGTGTTAATTTGTAGAGTCAGACAACAATCTCCTCATCTGATTGCTAAAAACTGTTTTTCTTGATCAAGACAGAACCCCTAAATAGTGTATTGAGTATCACAGCAGACTGGCTTTGCCATCAGAAGTCAAATAAAGTGGAATGTTTTCTAAACAGGGATTTTCCATCAGGTGAACCATCAGTATAGCCATCCTGCACTGGGCCTATTTGTGTTTTCACTAAGCACTCTAAGACTCAAGCTTCTTTGCATGGTTTCCTTGCAAAGGCACAGAACAGATCAAGGCTACAAAGCTCCCACAACGAATGGATGTTCTGTTTGCTTACCCACTGTTATGTTGGACAACAGTGTTCTGGCTAAGGTCAAGAAGCACACAGTGAGTTTATTATCCCAAGGTGGCAGAAAACAGTAACCATGGTTTTCTGAAATATTGGGTCTGTCAGATCAAGAGACAGGCAACACCTAATGATCTGTTGCCAGGTCTGCTCTGCTCTGAGGATCCAAGCCTTTTCTACATGTCTGCATAGAGATCAATGTTTTCTACAGTTAGAATACTCTGAAAACATGATACATGACCTCTTTGCCATCAGAAAGCACTAGTAACCATTTCTTTACCTGGCTGCTGGTGGTGGGGACTTCTACAGCTGAGCTGTGATGTCATCAGCAGGGGCACTCAAGGCTGCCTTTAAAACTTTTTCTCAAAATGACCTCCATCAACAAGTAGCATCAGGCTCAGTAGAGGCAAACCGAGATGTTTGTTATGCCTATGTTAATGTCTCCGGCATCCCTTGGTATAGGTGATGGCTGAGAGACAGTATATAGCTCGTGTTGGATTAAAGCTGTAGCCCTATGCAAATTTGCCTGGGAGTAAGTCCTAGAAGCAGGAGAGCATCCTGGCTCTATATGTTTAGAATTCTTGGCTGTTGTGTCAGGTGAATTGGAAGTGTGCCCTTCCTTAACACCCACAATTAAAGTGATTCCTATCAGTTTTCTTGAGGGATGGGAACTGTTTTTCAGGACCTTCAGATTTACTCCTGCCTGTCTGTTTGGGGAGAGGAACTGATCCTAGTGCAGAATGTTCTTCTTTCTCCTAGTGCAGAATGTTCTCCTAGTGCAGAATGTTCTTCTATCCAGATTGTTCTAGATGCAATCCATTGAAATAAACCAACTCAATTCAATTCTTAATGTTTTCATGTTCTATTGCCTTTGTCAGGTTGCTGATTGCAGTAATTCCTTATCTTGATTATTTTTGTACATGGAATATTTCAGATGTCCGTGCTGCAAGAGACCAAATGAATGGAGCAATCCCATATCCCTCATTACCTTTGCCAGAAGTGGCTCCTAGAGCATCCTCAGTGTTTAGTCAGCCGTCCTCAGCCTGCTCTTCAACGCATTCCTTTAATGGGCCTTTCAATGGGGGAGTTGTATCACCGCAGCCTCATAGTAGCTACTATAGTGGAATGACGGGACCTCAGCATCCATTCTACAATAGAGTAAGAAAAAGAGAACAACTTCTAATGCTGGATTGTGTATATTCTTCTTCTCCTATGATTGCTTAGTTAAACCAAAATACATATTAGCGGATGAAAGAAAGAGATAGAACTGTGACTAAAATGGTGAAGTGACCCTATTTTGAGTGCCTGGCAAACCATAACAATGCAGAGTTTGTGAGAAAGGTATCATTTTCTTTTGAGTTTCAAAACAGAATAAAGCCAGAGGCTTTTAAAAATGTTTTTGGAATATGTTGTTCATTTGGGAGTTTTCCCCAGTATTGGTGAACTTTGTCTCATGTATTGAGTGTATACATAACAGGAGTGTAAGTGGCTATGAATCTTTGTAAGTAGTTATGAGCATCAGGAGATAGAAGGACGTCAGAGGGATTACAATCTAGTTGTATAGACATGCACAGAAGAGAAGCTATTGATTAGTAGGGTCAAACATGGGTTAGAACGATTGCTCTTGGTGTCCATACAAAGTCCCACTAATGAGTGCTGACTCATGCCACAGTTTTTCTAGTGTGGAACACGCAACCGGGTTTCTTAGTGGTTCTGCATGTCTCCAATCCTGTACACCAGTGGTTCTCAAACTCTCTGGGAGAGTTTGAGAACCACTAAGTACCTGCATGGGGGGGGGGAGGCAGCGGGGGCAGGGGAAGGCAGCGGCGCGATCCCCAGGATCGCACCGCCTGGGGGGGTTGCAGGGGCTTGGGTGCACTTATCCAAGTGTGCTGCGATATTGGGTGCAATCACTCCGCATTTACTTTCACTGCTGCAGGGAGCCCTGCTGCAGGTCACGCCGGGCTCCCCGCAGCCTGGGGAGGCTGCAGGAGGCTTGGGTAAGTGCACCCAAGCCCCTGCAGCCCCCCTAGGCAGCGAGATCCTGGGGATCGCACCGCTGCCTCCTCCTTAAGGGGGCAGAGGCCAGGGCTCACAGGCTGGGGCGTCACGATGCCCCAGTTTGAAAAGCCCTGCTGTACACTGAAGACTTTTTGATAGTAGGTTGAGCTACAGTGCTGTATTGCAGTTTGGAACGTTGAACATTTAACATGTACAAATTGTCTAATTTTTAAAACATCAACTTGACTTCAACGTGCAAAGTAGATAAAACCTTGTTGTTGGATCCTGCAGGCTCAGGCTCAGATGTTTGGGCTGCAAGCCTATACACATGCTCCTAGGAGTAATTCCCACTATTTTTAGTGAGATTTATTTCTAAGCAGGCATGCATAGAATTGTGCTGTCAGTCAAAAACTTGTAAGATAGCCTTGATTGAATTACAATCACCCTCAGTCTGTTTTTAAAAGAAATATTAACAGTCTACATTACAGGGTTGTCGAAGATGCATGTGATGAGGTTGGAAAACCTCTCTAAATTCTAAAAGTGAAATAACACAAATTGTTTTGTGTAGATTCTTTGTAAGAGGGCTCTGTGGAACACTTCCCTAGATACTTGGACCTCAATTCCTGATTGCATTGACTCCTGTATGATTATTATACCATTAAGGTAGAATTCTGCTGACACTGATTAAGGTGGCCATTTTGGACAATGTTTCTTATTTGTGTCCTTAGTCACTCTGTAATAGTCATGTAAATGTTTAAAACTCATTACAAAATTGTTTAATGTAATCCTCATGTCTGTTTCTTATTGAATTCTGGAAATCTCCCATTGATTTCAAGTGGGTAGATTTCTGATAATTTTGCATTTTGATCACTTTGGAAATTAGTTCAAAAAGTAATGTGTTTAATTTTTATGTTTTATATTTTTAAATAAGTGGTAATTGTTGAATTAAGTTTTTCCTTTTGTTTTTTTGTAATTGTCCTTTTTTTTTGTTACATGTTTCTTTCCATAGCCATTCTTTGCCCCATATGTTTACATGCCAAGGTATTACCCTGGCAATTCTCATCTCATCACACGTTCATCACTAAAAACGAATATGACCAGAGATCAGAGTCTAGTAAGTATCACAAAAAGTAAATGAACTTAGTAACTTACATAACAAGATTAGACAGCAATACAAATCTACTTGTCAGTTATGTTAGTGCATAGATACAAAAGGTGTGTTCTTATTAATGTTATAAAAATTAAAATAAGGTTAATGTAGATCCTAACATTTTATTTCACCTTTTAACAAGTCTATATGCACAAAATGGTACATTTTGATCTCTAAAATTATGAATACTGTGTAAGTCTTGTAGAATAGAATGAAAATATTTCAGTAGGTACAGTAAGTGGTAAGAAATACGGAAAGTATAATCATCTTGTTTAGGTTTAGCTTGTTATAATAAAATTATTAACATTTAGGCATTTGCAGATGACAGTTACAGAAGACTGAAAATCCAGATTATGTTCATATGTACATTCAGATGTAAAACAAACTATTTTATTTTAGGTTTATGCCAGTTAGTTTTCTTAAAGCTATAGTTTTACCATCAGCATGCAAATTAAGTTCTATAAGCTTTTATAACTGTGCCATTATCCTACAAATTAAAAACTGTTAACAGAGAACTAGCCTTGAACTGAAACTGGCATTCAAAAGAAATAAGAATTTAAAAAACGCACACGCACAAAAAATGAATGCCTGTATGCATATCTGTGCAAGGATCTTAAAATATTTCTAGAATCAGCAAAACCAGGGATAGGCAACAGAAATCTGTCAGCCACAACTAAGAATTTTCTTTTGGAAGAGATTTTTCTTTTTCCCTGGAATAACTGGTCCACTTCTGAGTCATCACATCGGCTTGGTTCAAACATAACTCTAAATAATGGTTTTGTACTTGGTGAATAAGCCTGGCTTCTGCTTGCATGCTCCCTTCTTCTGTTTTAATTTCATTTGATGTTAAAAAAAAAAAGAAAAAGAAAAAAAGGGAAAACCATGGTTTGCCACTAATTCACAAATAAGATCAGGAATTGGAGCTTGAAAAGGGAGCAGAAGCTCAAAGCATATTCCTGGTAATCCAAAATATGGTTTGGAATATCAGAAACAATATGTCTGAACCAACCTATAAGGGGCAACACAGGGCTATTTCACAAGCCAAGCAATAAGTCTCCATGGGCCACGTACAGCTCTTACACACCTTGCATTCCCTGTCCCTGATTTAAAAACAGTGGTGGGTTGTTTAATACCTTTTTATCCATTGTTTCCTTCATATTTTTTGTTGTATGCTTAATAGTCTTATTGGAATCATAATAATTTATTGTTGTTGTTAGGATGTTATCAAGGAGGATGCTGATGAGCGGCTTCCTTCACCCACAGACCCCTCAATGGTAAATGAGTAGTCATGTGGTGTGGAACCTTAGCATCTCATTGCTTCTTCAGCAGTAATGAATCTGCTTTAATTGTAACTGCAGTTCACTAACACTGCATTGGTGGCTTGATGAGCAAATAGACTAGATGAAGACTAATAAGCATAGTTTGTGAATGAATATAAGAGCTAATATTCTACTTATAGAATATACCCCATTTGTCTTTTCCTTTTTGCCCTTCAGTAGTCTGTGGAGTACAGTGTGTTTAGCTACAGATATAGTGTGTTCCATGTTCATTAGCTGTATCGTTCCAACTAGTATGAGGGGCTTAGGATATTAACCTCATTGTTGAAGTGAGTGGTTGATGCTTTGTCTAGGTAGTTTAGTCAAATAACCTGCCCTCATCCTTTCTCAGTTACCTCAGGACATAGAGCTGCTGGAGATGACAAGACAAAACTGGTCAGTCCGTTTTGAGGATGGAAGAGAGGAGGAACGTTTTCCTGACATGAGCTTTAGGGATAAGGCAGGCTTTACATTTCTATGTTATAGTAATTGATGACATGCAAAATGTCCTCAAGTTATATTAAACTTCAACCTTCTTTCAGAAAATCTTCATTTCTGTTTTAAAATTGGTCATCCAAAACCAGGTTTTAAACCACATTTTATGCACAAATTGTGGGCTATCAAAATGGATTCCACCCCTTCTTTTGGTGGCTTTCACCTGTTTTCTGCTACAGTTGTTTTTGTATGAACTGGGATTTGTGTTCATATTCTAAACATACATGCAAGAAAAAGTAAGTATCTCCTACCCCCTTCCAGATATTCAAAGAATATCACAAAGATTCCAGTGTATTCCCTCCTTCATCCTTTTCATTGCTCATGCTGTCTAGATGCGACTCCTTAGTGGTGACCCCTAGCAACCATTATGGTTTTCTGGTGTGTCCCATCCTCCTGCTTTCCTCTGCACACCTGCTGTTCAATTGACTGTTCTGTTGCACAACCACATGAACTCTGACAATCACAGGGCTCAGTCATAGTCATATTTCCAGAGTTCTACTTAAGAGAGGAGGAATATAGCCCACTATGATTAATGAATCTGGCAATCTGAGGTAGCCTACCTCTAAAACCAGAAGCTTGCACATACCTACCACTATGTCATGTCATGGTAGTTATGTGCAGTCTCCTGGTTTTAGAGGTAGATTCAGAGTGCCAGATTCAGGGGATGTCACAGATAGTGTCTTGTGTGCTCCCTGAAGCATTTGGTGGGCCACTGTGAGATACAGGAAGCTGGACTAGATGGGCCATTGGCCTGATCCTGCAGGGCTCTTCTTATGTTCTTAATGAAGGGAAAGTTGGGATGTTAATATAAATTAGGGATTTAGGAATCTACCCTATCAGTGTGCTTGAGTGAATTGTTACCTACTTGGAAGTTTATGCTGAGTTAAAAATATTCTGGCTAGGCTTCATGAGAGATCTTGTTATGATACAGAAGAGTTTATTTTAACAGATAAAGAGCGATGTGACTTGTGTGAATAGCCTGATTCTGTACTATTGAATCTGATGGAAGTTGGGGGGGAGGGGGTATCTTATTTAGATAATAGGTTCGCTTGATAACCTCTTCATAATAGAGGCATCATATAAACTCTTCTTTTGCAACATTTCTGTTTTTACAACAGATGGTAGGGTCTTTAGCTGTTTGCAAAATCTAGAGCGCTTACAAGGAGGGTGTACCAGTGAACTACAGTAAATCCTTAAAACGTTCATTTGTAATATTGACATACAACTTTTGCATCTTGCCATTAGAAAACACACCATGGTCCTTGAATAGTCTAGCAAAATAAGCTATTTAACAAACCAAGTTGGTATTAGTAAAAATGTTAGCAATATGTTAAAATGGAACATTTAGTGAATATTGAAACTGATCATTTTTCACGACGAAGCATGGTATGGCGTGGCTTTATTGTTTTGTCTATGGCACTATGCATGTACTAAGTTCTGTTGCCATGCAATGTTTGACATCATGGGCATGAAATCTCACTAAAATAATTGCTTTCAGTTGAACTTTTGCTGGATTGTGTGCTCTGACCTGGATAGGAACTCAGTTAATCGGTGGGTGGCTTAGTTTTTGCTATCTTCACAGCCGTGAACTGAATGTGAAACTTGGTTCTGTTATTATTACTAGCTACAGTTATAGGAAAGCCAGTTGTATTTGCAAACCATGGGCTGGATTGCAGCCCATGCTTGCTATATTATGCTTGCCCATTATAAATATAAACTTATTTTTAAATATTGAGAAATTCTGGAAGCCATGAGTTTTCATAATAAACATGAGTCATTGGAAAAACAAACAATAGAGAACTGCTTGGAGACTACTGAAGCAACAACTTCTGAAAATAACGACCCCTTGCTGTAGTGACAAAGAAAAAAAAAACAACTTGATAACATTGAAAATCTGGGAATTCCTGGGCATAGAAGGGAAGGAGAAAACTAAGGAAGCAGTCAGCATGGCTAATGCTAGGCACAAAATAAGCTTGAACTTTTGTAAGGTGCAGAGTGTATTAATATTATGTGAGGAAAATGTGGGCCCTGAATGGAAGTGACTCCCAATAGAATAACAAATTGCAGTCACCTTTTGCCACTACCAAGCAGGAAAGGTGGGAGTGGAAGGCTGAAACTGAGTTTAATCAAGCCCCCATACATCTACTCTCCTTCTTCCATCTACTCTATTATTATTATTATTATTAGTATTATTAGTATTATTAGTATTATTATTAAACAGTATTTATATATTGCTTTTCAACAAAAAGTTCACAAAGCGGTTTACAGAGAAAAATAAAAAAAAACGTTTAAATGTTTAAAAACAAAAAAACAAATGTGATTAAAAACTAAAAGCAGAGGAACAGTCTTATAGCAGCACCCTTCTACTAATTGCTTTGGCCCGGTGGACACCCAAGAGTTGTGCTTTTGCCCACAGGCAAGTCTTTGGAATTACACCGGCTCGCTGAATTACGGACGGCTGCAATGGTGCTTTCACAGAAACAATAGCACTGGGCCAGCAAGAACCTGATTTTGTCTGGAAGGTGCGCTGCCCTGGGGCACACCTTCCAGGGCTGTCCCCTGCTCCCTCCGAACACGACTGGAGCACAGCTGTGCTCATGTCTGGAGGGTGATCAGAGGCAGAAAGCATCTTAAGACCTTAAAACATCACTTTGGTTTTTTCCAAAAAAAACTGGAAGTGATCTTTTGAGACCTCCTGGAGGGTCTTCTGAGGCCCAGGGGGAGGGCACGCAGCTTCCCCAAGCCTCAGACCGTCCTCTGGAAGCAACCAGAACACAGCTCCGGTCATGTTCAGAGAAGCAGAGCCAAGCAAGGGGGGACAGGATGCGTCAGAGCGGGATTGCCCCAAGGAGTGCTGCATGGAAGAGTGCAGCCCTTCTGATCCCCCTCAGCTACGCTACTGCCCAGTAGGATTTTTCTGAACAGCCGATTTCCCAAACTGCTTTTCAGTTTCATCCTGGAAAAAACACAAGCTCAAGGTCCCTTTATACAATCAGAAGAGGTCCTTTGGATCACAATCACTACATTTTAATAAGAAGATGTTCAGCTTTGTTTTTTTAAATATCTGTCGTCTATCACTTTAAAGAGGAAATGTAAGCAACTGTACTAGCTAATTCTATATACTTTTTCCCTCATGTTTCATGTTGATCTTTTGAATTCTTTTGTCACTTTTGTCCTTTTTCTTAAAGCAGTGTAAAATTGGGTTAAACAGACAGACACAGGTACAGCAACTTTCTCCAAACTGATCGTTTTGTAGTGTCTTTTATAGAACCAGATTTGCACTTCATGCTGGGCTATCTCTACACTAATGTACTATACAAGCCTTTAGGATTACTTAATGACATCCTCCTTTTTAGATCTTGCATGGCAAATACATGTTCTTTTAACATCTTCAATGAGAAACACAGCTGGAGAAAAAGTTAGTTTTCAGTATGATTAGCATATGTGGTGACACTCTCACTGAAAACACTTTCACTGCTTATTAGTTGGTCACTGATGTTATACTAAGGAGTGTTCTTGATTAAACTGATTTTTTTCTGCAGGGTTCATGGATTGTCACAAGTAATCTGAATATTGCATTTTTTTCACTTTAATGTAGAAAAGTGCTTTCATAAGTTCACTTGCATTGCATGCAGAAATCACTTGGTCTTCCCTGCTCAAGTATATCAGTGATTCACAGCATCAATTTCAGGTTTCAGATTTTAGCCCTTTTCTGCTTTCCTCTCAGTTTCTGACATGGTATAGAGACTGAGATGGGCAGTTGAACAGTTCACAAACAACTTTGATCCTTTATCTTGCATGGAAAACCTATTTGAGCTATTATATAGAAATTTTTATATAGATAAAACTATCCAAAACAATTTATGCTTTTTAAAAAATTTGTAATTTGAATTACTTCTGAAAGATTTCAACTGGACTACCCTAGTTTACTTTCACAGAATGTTCTGTTAGTTTCCTTTTTAAGGCTGATGATTTCTGTAAAAAAAAAAAAAGTTTCCTGGCAGAGGGTGGGGCAATCCTTACAGCAAGGGAAGCCCCTCCCCCCCACCTTGCACCTGCTGGAGGTAGGCTGTGTTGAAACTGTTGGCCGCCTCAGTGCGAGGGATGATAGTTCTCCCAGTCCAACCCTATGTCGCTGAAGAGAAGTGGTCCGTAGCAGGGCCTGCAAGCTCTTTTAAAAGTCGTTTTCAAGGTTTCCTGCCTTGAATTGTGTTGTCTCCTTGTACTCCTTTCCCACTTCTGTAGCTAGTTGTAGACTCTTAGAGGTGGGCTGCACAGTGCAAACCAGACTGCTTCTGTTGCATATTGACTATTTTTTTTTTTTGTATTGGCAACCTTCAGTCTCGAAAGACTATGGTATCGCGCTCTGAAAGGTGGTTCTGGCACAGCGTCTAGTGTGGCTGAAAAGGCCAATCCGGGAGTGACAATCCCTTCCACACCGGGAGCAAGTGCAGTCTGTCCCTGGTCTGTCTCCCTGGCTATGGGCCTTCCTTCTTTGCCTCTTAGCCTCAGACTGTTGGCAAAGTGTCTCTTCAAACTGGGAAAGGCCATGCTGCACAGCCTGCCTCCAAGCGGGCCGCTTAGAGGCCAGGGTTTCCCACTTGTTGAGGTCCATCCCTAAGGCCTTCAGATCCCTCTTGCAGATGTCCTTGTATCACAGCTGTGGTCTACCTGTAGGGCACTTTCCTTGCACGAGTTCTCCATAGAGGAGATCCTTTGGGATCCGGCCATCATCCATTCTCACGACATGACCAAGCCAACGCAGGCGTCTCTGTTTCAGCAGTGAATACATGCTAGGGATTCCAGCACGTTCCAGGACTGTGTTGTTTGGAACTTTGTCCTGCCAGGTGATGCCGAGGATGCGTCGGAGGCAGCGCATGTGGAAAGCGCTCAGTTTCCTCTCCTGTTGTGAGCGAAGAGTCCATGACTCGCTGCAGTACAGAAGTGTACTCAGGACGCAAGCTCTGTAGACCTGGATCTTGGTATGTTCCATCAGCTTCTTGTTGGACCAGACTCTCTTTGTGAGTCTGGAAAACGTGGTAGCTGCTTTACCGATACGCTTGTTTAGCTCGGTATCGAGAGAATGAGTGTCGGAGATCATTGAGCCAAGGTACACAAAGTCATGGACAACCTCCAGTTCATGCTCAGAGATTGTAATGCAGGGAGGTGAGTCCACATCCTGAACCATGACCTGTGTTTTCTTCAGGCTGATTGTCAGTCCAAAATCTTGGCAGGCCTTGCTAAAACGATCCATGAGCTGCTGGAGATCTTTGGCAGAGTGGGTAGTGACAGCTGCATCGTCGGCAAAGAGGAAGTCACGCAGACATTTCAGCTGGACTTTGGATTTTGCTCTCAGTCTGGAGAGGTTGAAGAGCTTTCCGTCTGATCTGGTCCGGAGATAGATGCCTTCTGTTGCAGTTCCAAAGGCCTGCTTCAGCAGGACAGCGAAGAAAATCCCAAACAAGGTTGGTGCAAGAACACAGCCCTGCTTCACTCCGCTTCGGATGTCAAAAGGGTCTGATGTGGAGCCATCGAAGACAACAGTGCCCTTCATGTCCTTGTGGAAAGATCTGATGATGCTGAGGAGCCTGGGTGGACATCCAATCTTGGGGAGAATCTTGAAGAGGCCGTCTCTGCTGACCAGGTTGAAAGCCTTTGTGAGATCTATGAAGGCTATAAAGAGTGGCTGTCGTTGTTCCCTGCATTTCTCCTGCAGTTGTCTAAGGGAGAATACCATATCAGTGGTGGACCTGTTGGTTCGGAATCCGCACTGCGATTCTGGATAGACGCTCTCTGCAAGTACCTGGAGCCTCTTTAGTGCAACTCGGGCAAACAGCTTTCCTACAACACTAAGGAGAGAGATGCCGCGGTAGTTGTTGCAGTCACCCCTGTCACCTTTGTTCTTGTACAGCGTGATGATGTTTGCATCCCTCATGTCTTGAGGTACTCCACCTTCTCTCCAGCAGAGACAGAGGATTTCATGCAGCTCAGTGACGATGATCTCTTTGCAGCATTTTAGGACTTCAGCAGGGATGCTGTCTTTTCCAGGTGCCTTGCCAAAGGCAAGGGAGTCCAGGGCCACGTGAAGTTCTTCTAGGGTTGGTTCACTGTCAAGCTCTTCCAGCACAGGCAGGCACTCAATGTTGTTCAGTGCTTCTTCGGTGACTACATTTTCTCTGGAATATAGCTCAGAGTAGTGCTGCACCCAGCGTTCCATCTGCTGCGCCCGATCCTGGATGACCTCGCCTGTGGCAGACTTCAGAGGGGCAATTTTCTTCTGTGTTGGACCTAGGGCCTGCTTGATACCATCATACATCCCCTTGATGTTGCCCGTGTCAGCTGCTATCTGTATCTCGGAACAGAGCTGGAGCCAGTAGTCGTTAGCACATCTCCTGGCAGTCTGTTGGACTTTGCTGCGAGCAGTTCGGAGGACCTGCAGGTTGCGCTCACTGGGACAGGCCTTGTATGCTGCTTGAGCTCTCCTCTTTTCCTCAATGACTGGTGTCAACTCCTCAGAGTGGGCTTCAAACCAGTCTGCCGCCTTGTTGGTCTTTTTGCCGAATATGGACAAGGCGGTGTTGTAAACGGTATTCTTGAAATGTTCCCATCTGTTGGATGCGTTTGCGTCGGCCGGGCCTGGAAGAGATTCCTCAAGCGCTTGTGCAAATTCCTCCACTTTTCTCTGATCCCGGGTCTTGCTGGTATCAATGCGAGGTCTTCCTTCCTTTTTCGTGTGATACAGTCACTTTGTTTGCAGTTTCACTCTGCTGCAAACCAGGGAGTGGTCAGTGTCGCAGGCAGCACCATGATAACTGCGTGTGATCTTGATGCTGGGAAGGCTGGAGCGTCTGGTGAGGATCAGGTCGAGCTGGTGCCAGTGCTTTGATCTTGGATGTCTCCAAGAGACTCTATGTTGGGGCTTCTGTTGCATATTGACTAAGAAAGATGAAAAGCATAATTTTAGTGTGCAGGCAGCATACTGTATGTGTACTCAGCTTGTTACATTCAGTGCATAAATAGAGAGCCTTTTACTTTTGTTGATGGGTAGAATGCAGCAAGTTTTTATACATCCAGTCATAGGCTGCATATGTATAGTAGGCCTCCCCTCCCCTCTTTAGCATTAATAGTATCATGAACATTCTTCTGTCTGGTTTTGAGCAAAATATCAGTACATTTAGAAATTTTTAGACATGTGTGGTCTAGTTGACAGCTTGAATTGTTTAAAGAAAAATAATTACTTTGTCAATATTTTATTGGTTCGGACTGTGTGTTAAGCTGTGGAGCCAGTATTTTGAAACTTTGTTCAGAGCATCTTAAAATCTTTTAAAAATTATATTGCCTGTTTTTGACATTCCTCATTGATCTTTAGAATTGCAATTTGGAGTGGTGTCCTGGTAATTGAGTTACACAAATAATAGTGAACTAAATGGACCAAGATTCCACTTGTTTGAGTACATGACTCATAGACTTGTACCATATGAGAGGTCGACTTTCACATTGTTTTATTTTACTATGCAAACCACTTTGTGAACTACTCATATCGAAAAGTGGTATATAAATAATAATTTATGGGAAGATGAAATTTTTAGTTGTGGGCCTGTTTTAGTTGTAGGCCCAGTAGGCAAATGGCTCTTGTCCAAATCTTTATTTCTGATCTGCCTAAGGCAGTACTGTCATCTGTGTTTCAGACTTCTTCTGAATGACTTTTTTGTTGCCATCAGTTGACTAATGTTCTTGCTTGTTGTTTCAGTGAGGGCATAGGAAAAACGGAGAAAATAGCATAGAATTTGTGTCCCTGCTCTTAAACAATTTTGGTGCCTCATACTTCAGAAGGATTCTCTAAATGTGTTCACACTAAGAGGTTAACTGTTTCCTGCAAGTTTTTTTTTAAATATAATTGTGGCCTCAGGGTTCTCTAATCTTGAGATCTTCATTGGAAGTCCTTCTATAGCTCCCTTTGCCTGGTGGAACTATATCTGATAGGGCCTCCTCTGTTACTGTGACCATCTTTGGAATAATGTCCTCATGGAGGCTTGCCTGGCACCAACTATGTCTGACAACTTTTGATATGCCCAGATTTTTTATATTTTTTGCATCCTGACTTTTATGCTTTTGTTTACTATCTTATTGATATTGTTTTTTTTAATTGTTTAATTTCTGTATATAATGCTTTGAAGTTTTTCCCTGAAAGCAGTTTAAAAGTATTTAAGAATAAATCAAATCAAACAATCCTGTTTTCAATTATCTATCCTAGTTTGAGAACTCCATAGTCAGTAAATTTTCTCGGTCTTTTGGAGAATGAAACGAAGGATTTGAGTCTCTTGGAGTAGGTGATAGGCTCTCGGGTAAAAAGACTATTTCCTTAATGAATAAGTTGAGTGAAGGTACTGTTGCCCTTTAAGCACCACTTCACATAGGGAAGACAAACTTTCATTTTAAAAGATACATATTCGGAATGGGAATCATCAGTTTTTGTTGGCTATCATCCTCTCTTTAGCTTTTCAAAATGTGCATTTATTTCCTTGGCTGTTAAAGGTATACACTAAAAACATGTGAAAAGGATCTAAATGGCACAGTTGCTGGCTCCCATAACAGCAGAGGATTAAATGTGTGTAATGGGGTGATGCCTTTTGTCCCTCTTTTATTGACCATCCAAATTTTAGGCCTTGCAGATTTGAACTAAGATCTGGTTCAACCACACTGTTGGGTATTGCTTTAGTTTTAGCAGATTTACCATTCTATCTTGTACTATGCTCCAAAACTGCTAGGAAGCCTTGTGACAGATGTATGCTACTGCATCTCCCTTGGTTCTGCTCTAGTCTTTCTGACCTGAACATTACATTCAGCTCCATGTAATGAATTGGCAGTCAAATATAAGTGTACAGTATTGTGATCATGAAGATTTCTGTGGTCTTTACTGCAGAATTTGTTTAGTTTCATTTTAAAAGTTCATGAAAATCTTTAGCAGTACTCTAATGGAAGGCCTTGCTTATGACAACATCCAAAGCGGCCCTTATATTTTAAATAACTTCTTGAAATTATTTACTGGAATATTACTCTGGAAATTATGATACTCAACTAATGGAGTACCTGGTAGTGGACTAGTATTTTGCATTTCTGGTGGTATTGCCTGTCAGTTGTGCCTTAAATACCCATTAAGTTATGTTTCTTTGTCTTTGCACAGTATGTTTAAGTAACAGACATTTGAACATATTGCTTGCATGTACTTTTCCCTTGTATAGGGAGTAGGAACAGCTCCAGGCCCAGGAACATCCCAGGTGCCTTTGAGCTCAATGACAGTTGATGCTGTGTGTGAAAAGCTGAAACAGATAGAAGGACTAGACCAGAGTATGTTGGCTCAGTACTCTGCAACTATAAAGAAGGTGAGTTCTTACTGGTAGAATTAACTTATCCTACCTAACGTTCTCAGGACATTTTGTATTGCCCACCTTGCAGGAAGCAGATCAATTGAAGGTTCTGAAGGCCCAGATTTGTTTCACTGATAAAGTGTCATGAAGTATAGATTTAATTAAATGGGATTATAAATGTTATGTAGACCTAAATGAAGTTTATAGGTTTGAGCGAAATTGAATGTGTGTCCTGTTTTTTTTTAACTTGCCAGTTGAACTGGATACCACAGTGGTTGCTGTTCTTTACTAGTGCAAAGAAACTTACACTAGGTTCTGGGCCTGCATAGGTTTAAATTTAGGGTCTCCTCCTTTCTGATTAATTTCAAGACCAACTGTTCTAGGGTAGAGTCATTTAATGTATCTAGTAATTTGTTTTTGTTTTTGTTGTGACCCGAGCATTAGTTTTACACTAACTAAGCAAAGGATCCCAACAGGGAATGCCACCCAGTGTGAGGCTTACTTTCTACAGTTCAGCAACCAAGAAGTTCAGTAGTGATGTAATGATGGCATCACCCCAAACTTATGGGCTATCGCATCGCATTCAATGTTCATCTACAGGTTGCCTCCGCTTAGTAATCTTCAAACCCAGCTGCCTCTCACACTCGCCAGTGAGCAGTGTAAGCATGATCGCCTCCAGTTGCAGGAGGTGGCTGAGCCTGAAGATTGCTGAAGATCATAGAACAGCAAACAGTGCGGCCCCATAGCGGCCCCTTCTGGCCAGTACCCAGGGTGGCCCACTCCAGGCGCCCTGGGCTTGCTACATTGCTGTAACTATATAGGGTAATTGAAGTCGCTGTTACTGCAGTGGTAGCCCCATTAAAGAGTACTGCAGTAATCCAAATGAAAGGTGATCAGGACATGGTTAACCATAATCAAGTCTGATTTAGGTAGAAATGGGAACAGTTGGGTCTCTGTGGTATCCTCCTCCATATGGGTCCAGATGTAATATGCCCAGTACCTGCAAAATAGCTTTGCTGGCTGGCTATCTGCAGCTGCAATAGTAGCAGTGAAGTAGGCCTTTTTTTGTGCCATCATTGTCACAGAATAGTTTAACCAAACATGAGCTTTAGCATGTTTTTGGGACTTGGTGTAAGTTTTTTTTTCTTTGCTTGCACTTCACTTATCTTCCCATTAATTTCATTGCCAGTTTGGCAAACAAATAAGCCATTCTGGCTCTACACATGGGAGTGATTGTGTGAACAGGGACACATGGGAATGATTGGGACCTTCCTGATTCTAGAGGTCAACTAAGGTGTTGGCAGGACTGTCAGCCATAGCAGCTGAAAAATCCTCCAGAGCCTTCAAATGTGACAGGTTCTATCAGTTAGTTCATTCAACTGATTATGTATCCAAGGGTGGAGCATCTGAATACATCCTCCACCCTTGCAGGAGTTAGGAGTTCCAAAAAAACTAAATCCTTTGAAATAGGGTCATGGCAAAGTTGTTATCGGAATATGTCATATCTGTACTCGTTTTAAATTCATTTTCTGTTTTTTAGCCATAGAAACATTAACCTGATAAGAAAAAAGCCACTAATGTTTTAAAAACATTTGTTTAGGCAAACATAAATGGCCGTGTGTTAGTACAGTGCAACATTGATGAACTGAAGCGAGAAATGAACATGAATTTTGGTGACTGGCATCTCTTCAGGAGCGCAGTAAGATAACTCCCTTATGAATTATTACTGATTATGCAGTCCAAACTCTTGCATGCAGTTACCAGCAAGTTCCACTGTGTTCAATAAAATGTTCTCCTAGGTAAGAGTTGTTGAAATATTTGTTTCTGTTTATAAGACGACATTTTATCTAGCATAGTTGTTATTATAGATTGGTATTACTGTGCCTGGAATGTTTATTTTGCACAGGGTTTGGGAGTCTTGAATACTTGTGTGTTTCTGTGATGTCAATACATGCATTAATGCACCTATAATTGGGGAATGGAGAATAAAAGTGATCTTCAAATACTAGTTGCATTATTTGAAATTGTCCTATTTTTGTGTATCTTTATTTAAGATATGCTTAAATGCCTTCAGGATGTGTCTGCATAAAGCCTTCCTTGCCTCTCCACCTTTTCTCCCCTGATAAACCTGAAGGCTAAGCTTACGTTAGCCAAAAATCTCTTTCAAATGATTGTACTCTTTTTTTCTTTGCTCCACTTATGTACTGAACTTCCTCCCAGAACACACATGCAATGCTGTCTCTTCTACCCCAAACCCACCATTTCCATGAAGCCTTTGGCACAAAGTCCCAGTCCCAATGTCCTGTTGTAGTGCAGTCTGATTCCATGCAACTGGAACAGACACATATCTGTTCCTTTGTTTGTGCTTCCATTTACTTCCCCTTCTTCTGGCTCCCCAGTGTTAAGCTACAATGTAAGATTGTAAGCCTCTTAGGGCATGTATCTTTCCTCTGCCAACCCCAGTGATTGTATATCACTGTATCTGTATATGTATATGTACATGTATATTAAAAAAAAAATCTTTGGGAAATACATACACAATACAGAATGAGATCCACAGATCTGTGCACAAGTTTTCATATACAGATGGGGCCTCCATAACAGCAGATTCTGCATCCACAGATCTGGCTTAACACAGGTCCCACCAGAGTCCTCTGGAAGCGTCCAGAGCTCCAGCTTCCCTGGGCCTAAGATGCCTTATATGGCATGAAAGTGGCTTTTTTTTTTGCCTCCATGGGCCATTCTGAAGCATGCATTTCAGTGGGCAGGTGGGCGCTGCCTCTGCAGAAAGCTCTCCGGAAGCGACTACAGTACAGCTCTAGTCCCTTCAGGGGGCTTAAAGGGGCCATTCGTGGATTTGATAATCTGCGAATTTCAGCATCCATGGTGGGGGTCCAAGAATGGATCCACCATGGATACTGAGCCTCCACCTGCACACCGGCACTTCCAGGTGTCCTCTTCTGATGTTGCTTCTTATGCAGTGTAGAAGCTGCTCTGGAGGTTCTCCTGATATTCTTGGTTGGCTATTCAGGAATTTCAAGGGGCTGCTGATGGTAAGAAAGTGGAGTTGTGGGTAGATTAGCAGTCCCTCACTGCTGAAAGAGTTTCACATTATATCTGTTTGAATCCCAACCACAAGTGTATGCATCTATTTACCCATTTCTATAGATTCTATTCTGCTTCTAATAATTTCAAGTACTTTTTAATGGATTTTCATGCTGTCCAAGCAGCATAATAATAGCTGTACTTCACATATTAGGTACTTGAAATGAGAAATGCGGAGAGTCAAGCTGTCCATGAAGATTCTCGCACAGTGATTGAACATGCAAATGCAATTCCTCACAATGATCTGTCTCGTCGTCCTACACTGAGCAGTGAATTGCCGCATACTGAACTCACTGGTCTTTCCGGTCAAGCTCCCTATGCTCTCAACTTCAGCTTTGAAGAATTGAATACTATTGGTCTAGAAGAAACTGCTCCACGTCATAGTAACCTGAGTTGGCAGGTAATTCCTCTTCAAAACAGGCTTCTTGTGTTTTAACAATAGCATTTTTTATTAGCTGCCTCTGACATTTGCTTCAGCATGGGAAAGGTGGGATATAAATTTTCCCAATAATAATATGCACCCCAATTTTTTAATATAAAAACATATATTTGTTTGGAATCAACAGGTGTGTTGATGGCTTATAGAATAAAATGTATGAAGAATAGAGATGACAATCTCCCTGATTTATTGTTCAGTAGTTCAGCACCTCTTCCTTTCCTGAATTGCACCTGTGGACTTCAGTTCCATGTGTCTCACATACATACACAGAGTCCCTCCCATCCAAGTCTAGAAGTGTAAGCATTTGCCCCTGTCACTTCAGCAGAGGGGGCAACTCTGTGGCTGTACAAGGACATGCACATGAATGTGCCTCTTCTGTTGAAGTGAAGGGGAAAGTCTGTTCATGCAGCACAGCAGAATACATCAAATGTTGTGTGATGTTATGGCCTCCTGTATGTGCATAACAGTCTGCACACCTGGCTGAAATTATATATACTCTCTCATACATGCCAAGTATTCAATAAATAAGGTCCTTTCAGTGAGAAATGATTCCTTCTGAAGATTTTTCTCAGTAGTCTTCATGGGGAATAGTTGGGGTGCCTGGAGTACTCAGTGTTCCCATTGTATGGAAACTACAAGTATACAATGTATAGAAACAACGAATACATTCCCTTAAACCTGTAGGTAACCAGCAATATCGTTAAGCAACAAATAAGCTTACTGAGCTGTTTGCAGGCTGCCCTTGAATGTGCTGCTAAAAGCATTGTGAAAGCGTTCACTGCTACTCCTGGCCAGAAGTCGCCCCAGCAGGCATCGCGATGAGTCGGAACTAGCCAGAACGCTGCCCATCAGCTGGCTCCATGTGATGCCTGCTGGGGCAGTTTCTGGCCTGGAACAGCAACGAAGGCTTTCAGGGTGCTTTTAGCAGCACTTTGTGGGGCAGCCAATGAGTGTACTTTGCAAGCAAAGAGATCCCCCATACACTCTAGGCAAGTGGTGCCACAGGAGAACTTTACAGAGGATTGACCACCATCGTATTTGTGGTTGGTCGTAATTTGGAAGGTTGCTAAGTGACACACACCTATATATCACTGAGCTTAACTTCCCTACTCATGAGCTGGTAAGTAGTCAGGTAGTGGTGTACCGCTATTCGCAGTCATGGTGTAGGGGTTAAGAAATCCTGTGTGAACAATGCTTTTTGCTTTGAAAATAAGCATCAAAGGTTTATAATGACTTTTTGTAATGACACTTTCAGTTTAAAGTCTGATGCAAAAATATTCTGTGTTTCCCCCCCCTTTTTAGTCGCAAACCCGACGAACTCCAAGTCTTTCAAGCCTCAATTCTCAAGATTCTACTATTGAAATTTCAAAGCTTACTGATAAGGTACAGGCAGAATATAGAGATGCATATAGAGAATATATTGCGCAAATGTCACAGTTAGAAGGGGGTGCAAGTTCTAGCACTGTGAGTGGCAGATCTTCCCCACATAGCTCAGCAGCCTTCTCTATGGGCCAGAGCGCATCAACAGGCTCCCTGCAATCCAGTATGGAGCAAGATAAAGGTAAGGATGCAGAACAGAAACAAGATGATGGAAGAAAGTCCTTCTTGATGAAGCGGAATGATGTTACCGATTACAGTACTTCTGGTGTGTCTACCAGTGATGCATCTCCACTGGATCCTATTACTGAAGAAGATGAAAAATCAGATCAGTCTGCCTCCAAACTCCTCCCAGGGAAGAAATCTTCAGAAAGAACCAGCATTTTTCAAGCGGCAGACCTAAAGTTGAAGGGAGTAGCCTTGCGCTATCAGAAACTTCCAAGTGATGAAGATGAGTCTGGAACAGAAGAGTCTGATAACACTCCTCTCCTCAAGGAAGGAAAAGAAAAGAAAGTAGAAGGAAAAATAGAGAAACAGCCAAAATCTCCAGAACATGGATCTGAGCCCATCAGAACCTTAATTAAAGCAAAAGAGTACTTGACAGATGCCCTTCTTGACAAAAAGGATTCTTCTGACTCCGGGGTGAGATCCAGTGAAAGCTCCCCAAACCACTCTCTCCATAATGATGGAGATGACTCCCAGCTTGAAAAAGCAAATCTCATTGAGCTGGAAGATGATGGCCGGAGTGGGAAAAGGGGAATTCCCCATAGTTTGAGTGGCCTTCAAGATCCAACCATGGCCCGTATGTCAATTTGCTCAGAAGACAAGAAAAGCCCTTCTGATAGCAGCTTAATAGCAAGCAGTCCTGAAGAAAACTGGCCAGCATGCCAGAAAGTCTACAATTTAAACCGAACACCCAGTACAGTCACCCTGAATAACAACAGTGCACCAACTAATCGAGCTAATCAAAATTTTGAGGAGATTGAAAGTGTAAGAGAGCCTTCTCAAATAATTTTACGCCCTGGATCAAGTTCTAATCCTACTGCTGTTCAGAATGATAACCTAAAAGGTGTGGCCCACATGCGAAGCCAGCGTTCCAGCTATACCAGGCTTTCAAAAGATTCGTCTGAGCTACTCACTGTTACTGGGTCTGATGCTGCAGGCTTTGGTGAAGAGAGAGAAAGTATTCTTTAAGAGATTCAAGTTAATATAGCATCTCTGAATATAGGTTTTTGTTTTTTTTTACACATTCCCTCCAGTGTTCTTGATAGGCTTATACATTTTTAGTAGTGTGTCTTTATCATGGTTTGTTCCCCTTCTTCTCTCTGCCCAGCCATTATCATGGAAAATTAAGAGCACGGTCCAGCCAAAATTAAGCACACTTCCATTTACTTCAGTGGGAGACATTTAAGCATATGGTTAAGTTTCACTGGGTAACAACAAAGTAAATTAGCAAGTGCTTCTCAAATAAAATCATGCCTAACTGCTGTGGAAGTGCAAATTCCTTGATCTGAATATTGAAAAGGAAAAGACTCAGATCAAATACTAAATTTTGGGTGGATGGGGATTCTATCATGTCAAAGTAGAAGGGTGCAGCATATTACAAACTTGATGGTCACAGAAACAACTACTAATTAAAATTTTCATGTTCAATGTGACTTTTTAAAATGTATTAATGGTATAAGTACCGATACAGAATTGTGTAAGAACTTCTTTCTATTGTGCTGAAGTGATACTGTCCTTAAGAATGCCAAATTTGTGAGTAGATGGACAAATTTAAAAAGAATTACTGCATGCCAAAGATGTGGCTGAGATTTGGATGTAACAGGCTTGCAAATCCTGCGTTCATAGTACGTGGTGTGTACAATAATCAAGTAATTGCACACAGTAATTGTGATCATGGTGCAACCTGAAGTCATTTTCAAATTAGTGTTTGGTGTAGTCTTATGAATTTTATGAAGTATTTACAGTTTTCAGGTATAATTTAAAGGTTTTCAGCCCTTTGATTTACTGTGTTTGGTTTTATCAGAGTAGAAGTACAAGAGCAATTGGAGGTTGTGATTACCTTGGTAGTAAGTAAAAGGTCTCATGTTTGGCATAGCATAGCAGAAACAGTACAGAATCTTGTCCTGTCTATTTCTAGTATTGTATCTGTAATTCGTATTGCAAATTAAACATGCATGATTTTAAACCTCTTTGGAAAATGCTACATGTTCTTTGTAGTATAGAGAGAATAATAAAATAACAGGTGCTGCTCCTGTGTTTGACTGTGTGTGTGAGATTTTTTTAAATGAATTTTCATGGTTGACTATATCTTCATTTGATTAGAAGACAATAGGACAGGGGTGCTCAAACCCTGGTTCGGGGCCTCGGGAGCTCCCAATCAGGCCCTCTGGGAGCTCCCAGTCTCCAATGAGCCTCTGGCCCTCTGGAGACTTGCTGGAGCCCGTGCTGGCCCAATGCAACTGCTCTCAGCATGAGGACGACTGTTCGACCTCTCACCTGAGCTGTGGGACAAGGGCTCCCTCCGCTACTTGCTGTTTCATGTCTGTGATGCAGCAGTGACAGTGAAGGAAAGGCTGGCCTTGCTTTGTGCAAGACTTTTATAGGCCTTGAGCTACTGCAAGACCTTCATTCATTCATATAAGTTCCATCTCTAATAAATTCACTTATGTAAATTTATTCAAATTTTAAGTGTAAATTCTTTTTTTCCCCCGGCCCCCAACACAGTGTCAGAGAGATAATGTGGCCCTTCTGCCAAAATGTTTGGACACCCCTGCCTTAACACAACTGTTTTGAAAAGAAACAACACTGATTAGCGAGGTCATAGAAGAATTACTGTAGTTTTGTAGGCCAACCTTATAGATTCTTAAAGCACCTGCATCTAACCAGCTGGGTGCATGTGAAGAGCTAGATAGAACCTTCTCTTTTATAGAGCTGCTCCATTCTCTTGACCTAAGATTCATGATTGGAAAATACCCTGAACACCTATCCTATTTGCTCAAACGTTGGTGAAAAATCTGTAGATTTAATATGGATTTGTGCATAGAGTTTTTTTCTGACAGCTACTGCCAATTTAGAGCATTACACACACACCAGAGCCCTTTAGGGGGTCCATGTAAAAGCAAGATCTGTGGATTTGGGTGGAAATGATTCCCACCTAATAGGCACAATCTAACGAAGAATTGTGTTTCAGTAAACCTTTTAATTGCAGTAGCTGGACACATACCTACTGATTTTGAGGTATGTGCTCTTCTAATGTTATAAATAAAAGATGCTGCTGTATTTTCAAAATGACTGCAGTTTAATGAGTTGAGTGTGTGCTTATTGAAAAATCTTATTGGTATTTACAGGCTGAACAAGAGAAAAATAGAAAAATATAAGAAATAGAAAGATTACTCCGTAGTGAGGGAAAAGAAGGAAGATGGTGACTGAAGAGGGAAAGGGTGAGTCCATGTACATAGGAGAAAGGAATCCTAGTCTGAGTTAGCATATAATAGTTATTTAAAATTCCTATTTTGACAATGAGTACAATATATAAAGTATTTTATTAAAGAATTGCGTGTTACATTTTCCGGTTTCTGAAGCTCCTCCACAATGCCACTTTGGTTCATTACCTCAGCCCTGCACATTGCCCAGACCTGCAGATCAAGGGATGCTAACCTATCTGACCCTGCCTCTTTGCAAGCCAGTGTTGATGATTTTTTTCCTTTTTGTCAAAGCCTCTACAGAAAACAAAGTCTAACCAGTTTAGTGTGTTTGTCACCCTAGAATGTTACACTATTCTGAATGTGGCAGAAACTAATTGTATGCAAAAAAAAAAAAACCTGAAAAGAACAAGAAAACCAGTGATGTGTACTAGGAACAACTGGAGGTCTCTGCTCCAAAGCGTGCAGCCTAAGGAGTCTCAGCTGCACTTTCCTTCTGTTGTCAGCCCTGAGGCAAGAAAGATACATGGAGAGAGTTGGGTTGTGGCAACGTTCTGGCAACGTCCCATCAGTGGCGTAGCTAATGATTGTGTAGCCCGGTGCCAAGCTCAAAATGTTGCCCTGGAAATAATGTCACAACCGGAAGTGGTGTCACGCCCGGGTTTTTAAAAGTGAAAATTGGGAGGAACCCACCTCCTCCCCCCAGCAGTTCACCACCTACTTGCTCTGCTGCCTCCCCTAGTCAGTGGCATAGCTAAGGCATCTATCTTCTACCTGGAGGTCAAAGATTTGTAGCCCCCCCCCCCCAGACAAAAACAAATTTAATTAAGTAAATAAATAAAAAGTGTGCCTCTGATTGGTTTGAGACACTGTGCTGGGCTAAAGAGGGATGGTTATTCTCCCCTTGCTAAATATAAGAGGGCAACACTTGAAACAGTGCCTTTTTACCCAGTTAGCTGGTGTAACTATTATGATACATGGAAATGAGAGCTGACTCATATTGGCTTCATGTTGTATCATGATAACATGTCATTGCAACGTGTCAATAACATAATAACATGTCTTTGGCTTTCAGAACAATCAGTCTCATAGGTCAGTTTTGAGTTAAGAAAATTTACTTTTTGTTCTATAAGGCAGTTGTGTTTTTATGCTCTGGTTAATTGGCCATAACATTTGTTAGAATACAGATATTCCAATGCAGTTTGCTTCATTGCATTCAGCATTAAATTACCTTTCCAATGATTTATAACATGATGGTATTATTCATACATACCAAGATTTTCACAATTTTGGTCACTAATGTCGAGCTCAGCTTGTTGCCCCCCTAAAACTTGATGCTCGGTGCAGCTGCTACCCCCTGCACCCCCTTAGCTATGCCACTGCATCCCATCACCCTGCCTGAATCTCTTCTTCAAAGTGACCTTTCTGTGAAACTGGTTGCTGACCAGGGTTATATATAGTGACTGGGGTATATAGACAGTTGCTTAGAACGCCACTTAATGCACACCAAGATCCAGCCACTTCTGCCAGTGGAACCTGGCAGACAGGATTGGGCTGTTATTCGCACATTGGCCTTACTTTTCACTCCCAGACTTTGAATAATATAAGCCCAAAGTTTAGCAATTGGCAAGGTCTGCTTACTACCACTCAAGAACAGCTCTTCCTCCTGCTCCTCACCCAGTCCCCACTCCTTTTGAAAAGGCAGAGGGTTGGAAGAGGTATCTGAAGAAAGGAATGGAGACATGATGGAATAGAGTGGCCATATCTTTGCTGCTCCTTTCCAATCCCTGCTCCTAGCCTCTCTCTCTTCAAGAGAGAGGACAATTGGAAGTAGGCTGGGAGGGAGATGGTGATGAGTTACAGACAGAAAAACATTTGATAGACGCTTGTGGCCATGAATAGTCACATTGTTGAACCACCAGTATCAGATGTTTGGCCAGCTGTACAAGAGCTGTGCTCTCTAACTACTAAGTCCAGAATCTAAAGAATTATAAAATTAGTCATGTTAGGCAAGAGGGAACATTGTTTTTCTTAAACAGCAATTCTCTTTCTGATATCACATGGTAAGTTTCCTTTGAAACTGGGACAAAGCTTTTTAGAAACATTTTTAAAAATACAGTGTGTGGGGGGGGGGAAAGGATGAGAAATGCTGACAGTATAAAGAGAAAACTAGCTCTTAAAAAATCTATGGGGCTAGTGCAAGCTATTTGCATAACCCTAAATTGCTATTTGGATCCTGGCCCAGAAATCTGGGGCAGTTGTCTTCCTTTCTTTCAAATGTTCTTAGTACAGTGTATCATGAAATGGCAAGGAAGAGCAAGCAAATTCACAAAGCTTTGATTGATGAATCCAGTGTAAATACTTTTATGGCCTTTCACTACAGTAGTAATCTTTGGGCTGAATAGAATATTCACCCCCCAGTGGACTATACAGGCGTCTCCTTTTGACAGGTTAGGGACCAGAACAGTGGTGAAAACCGGAAACAGTTGAAAAGCTGAACATGGTATTTTTTTAGTTTACAAATGTTGCTTCCAGTGCTTTTTTATCTTGCAAATTCCTGCTGTCACACAAAGATTTCTGCAAATGGACCGTCATTAACACCTTCGGGAATGGGAATAGACCCATTAGAATTGAGTACTCTAAAGTTGGTGTTCTCTCTCTCTCTCTCTCTCATGCAAATACCCCAAAACAGTTTGGATCCCCGTGTCATATACAAATCAACATGGAGGAGGGCAATTTTAGCATTTAGAATAGCAAAGAGAGGTTGAAAGAGTGGAGCATATGTTGAATGAATAACTTCCGGGTATACTTGAAATGTGCTGAAACTGGGCAAAGAGGCACTTTTTAAAGTGATACTCTCTAATACGTAACAGAGGGAGAGCAACTGTCCCTCTTCACCCCAGAATGGTGTCTCTTCTGCATCTATTTTAGATTGTGAGCCTTCTGAGGCAGGGAACCATTTATTGATTTATTTTACTATATAGACCTGTAGCAGTGCAATGCTACTTGGGAAGCACCCAGGGTTTAGAACTTTGGTGCCTGAGGGAAAGTGCTAAAAGCAGGAGCACTCTGAGGGTTTGAAAGTTAGAACTCGAGCAGCAAGAAGTCAGAGCAATGAGAGACACAGCAGACATTCAGAGGGTTGATGCAGGGAGAACTAAGCCGGAAGTAGGACAGTATGAGATCGAGAGAGAAGTCCGTCCTCCTGGCTAGCTTCCTCAGACTTTTATTCATCCTCAAAGCACATGATGACACTAGGGGAAATTACTGAAGGTTGCTGAAATCTGCACTGCTAAGAAACCTGCTGGCTCTGGCTTGACCGCAATACACATTCCTAGATATGCGCTTCTTCATAACATCCTCTGTTTACCAGCTCTGGACGAAGACTCAGCAACTGGCCCACTCTGGTGTGCCTGAGTGGGGGGGCAGCAGGTTTGCCTGCCTGCCTACCGGTTGCCATGTTACCAAGGCTAAGCTCAGCGCCTGTGCATTTTCCTACATCGACCATTTTATGAACTACTCTTAAAAAGCTGTATATAAATATTCTTAATAATATGAATCTGCAACTACTAAAACTGCAGCCTTATATTACAAGACTTAGGAAGTTGCTACCCACATGATGTAATTTCAAACACCAGGTACTGCAATTATGCACAGGTATGCCCACTCAGTTCGTTTTTCAACAATCAGCTTTCAGCACATTTCAAGTATACCCGGATCATGAAGAATAAGATAGCGTTACCATTTACTACAAAATATTGCTGGAATTTCTTGCATTATGTGAATATTTTGTAGTAAATGGTAATGCTGTCTTATTCTTCATGATTTCATTGCAGTTGTGCTAATGGGGCTCTCTGCCTGTGGAAAGCAACTTCAGTGTTTTCTAGGTCTCAAGCTAAGGAACTGGTTCTGAAACAGATATTCTTGTCACTTAATGACAGGGATACATTCTCTGATCCCTGTTATACAATTAAGTTGTTGAATAATTATAATTTCATTCCATTGGATTCCATTATTCACCCCATCTAGTGGCTGAATGTGGTATAGTGTGTATACCAATGCATTCTGGGGTGACAGTAAGAGGAGCAAGAAACCTGGAAGTGGGTCTTTAAAGCTATTTTTCCACTATTTGGTATCCACTAGGTAGGGGTTCTGGAACAGAACCGCAGTGAATAACAAGGCACAACCTATATTGTGTATGGTAAGCCCTAATTTTCCTTGCCTAAAGGTTTGTAATTTTAGAGTTGAAGTTAAATGTGGGAGTGTATTTTATACTAGATACAATATAAAACCGTTAATGCTTTTGAAGTCTTAGGGCACTAACTCATAAGCAGTGCACCAGATGTCAGAATTATGAGTACATCCAAACCCTCGATGTTTTATCATCTTTGAGGCAACATGTGTATGGTACAGATAGAAGTCTCTGGCACCAAGAAAAGAATAGGTTTCTCAAAATTTTGCTTGACACTTCCTAAAGCCATATATCAAAACTGTTGTCTGAATCTCTGCCAGATATCTCATGTAGAATGGAAAATATTTATATGATTTCACAGAATGCTTACAGTTTTGTTAAAGCTGAGGTAGTCAGAGCACTCAAATATGGGTAGAATATATAAAATGCTTGTGCTTCTCATAAATGTTAATCACAAGCAACATTGTTTCTTTAGAACTGTACTGAGGAACACAGTCCAATAGTTGCTGGTCAGTTTTGATGTTTCTATTAGCTTTGTTCTTTCAGAGGTTCCTTGGATTGTGTCTTTGCTGTGGTATTAAACCTCTCCAGGCTTTGAGTCCTCTAAATCGGCTTGCTCAGTGACTTAGTCAGGAAAGGTGAAGTATTGGGCTTTCCCTTAATGTATCTGTGCTTCTTTTGCTCTTACCACATGGCCTCTTTGTTTAAATAAAGTGCAGAGGTGGAGAATCTGAATTTTTTGTTTGGTACTGAAGAGCTATTTCACCTGTGTGTGCACACAGGTAACAAGATTTGATTGACCTTCTTTAGTGAGACCCGTCCCCCAACCTAGTGGGCTCAGGAACATAAAATACTGGCAGTAGGTATTGCTTCCTCACCAGTTCTGAAGGCACCCATCTGTCTTAGCTTAGCTCAGAATGATTAGAAAATTACTTTCCTCTGCACAGCAGCTGAGGCCTGGTCCTTCCCAACCTGCTTGGGAGGAAATTTTGGTTGAATAATCTTGATCCCCTTTCTCATATGATTCATATAGTCCTTTCTTCAGCTCTAGCTTACAGAGAATTCAAACTGCAGGCAGCTGAGTAATACCTGGAATATTGCCACCTTATGGAGTGCTATGCATCAAGTTTTCAGATGGTTCACATGCTTGGTCTTTTGTGCACCCAAGCCAAACATGTTGGAAAGTTACAAGAAGGTCTTAGAGAACTTCTAAATATCTTGTGCTCTTCTAATGAGCAGCTATATTAACCTGGTTTCTCTAGATCCATGGGATCTTGATTTCCTTATTTAAAGTGGCAGTATGTGCTGTTCAGCTTTCAGGCAGAAGAACTATGTAATCGTGATGCCATGCCACGCATACAATTTGAATATTGGCAAAGGCTTAAGCAGTGCTCTTCTTCCAGATATTCATACAATTTTCATTGTTTCCTAGGAGTTCATGACTTGATTTTTAAGAATCATCCTGAGCTATTTGCTGTAATTCATAGTCATACTGCGCCTTCTTTCCCTCCTTTTCTTACAGTGTTGGCCAGATTGAATGAATGTATAACCCTGTTTGGAAACAGAGGTGGAGAATCACCCCCCAATCTTCACTTTTAAGCCTCTGCATTTCAAACACAATTGTACAAAACTATATTTGAAGCACAAGGTAGAGATTCTGCTATTACCTTGAATCACTCTGTGTGTGTGTGTGTGTGTGTGTGTGTGTGTGTGTGTGTGTGTGTGTGTGATTACGTATTGTGTACTTACAGAGTGCCAATTAAAGCATGATAACATAAAAATTAGACCAAAGGCCCATCTAGTCCAGCTTCCTGTATCTCACAATGGCCCACTAGATGCCTCAGAGAGCACCAAAAGCAAGAAGATACCTATAGCCTGTTACCACTCTCTTGCATCTAGAATTCAGGGGTAGTCTACTTCGAAAACCAGGAGTTTGTATATACACATCAAGTCTTGTAACCTGAGATAGATTTTTCCTCCATAAATCTGTCCAATCCTCTTTTAAAGATATCTAGGTGTCCCAAGCATGGAATTTGCCTGCTTCACAGCCACTGCACATTGGGTATACACTTTCACTGGGTTGTTCACCAGCACTCCAAGAGCTACTGATCTGCCACAGACCTCAGAATTTATTAGCCTTGTGGTTCAAACTCTCCAGGAGAGTTTGGGTCACTGTAAGTCCTTGCAGGGGAGAAGGGGGTGATGCAATTGCCACAATCACTTGCTTTCAGGTAAGTGAATAAGATGTTCTTATAAATGCTTGGTTTATTAATGCAGTCTCTGGGATCATTTCAGTAGGTATCTATAGAAGAATTTAAAAATAGTCAATGAACAGCTTGTGGTATTTGAATGAGGTCATTGAGCCAACAGATTAGAGACCTGAAGAGTTCAAAAATTGCTGTGGCTACAAAGGCTAGGCAAAAAAAGATGCAGTGGTGCTGGCATGTTAACACATGTGCCCAGTCAAAGCTCTAATCATCATCTTGAGAGAGAGAAAAAAGTTGGAAAAATGGCCAAAAGAAAATGTGATAATTATGATATAAATGTAGGTTTATCCCATCAAAGAGACAAACGTTCTAGATACAATGAATGGTTATGCCTTAGAACAATTAGTCATGGATCTAACAAGAAGAGGCAGCCCTTGATATAAAATTGTTTATTGTCTGGTATCTACAGCAAAGGGTTTGGGCACAGTGACCACAACTTTTTTTTATTCATTTGTTGTGTATGTGAGTGGGAAATTGCATATATCATCTAGCATAAAAGCATCTAATTTCATAAAATTGATTTTTTTTTAAAAATGTGGGAATACTTGAAAGAGAGAAGAAAATCAGGAAAGCAAAATCCCTTCAAATAGCTTGGAAGTTAACAATATTATACTATATGCTTGTTAAAATGTATACAACGGGTTCAAGAACACGTCCAAAAGGATGCCAGCATGGCTGACTACCTGTGTCAAAGAACTCATAACAGGCAATGGTTCTGCTTTTAAAAAGTGAACCTTGCAAAGATGAAAAAAACAGAAAAATAACATACATGGTGCTAAAACAAGGCAAACAAAGCAGGAATCTCAGAAGCCAAACTGCTCCAGCTATAAAACTAAATGTTAAATACGCATGTGCAGAGAGGCAGTAGAACTTTGCAGGTGACAAAGATGTGAAAGTAATACTGAAGGTGAACAGAGACTGTAAGAACAAAAATGAATATTTTTCATCACTTCACTATGGAAGATGTTTGAGAAAAATATGCCTCTAGGCTAGTGTTTCTCAAACTGTGAATTGGGACTCACTGGATGGGTCACGAGCTAATTTGAGGTGGGTCCCCATTCTTTTCAATGTTCATTTTATTTTGAATATATTAGACTTGATGCTACCATGGTTATGTGACTGCATTTGAGGAAATGTTACACATCTTTGAACAGGCTCCTATGTATATGCCTTCAACAATGATAGTCAATGGACCTTACTCTTTGGTAAGTGTAGACAGGATTGTTAAAACTCTTCCTGCTTCATGATGTCACTTGCAGTCATGACATCACTTTCGGTGGGTCCTGACAGATTCTCATTCTAAAAAGTGGGTCCAGGTTGTGTGAGAACCACTATTCTAGGTGATTACGTTGGCAAGGGCCTATAAAGAGCTATGTGACATAAGGGCAACCAAGTAATAAAGAGCAAGTTGACTAATGGCACAGTGTCAACCCTACGGATGAAGGGAGCTGCTTCAGGAGGCAGACTGTAGCTAGCTCTTAAGGGTAACACAATAGTTCACCCAGCATCCATTTTGAATGGCCTGCAAAAGGAAAATGATGCCAACTACTTTGCTTCTTACTTCCTCAACTGAAAAAAGAATAAATCTTGAAGGAAGGATGAAATTGGTGTGATTTTCATAGGACAAAAAAAAAAAATTAAAGGGTGCCATTTGATGCCCTGCTTTAAGGAAGCAAATTGTCATGAAGTGGCACTGCAGATATTGTTCTCCCAAGAGTTAATAAGATATGAAATTGCCAACTTTTTAAAATAAAAGATTTAACTCATAGTCTAAATTGACCACCCAAGAGGATTGGAAAGTAACAAATGTAACACCAAACAGGAATCTGGGAAATGAAATACCTCTTAGCCTAAGTTGCGTCTCAGATAAACTGGTAAATAGCAATGTTAATGCTAGAATTGTTAAACACGTAGATCAAGACTTGCTGAGAATGAATGAGCGTGGCTTCTGCAATGAGAAACCTTGTATCATCAATTTTTTAGAATCCTTTCAGAGTGTCATCAAGTATGTGGTTAGAAGCAATTCAGCAGATATGTATTTGGACATTAGGTCAAGTTTTGACAATGCCCTTCTCTGAAGCTCTTCCCAAGTAAGAAGTTTTGTCTTATGTACCAGCAACTGGTTAAAGAACAAAGCAGAAGATAAGAATATCAATGTAAATTTGTTTTATTTTAGAATTATTTATATGTTGTCCTTCCTCTCCTTACCAGGAGTGTCCAGGGCAGCTCACAACATAACCTAAAAACAATACTAATAGAACAAAAAAATGATTACAGGAATGTATATGTACTGCCTTTCCATATATTCTATTCAAAGTGGATTACATTTTTTAAAGATCTGCAACAGTACATCAATTCAACAAGCCAGTCTATTAAACTACAATTTCTCAATGTATAGAACAATGCAGTAAACTATTCATACGTTTGTATTACTTAGACCATGAATATAATTTCAGAGCAACTCAATTAGAGACATTGTACATAGACAGTTTTCACTACGTAGGGAATTAGCTGAAACTTTCATAAACTATGCTGAAGAGCAATGAGGCAGCCAAATTTGCAAATGACACCAGATTATTTAAGATAGTGGAATCCAATGTGAATTCCATTGATCTACAAGAACTTCCTCAAACTGTATGAGCTGCAGACTAGCAAATGAGATTCAGCATTAAACATTAATATGATATACATGGGTGCAAAAAAAAAAAAAAAGCTCTTTCATTCCATAAGAGAGATTGTATGTATAAATATCTATACACTCCATAGCCCCTCCCCACCAGATATGCTGTCTGTGTGCAGAGAGCAGGGGTGGAACTATAGAGCATACCAGAAGCAGGGCCTCTAATGGAGATTGACATACAGTAAGGCCTGATGTGAGTTTTTCTAGGAAAGATTTTCATTAGAGATTCTTCAAGTCATGGTGGACAACTCACTGAAAACATGCACTCTGTGCAATATGGCAATAAGAAATTGGGAACTGTCTGGAAAGGAATACCTGTTCTCTGTTCTGAACTTAGTGCCAGATCAATTACATTATCATTGAGTGGAATTGTTGTGAAGGAAAAGAATCTCTCCATGCTCTTATATTTTTAATAGGTTCATGAGTTTTTAAACCCCTGTCATGTCATTCTTTACCACCTCATCTCTGATCACCGGGATTCCCCCCCACCTAGAAAGCCTGAACACTCCAGCTTTTCCTCATGGGGAAGGTGTTCTGATCATTTAAGTTGTTCTTTTGTGTATATTTTCCACTGCTGTAGTATTCTTTTTGGGATGGAGTGACCAGAACCATATGTAATTTTGGGTCCTTTCAGGGAAATAATTGAAATGTGGTCACATCATAGACTTAGATAAAGGTATTTTGAGACTGAGTAATTTACGATGCATTTTACACAACACATTGTTAACTTGAAGTCACTGCCCCAGGATGTGGTGATTGCTACTAGTTACTTAACACCAACAGCAGACTTTGTTAAGAATAATCTATCCATGGCTATTGGCCTTGATAGCTAAACAGAACCAAGAGGTTCAAGGGCAGGATATCTATCTGATGCCTGAGGTTTACAATAGGAAATGGCTGTTACCTCCATGACCTATTCGTCTGCTTCCCAAATTAACTTAGCTTGAAGGTGATTATCACAGACAGGAGGCCTGGATTAGACAGACCCTCAGTCTGACACATCAAGTATTTTCTTGTTTACGACACATTTGTTTTAGACACTTTTCTCCACCTTCCCTTCATAAAAATGATGCCCAGGGCAGCTTTTGACTGTAAAATACAGTTGGATCTGATGGACAGCCCTTGAATTAAGGGAGCTCCTTATTTGAAATCTTATCTTATAGGGTTATCTTTCCCTATAGAATGCCATGGGTGCTCCATATTTCTACATCTTATTCAATAGATTATAAAGCATTATAAACCTTTATTCTAGAATCCGCTTTTGCAAAGAGGTTTCCCACTCATTCTTTTAATTTTGTCACGAATTTCAGTTACAGAATTGCAAACCAGCCATTTGGGAAATATCTGAGAACATTGTTCTACTTGAATCATTAATATATTGAATGTTAAGACTTCAAATAATTGGACATAATTTTGCTGATGAATTTATCAAGACAGGTTTCATTTCAAAATGTCTTCTGTGCATAGGCCAGAAGGTGGCACTCCCCTTCCACAGACAGCAGCAGTGGATTAAAAGTCATTGGCATGAATGGAATTCAACTCTAAAACTGGAATATTAAATGTTTGCATGCATTTCCTGACAGCTACATGTTAGAGCTGCAGACTCCTTTTATCTATGTAGTGGTGAATTTAAGAGTCGTCCTAATGTCAAGGCAGTTCTCGTGTTGTGCCTTATGGAGGACTTTGGTGAATTCTTAGCAACCCTAAATTCATGATTGAGCAGTGTGCTTTTTTTTGTACTTTGTAACTTGAACTTGACACTCAGATTTATGAATACAATTTATGAGACTGGATTACATTGCAGGAATGTTGCCATATGTGAACACTGTTGTCAGCTTGCCTCAGCTAACACTACACCTCTGAACATAGCTTGTTCAGGTCTGTACTGACCTCTACTTTGTGCTCAGCGTTGAGTCAGTAAATGTGAATAGCAGCAGTACCGCACACCCATAAGGCCCCAAAGAAGGAGGAAACTATTGGCAGCAGGGAACTTTGGTCAGGACATTTTGCCAAGTAGGTTCTCTCAAATGCTTAGAAAAGCTTAGTTAATCCTCATTGTGTTTCAGCTGTCTGCTCACACCAGGACAGAGTCATCGGGGAAGCATGGATTTTTTGTTCCATTCTAAAATGTTTGCAAACCAGTTATTTTATCAGTATTAATGATTGTGACATACTTTTGGTTAATTGATTCAGGAGTGTCATATATGAATTACAGTTAATATTGATGAATCTTGAAAGAAAGTATGGTGGTGGTGTTATTATTATTATTATTAACAGTATTTATATACCGCTTTTCAACTAAAAGTTCACAAAGCGGTTTACAGAGAAAAATCAAATAACTAAATGGCTCCCTGTCCCAAAAGGGCTCACAATCTAAAAAGATGCAAATGAATACCAGCAGACAGCCACTAAAACAGAACAGTGCTGGGGTGAGGTGGGCCAGTTACTCTCCCCCTGCTAAAAAAAAGGAGCACCCACTTGAAAAAGTGCCTCTTACCCAATTAGCAGGGGTTACAGGTGTTACATGTAAATATCAGGAAATTTTGATAACTTTACTCAAGAAATGCTCTCCACAATAGTGCCTGACAGTGCAATCCTGTGCAGATCTACTCAGAAGTAATCTCCACTGAGTTCAATGGTATGTTCTCCCAGGTTAGTGTGTACAGGACTACAGCCTGAGATCTGCTCATGGGGACCAGATTGATTGATCTGGAAAACAAAATGAGACTGATGAGACTGAGTTAACAGAAGTTCATTAAATGTAAGTGTTCTGGTTCTGTTCCATATTAGTGAATGTTAAAGAACAGGACAAATCAGTCGGAAGGTAAAAACTCAGGTTCCTTTAAGAATGTGATGGTCTGTTTGTAACATTTATGCCACCTTTGACGTACAGAATGTGATTCCTAGTTTTAGTATGACTTGAAGAGTGGATCACAACAATACCAAATTAAGTGTTTCATTCCAGTTCTAATAAAACAGAGAGAAATTGTTTTAACAGTTAGGTAGCTAATGAATTGCATAAGAATGCAAGAACAATGTCAAGATATGGGTAGCACCTCTTACAGTTAAACAGTGGCATGAACACTGAAATTTAATGTGTCTACTGTTCCTTCCTCCTATACTTTTACCTGAGTGGACGGGAGAAACTGATGAACTCTTCACATCCCTCATCATATACACTGAAACACTAGTTTGGATGTAGATTGTCACAGCTAATTTAAGTGTCAAGAAGGAAGTTGTAAACAATTCTTAAGAGCAGTTAGGAAAAAGTACAAGGAGCCAATATGACACAGCACTCTGCCTATATTAATTACCCTGACTAAATATTATAAGGAATACCACAGCTGCCTTGAAAGGAAAGCAGGATACTGACAGAAGCTATTTGGTCCAGGGAAAAGCCAAAATGCTATACAGAAAAATTTCTGCATTCAGGTTATATATTTAGTGCATGTGAAAAGTTCATTTATGTGACTGAACTTGTAGCCAAGGGACTTTGCCTGTCTCTTTAAGGAGTAAGTGCAATTTGTTCCTGCACAATGCTGAATATTTGCTGTATATGTAAGGCGTGAAATCCTTGCTGATTTGACAAGTAATAGTGAACTATGAAGCAGTAGAGTGAATGTGTTCTCTCTCCTCACTTGGATTGTTGTGATCCCATTTGAAAAAAACTGTTGCTTATTGGCTTGTGCAGCTTCTGTATTAACAGATCAGAGCTGGCTCCCCCTCCCCTTGAATGGATTGGATGTCAAGGGCAAGGAAAGGCAGCTGCAGCAGACTATGTGGCGCCACCCACACACCTGTTCTCTTTGGTGAAAGTGTTACAGGCCCCAGGTGAGGCTTCTGCATTTCACTGTAAGAGTCTCTTGGGCAAAGAAATCCCAACCTCATTCCCAAGTGTCCAGTAATACATTCTTCAAGATGACTCTTCTAAAACTTTGCAATGGATTTTCCAGTCTACTGCTGCTGCTTCTGCTGAAAGTGCAAGTTAGTGTCTCCTGCCTTAAGCAAAACTACACTATAGTGTGTTGAGAGCAACTGTGAAATGCATTCTATTTATTTACAATAGGCAAGCATTGTAACAAGTAAATGCTGGCAGATTATCTCCTCTTTTAAGAAATTGGGGTCAGGTTACAGATAGGAAAGGATTGGGGGGGGGGATGGATGGACTTCTGCCTCAACTTATTTTGCTTAAAAGTTGGTGTGGCAGCTAAGAGCCAGAGTTGCAAATCAGGATGGCTGTGCTTTGTATTTTGCCTTTGCCTTAAACTCATGATACAGCCTTAGGCAAGCACCTTCCCTTGGCCTCAGCTCTTTTGCAGAAGATATAAATAATGTGACTAGTACTTAGCACAACCCTATAAAAGTAAGGATTACATCAAGATGATACATGTAAAGCATGTTGCACTATACAAATTCTAGCTTATTAGTCCTATTGAAGTTGATGTGATGTAGCCTAATTATATACAGGATTTCACCCTTAAGGCATTACTATAAATGCAATTTCAAGGGAGATGCTTACAACAGCCAGAGTTTAATCAATAACACGAGGGTGACTTTCATTTCTCAACAGCTCAGTCAAAGGGAAGCTGCTGCTGCAACTGATTAACTAATACCCTTTTCCTTCAAAATAATGCACAGGCTTTGAATTTTGTGATGGTGCTTCATCAAATTTGTCATTAAAAGGCTTTGCAGGAATTGAGTGGTTGGGAAATTAACAGCCATCTGCAAGTTGTGCATAATTACCCACAAAAGCAAGTTTACTAGAGTTGTAGCAGTCACTTTGAGAAGTTCACAGAAAGTCAAACAAGAAGTAAAAAGAGACCAAACAAATTTATCTTGTCTAGCTGAATTTTGATATTTTTCCAAAGCTTTACAACTTCAAGTAGTTCTCCAGGTAATTACTTAAGCAATTTCTCCACCAAGAGTTTAGAAGCTGACAGGCTAGAAAATTTGACATACATTCTAAAAAAAAATTTTTTTTTGCAAACTTACAAGAGCATTGCAAGTAGCTTTATTACATACATTATATATTTTAACTGCATGATCTAGTTAATCATGTTCATTTATGGTTTTAAATTAAAGTCAAACTGTTGGTCCCTCTGAATAAAGCAAGCAAGCTGTTCAATAAACACACATGATTTATTTTGATTTTTGTATAAAAAAAGGTTAAGTTTACAACTAAACTTTTATAAAAAGTTTAGCATGATTACGTACATCATTACACTTTTTGCAGAAACAAACATTTCTGCTACTATACAAGAAAACTCTAATTAAAGAGTTTCAAAGTTTCATTCCCATATTTATATATAAATATATACACAGCATTCAGTCCTAGGTTTGTGTCAAAAAAGGATAATTTTTGACAGACTTCATTGAAAAACTGAACACTAATCCTTCTAGTACTCACGCTCCACCTTTGGAGGAAAAAAGGCAAAGTCTGCTTTAAAATGGGAAATTCCTTATGAGTTTTTTTACATTTCATTTCACTCCCCGTTGTGGGAATAGTATATAACTGAAGCCTTCCAACTAGGGAAAGGGCATTTAAAAGTCTCTTCATAAATAGTTAAAAGATTAGTTAGTCCATGTTGTAGAAGAGGGGAGGGGAGATGGTGTCCACTGCTTTTTTCCTCAAAATGTCCATTTGCTTGGATATGGATTTCCCCTCCAGATACAGCTGAAAACCAGAATCAGCAACTCACAAAAAAAGCTGTCTCTTCTTGTGCAAAAAAAAAAAAGTCAGCAAACACCTGCAAAAGATTGAAGAGAGGCATATTTAGAAGAATGCTAACAGGGCAGAGATCCGGACAGACTGGCGCCAGAGAGGAAGCCACAGTTTGAACATTTAACCAAACACTCAAAGATTGGGCAAACCCTGGCGTCCGGATGCAGCATGTGCACATAAATGAACAGTCAGAGAGAGAGAGGCTCCTCAGTACGAATGAAACAATCATATACCTGGGGGGGCTGACAGAAAGGGGGACAACTCACTTTATGATCTGCAGTGCTGCAAGGAAGCACCCTGCCTCCTGGCGCAATCATTTGGACACAATTTCTCTAACAGAGTCCAAGCACACTTCTATATTGCAAGGTCAGTTTCCCTGTCCTGTGAGGCTAGGTTTTGAGACCGCAACTGCCCCCAAACTTACAGCAGACAACGCTTGAATACACAACTTCTGTACACATCTATCCTGAAGCCAAAATGTGTCCCTATGTCACAAACAGAAAAATCAATCCTCTTTGCTCTATTTTCTGAGGATGATCAGTGACACTGAGTCAGTCTCAGTGCCCCCCCACACACTTCCATGCCTCCAACCTGGCAACATATTTCAAAAACCAAAACTGAGCACTTACCAATTCATTTAGCCACACAGTGCTTTGCTGTCATTTGACATTAACTCTGAAGGGAATTCAGCTGCCTGCAAAAGGGGGGGGGAGAGAAGAAGGGAGGTGGAGAGAGAGAGGTAAGATGCTTAACTGTTCAAGGGAGCATATGAAGTACTCAAGATTACAAGTCACTGGAACGTGACCAGTAATAATGTCTATTGGCCAACAATAGGTGACATGAGCCTGAACCAAAGGAACCATCTAAGGAACCAAAGGTGTATCTCCGAATGCTTTTTTTCTTCAAGCAAATTATCCAGCCATGCCTCCCCCCCAGACCAAGACCAGCAGCGTTAATCAAAATCCTCTTGGGAGCCAGAGGTGAGAGCGCGGGGAGAGGTCAGCCCGGGACACTTACCTGTAAGGACAGGATGCTGATGTCTGTGTTCAGGGTGGTCAGCGGGGTCCTGGAGGCAGGGCTCTGGGCCGGCCTCTGGTGGTGGAGGTTGACGATGCTGGGGTGGGTGTCCAGCGCGATCTGCAGGTCCAAGATGTAGTCGATGACGTGCTGCAGGATTTCCATCTTGCTGACTTTCTTGTTCTGGGGGATGCTGGGCACCAACTCCTTCAGCTTGGAGTAGCAGTCGTTCATGTTGTACAGCAAACTCATGGGGTCGTCCACGGGGGTCTTGCTACGGGATATTCCCAGGCTGTGCTCCGAGAGGCTGTTCTTCCGCACGGATCGCACCGGGCTGAACGCTTTCATGCTGGAGGAGGGAGTGCACAGCCAGCCAGCCAGCCAGCCGCCTTGCCCTGGGAAAGCGGGATGCGCGCGCGCACAGGCACCGGGCTGCGGGAAGGCTCTGCTTGCGCTCGCCACCTCCTCCGTGCAGCTGCCTGCTCGCGGCCAGAATGAAGCCGGAGCCGCCTGCCACCGCTTTTTATAGCGCGCGTCCTGCCGCTGCCTCTGCAAGCTGCGATTGGAGGCTCCCGACGTGTCCGTCAGGCGCGCAGGCACTTCTCACTGGTGCGCACGGCAGCCAGCAGAGAGCCCGGGCCTTCCGCGTTGGGAGCCAATCTGGGGAGAGGGGGAGGCGGGGGGAGAGGGCGTGTGCCAAGCACAGCTGTGGGGAGTAAATACTGGGCAGAAAGTGCCCAGCCGCCCTGCCCCAACCTTGCATTGGGGCTGTAGAGCGCAAGGGTCTGATCGCAGCGGGTTGGCTTTGTTCCAAGCGGGGGGGGGGGGGCGCCCCTGTCGTATCCTGCTTTGAGTTTTCCTGGTGTCTTTCCCTAGTAAACGTGCCAAAAACCGGAGAGCCCAGTCCTGTGCCTGTCTACTCAGAAGTCCCATTCTAGTCAATGGAACTTACTCCCAGGAAAGTGTGAATAGGATTGCCGCCTGAGATCGCTTTTAAATTCATTGCTTTGCAAAAGGATGAGCGAGCATTGCAAATAACCAAAAAGGAACTTCCAGCCTTCTTTGCTGGTCTACAGCCCAATCTTGGGTATATCTACTCAGAAGTAAGCCTCACTGACTTTAGTGGGACTTGCTCCCAGGAAAGCATGCATCTGGTTGTACCTCTAGTCTGTTGCTGGCCAGTGCATACGATGTGACTTGTATGACATGCTGTCCAGATGGCTTGCTTTGAGGCAGCCTGCTTGACAGCCTGAAGACTGCATCACATGAAATGGTATGTGAATTGCAGCTTGTGTGCTTTTGAGCTGGGGGTATGTGTATGGCTGTGGGTGTTAAAGTTCTCTTAGAGCCCAATCCTATGCGTGTCTACTCAGAAGTAAGTCCCGCTTTACTTACAGGTAAGCATAGAGAGGATTGCAGCTTTATATATACTGTACGTACACACACACACATAAATATCTGAGTGGGTCTTTTGGTCACAGTTGCTGAGTAGTAGATGTCAAGTTTATGACTATTAAACAAAAACCTGTGGGTGCTGGAAATTTCAGCACTGCAGGAGGGGTCACCAACTCACTCAAGCACATCTGTCAAGCAGGCCAGACCAATGGAACTCTTCTCTCTTGACCAGTACCGCTGTATTTGAAGTCAGAAGTTTGCAGACCATGAATGCATTTGTTTCTCACACTAATTCAACAACAGTGTTGCTTGAACATGACAAATCACTATGATGCCCTGAACAAGATTGCTATTTAATTATGGCACGAGAGTTTGCATGAAATATACATCAACTACCTGTTAACATTAGAACTTGTTTAGGTTTTGTGTGCATGTACAATTCTGTACCCTGGCCTCTGAGCGGCCCGCTTGGAGGCAGGCTGTGCAGCATGGCCTTTCCCAGTTTGAAGAGACACTTGGCCAACAGTCTGAGGCTAAGAGGCAAAGAAGGAAGGCCCATAGCCAGGGACAGACTGCACTTGCTCCCGTTGTGGAAGGGATTGTCACTCCCGAATCAGCCTTTTCAGCCACACTAGACGCTGTTCCAGAACCACCTTTCAGAGCGCGATACCATAGTCTTTCGAGACTGAAGGTTGCCAACTAACTAGCATGTACAATTCTTGTGCTCTCCAAAAGACATTTCTCTGTACTCCTTTTCTAGCTCTGAGGGAGATTAACATCATGGGGTAAGCAAGGAGGAGTGTTTCCATGAAGACACCCATTCCCTGCCCTTTGCCCTCTCTACACTACTAGAAGACTTTCACCTTTGGGTATCTCCAGAGACTATTCAATCTTATGTGCAATAGCTCCACAAAAACCCCCACCATAGCACCCGCCCATGGCAGTCCTTTAACATAATCCATGCTTGACTCTTCAAATAGTAATTTAAAGAGACTCTAGTCCTGAATGTAAAGTTTTGTCTGAAAAATACCACCCTTCCTGAAACCACCAGACCAGGGGTCTCTCCTTCTCTTCCCTTATGTTTAATTGTCTCATCCACTGTTCATACATACAGTCCAGCAGCTTTCTTGTAACAGGATAGGCATCTTTCTCTGCCATGCACTTCAAAGAATGTCTGAACTGGGGCTCCACCACTCCATACCTTGGTATTGTGTTCTCCTGATTTCTCATCTCAAATTTGAGGGAGAGAATTTGTACCAGAGGGGTCTCCATGAGAGTAGAAGAGACTCAAATCCTGTGGTGTTGTATGGGAAACAGAGAATGAATGATGGCAGCAGCCATGACTACCACTATCTTAGCAGCTTCGTCTTGCTCTTCTTCCCCTTCTCTTCTTTCTCTGCTGTCTCTCTCCTAACTTCTTCCTTGACACATGCAGGTTTTGTGACAGGCATCAGTGACACAAATACAACAAAGTATGTGATATTATTCCTCATCAATTTATGTAAAATAGATACTGAGTCAAGTCAAGTGACTGAAGCCTTGTTACATCTTATGCCTTGATCCTGAAGAAACAATCACTGAGGCTGCAGCAGAGTACAATGGTGGACTGCAAACATACTACTGAAGTCAATGCGATGTGTAGTGCAATTAGTGGGACTTGATGGTAGTCACACTGGTTCATTTTATTTATTTGGAAACTTTTGTCAAAAAGCAGCATACAAGTAGTTTTTAATAGTAATGGGTGCAAACTAAAACATCATTGTCAACAGGATGTTTCTTAAAGTCAATTAATATTATTTCTTAAATGGCCCCAAGGATTCAAAACTATGAACCCACCTGTGAATAAACTCCATGGAATACAATGGAATTTGCTTCTCAGTAAATATGCATAGGCTTGCACTGTACATAGTTTATAATATAGATGGTAACATCTTCAGATTTGCAACTTAATATATTCCTTAGCGAGTGCTTGTAGAAGTCTTTAGATCAGAGGTTCTCAAAGGTTTAGCACTGGGACCCACTTTTTAGAATGAGAATCACCAGAAGTGACAATCCTAGGCTGCAATCCTACCCACTCTTACCCAGGAGTAAGTCCATGTACTATCATTGTTAAAAGCATATACATAATAGCCTATTAAAAGTACAATGTGTAACATTTCCCCAAATGCAATCACATACCATGGTTGTATCAAGTCTAATATATTAAAAATAAAATACTGAAATGAATGGGGACCCATCTGAAACTGGTTCTCAACCCACCTAGTGGGTCCCAACCCATTGTTTGAAAAACACTACTTTAGATCATCCCCCTGCGGTTTATTGCTCCATGGCTAAGACTACAGTTTATGAAACTATAACAGATTTGATGGTTATATGAAGGGGAGTAGTTCTCAAAATAAAGACAGGCAACACCTTAAAAGCTACAGTATTGTACTGACACACTGATATGTATTGAACACTTTAGCTTTTCAGATTCATGTTTATTTCAAGGAAAATAAACCATATGGAATCTCCCACTGAAATCCATGAGACCAAAGAGCTCGTATTGACTGAATTGTCCACTTTTGATAAAATGATTTTTTTCCTCATATTTCTTTCACTTCCAATGCCACATTTACTCATTTCTTATCTATAATATTCTTGAGAAGTAATTATTACCACAACCATACCTGACATGCTGGCGTTGAGGCTGATGAATCTAGTCAAACAGAATTCATTTTGACATTAATTTCATGGAAACAAAAGCTAACATCAACAAATCCTGACCATTACACAAAGTAAAATATTTTAGAGTCTTAGGGCCCAATCCTATCCAACTCCCCAGTGTTAATGCAGCTGTGCCAATGGGGCATGAGCTGCATCCTGTTGTGGGGGGACAGTCATGGAGACCTCAAGGCAAAGGAACATTTTTTCCCTTACCTTGGGGCAGCACTTCAGCTGCATTGGTGCTGGAAAGTTGTATAGGATTAGACCCTTAAACTACAATCCTATCCACATTTTCCTGGGAGTAAGCCCAATTGACACTAATGGAACTTACTTCTGAGTAGACATGCATATGATTGTGCTCCCAGTTATTGCAACAGGGAACATTTTAAACACATACTTTACCAATGAAATTACGCAATGTTGAATACTTTGACTGTATCATGACTGTCCTCTGCCATTTTTTTACAGTATAAATATTCAGTGTCTTGTTTGAGCCAGGGGGAGGGGTTGTGTGTGTGTACTTACATTATTGGTTTCCACAGTTTGCCTCCCAAAAGCTCAGCTAGTGTATGTTTGTGGGAGCACCCCCTTTCTAATCCTTTAGGATCAAATTTGCATGGCCCTAGGGCAACACATTTCAAACAGATGTGTTTTTTTTCTTGTAATCTTGACATGTGTGCAGTGACTGATTCCATTAATAGGTCTGCTATGGATTCACTCATAAGCATCCAGCAGTAGCTGAGGTGCAATGGCAATGTTTGGGGTTGAGAAGAATCTGTTACAACCTTTAACTGTAACTGAATTTGAATTTGCTTGGATAGTTTGGAAATCACCTATCTGCATTCCACTACCAGATGTTAAGGCTTGAGTATTTCTTCCCCAGCCATAGCACTTTTTATTTGCAACACTTCTAACTGCACAATCCTGTGCATGTGTACTCTGAAGTAAGCTGCATTGTGCTCCACAGGGCTTACTCTCAGGAAAGCATGTATAGTAAGCAGCCTTACTATGGCACAGAAGGTTGAAGAAAGTGGCTAATTTTGGTAGGGAATCTCAAAATTCATTTGTTAACTTTGGTTTGAAAGTCAAAAATCTGTTTTGGTTTTTTTAAAAAAACATTTCCTGGCTTTGTACCACATCTGAGTGTGAGGCACATAAAAGAAGCCTGCCAGACATCTGGCATGAAGACACCTAGCCAATCCTAAAGTGATAAATCTACTGTATGTCTTCCCTTCTCACCTGAGTGTTGCCAAAGGGGTGGGTGATAACCCTCTCCAGGCAACTGTAAGGGCAGAGCTTAGGCTGCAATCCTATGCACACTTTCCCGAAAGTAAGCCCTACTGAAAACAGTGCAACTAACTTCAGAGTAGACAAGAATAGGATTGGGCTCACATTCCCTTTCTGTGGTAAGAATGAAGACTCTTGTGAGGTTATGTGGGGCAGCAGTGTGGTGTTTAGAAAAATGCACAGCCTCTTTGATGAAGAGCAGAAGGCCAGTGCACGCATGGTTCCCCTGATGGGACTGGAAGAGAGAAGGTTGTTCCACTTTCTACTCTTCCACCACATCAGCTAGTGTGTGTCTCAAATCCTGCCGACACTTACCTGGGGGTCAGCCCCATTGACTATAAGGGGGGCTTATTTCTAAGTAGACATGCATAGGATTGGGCTCTGTGTCTGTATGTACCCACACAGGTAAACACCACCTGGTGTGGGGAAAGGAGCCTCTCCCCCCCTTGTGCTACAACCCTGACAGCACAAAGAGAAGGGCATGCAAAAAGCATCTCCTGGCTGCAGGGACACACAGGCTTCTCTGTTTGCAGAGGCTGCCCCCCATAGTGCACTCAGAGCCCAGTCCTAGGCATGTCTACTCAGAAGTAAGTCCCATTAGAGTCAATGGGGCTTACTCCCAGGAAAGCGTAGAGAGGATTGGGCTGTCAAGGTGCAATCCTATGCACGCTTTCCTGGGAGTAAGCCCCACTGAACTCAGTGGGGCTTACTTCTGAGTAGACGTGCCTAGGCTTGCCCCCCTCCCCGTGCACCTGGCTGGCAGCGGCGGCCAGCCCGCTTCCCCCACGCCAGCCAGCCAGCCAGCAGCCAGAGCGCGTGAGCTCCTCAGGGCCGCCCCCGCCCACCTCCTTCTAGAGGCCGGGCCCGACTGCGCGGCGCCAGCCTCGTGACGTCACGCCCCCGCTGCCTGCCTGTCCAGGCCGGCGGCGCCTCGCAGGCGGCTGCTATGGAGACCGGGGCTCGGCCCTGGGCTGCCTACGGTGGGAGGAGGCCGGGGCTGCGGGGCCCCGCCCAGCTTGGCGGCGCCTCTTGCCTGCTCGCGCGCACCTGCGGTGGGGCTCGCTGGCCTTGCAAACCCGGCGGGGAGCGCGCGAGAAGGAAATGCCATTCCGGCTGCAAGCCTCTCCGCTTTCCTGGGAGTAAGCCCCATTGACTGTCGTGAGGCTTACTTCTGAGTAGACGTGCCTGGGGCTGGGCTCGCGTTCCGTAGGCAAGAAGCCTGGTCTCTGGGGGAGAGATTGGCAGCCCAGTTCTAGGCATGTCTAAGAAGCAAGTCCCATTAGAGTCAGTGGGGCTTACTCCCAGGAAAGTGTGGAGAGGACTGTAGCCTTATGTGCGCAAAGATGACAACCCTGGGCAGGATGTAACACATTTCTTGGGAGTAATTCCTAGTTAACGCAGTGAGACGTCTGAGTGAGTGCCCAAGCCTATGCATGTCTACTCAGAGGTAAATCCCATTATAATCTATGAGGCTTACTCCCAGGTAAGTGTGGATAGGATTGCAGCCTAAGTACGCATAGGATTGCACTGTAAGTGTCATTGAGCTGAGTGGGGTTTACTCCCAAGTACATATGCAAAAAAGGGTAGCCTTCACATTTGTAGCAACAGCCCTTGTTTCTAGTGGCATTCAGATTAAGATTTGAAATTGCTTCTTCACAGGGTTAAGACACTGAGGGCCCAATCCGATACCTGTCTACTCAGAAGTAAGTCCCATTGCATTCAATGGGGCTTACTCCCAAGAAAGTGTGGATAGGATTGGAGCCTTATTCATTTCTCTCCCTCCCTCTCATGAAAAATAGAGGCTGCAGTCCTATCCACGCTTTCCTGGGAGTAAGCTCTATTGACTATAATAGTACTTATTTCTGAGTAGACAGGCACACGATTGGATTAGAAATATTTTAAAAAGAAGCAGATAACAGGGAATTAGCCACAATCTTCACTCTCCCTCACCTCCCACATTCTGTTTTGGTGGTCCTGACTTTGCAATCTTCCGGTCACACCGTGGAACTGCCACACTCTCCTGCAAGGAGGCCCTGATGATCTGGCCTAACCTAAAGCAGAGGACCTTTCTGGGCTTTGACGAAATCCAGCCCATGTAGGCTTGGATTCTCTGCACATCATGTTTTGACATTGAGGCTTGCAATGTGCCAGGTGAATCTCTCTCTCTCTCACTCATTCTCTCTCGCCAGTGGCTTCTTCAGTTGCTAGTACTTTCTGTTTGCAATCACGTTGCTAACCTGTTCAAAGAAAAGTTTGAGCGCCCAATCCTAGGCATGTCTATTCAGAAGTAAGTCCTATTCTAGTCAGTGATGCTTTCTCCCAGGAAAGTGTGGATAGGATTGCAGGCCTTCTCAGAAGTAAGTCCCATTCTAGTCAGTGGTGCTTTCTCCCAGGAAAGTGTGGATAGGATTGTGGTCTCACAGCCCAATTCTTTTCATACTTTCCTGGGAATAAGCCCCAATGGACTCTAAAGGGATTTACTTTTGAGTAGACAAGCATAGGCTTGGGCTCTCAGGCTACAATCCTATCCATACTTTCCTGGGAGTAAACCCCATTGACTGTAATGGGACTTACTTCTGAGTAGACGTGCTCGGGCTGTGAGCAAGCTGGAGGAGGGATTTGGGGGCGCATGCAAGATACGGTTGCAGAATCTGAAGTGCACTGAGCCGAGCAGCGTTTTTCTGCTTGCACAAAGGATTTCCCTGTGACTTTTTGTTCCGGTCCCAAAACGAGAGCGAGCGAGAGGCGAGACATTAACTGGGGAGAGATAAGGTCTGGAAAACAATCTGGAATTGCCAGTGTTGGTGGGAGCTCTGCAGGGCTGGCGTCAGGAAGTCTGCGCCGCCTCTCTGACTGTTGATCCAGCTTTGTGCAGCTGCACTCGGTACAATTAGCTTGCAGAAACAATCCTGCTGTAGGCAGCCTTTCCCCTTCAAAGCCCTTTTCTGTCCTGACCTCCCCCCCAACCACCACCACTTTCCACACACATCATGATGCTGGAAACCAAGTCACAAGCCGATCACTGTTTGGGCAGCATCATCTGTGGGAATTCATTAACGCCCCCCCCCCACCCCAGAGATGCAACAAAAGATTGTTTGTCCAGAACTAAACTTACAGCTTAATATTACGATGTAGCCCATATGGGGGGGATGTGGAGAAGCCGGCCCCCGTAACAAGAAACACATTGTGCTTGGAGAGGAGGAGAAGCATCGTGGAAAGCCAGGCGGCCGGCTCCGCGAACTGGCCATCCCAAATGCAATTTTGCTTGCAAGAACCGTTTTGGAAAGGGCTGGAGGTAGAATGGGAGGATCTCGGGCGGCAGGTCCGGTGGCCACGCTTTCATTAGCCTCTTGCGAGGGTGCGACACTCCAAACTTTCAGGGCACATTGACTCTAATGGGACTTACTTCTGAGTAGACATGCCTAGGCTTGGGCTCTGAGGCTGCCAGCCTATCCACACTTTCTGGGGAGCAAGCCCCATTGACTATAATGGGACTTCTGAGTAGATATGCCCAGGCTTGGGCTTTGAGGCTGCCATCCTACCCACACTTCCCTGGGAGTAAGCCCCATTGAATAAATGGGGCTTGCTTGTGAGTAGACATGCCTGGACTTGGGCTCTCGCTTCCTCCTCCATGGATTTGGGGGGTTGTGTGTTTTGGCATAGTGCCCCCCCACTCGCCTGTGCCCCCAGGAAGGGAGAGAGAGAGAGGAAAGAGTAGCTCCTCCTGCCACAGCCCTCCCCCCCGACTCTGAACTCGCGTCCTCCCCAAGCCAGGTCCGTCTGGACGTGCCCGCTCCGACCCCGGGTTTGCGGGACAGCAGGCGCCGCTGTTGGGAGCTCTCAGCCATACGCCGGTCGCGTGCTGCCGCTGCGATGTGTCAACTTTGCCGGTGGCTCCAGTTCCAGGCTGGGGAGGAGGGGAGGCGGCTCAGGCGTGGCTTCCCTGTGAGCAGCAGCAGCCGCGGCCCGCGCTGCAGCCAGGGTGTGGGTGACAAGAGCCAGCTGGGCAGCGTGGAGCCGTGCCAGGGCGGGGGGGGACCTCTGGGACCAAACCCCCCTGGGCGCGCCGGCCCTTGCCGGTAGCACCAATGCAAGGCCGCCAAGGCTCTTTTCCTTCCCGCAGCTTGGCTCCCCTACAGTAGCAAAGTTCAGATCCAGATCCTGGGCTGTTTATTGCGAAGATGTTCCCAGATCAGCCCGGTTTCCAAGAACTGGCCGCCTTCTCTCGGGTTTTTCCCCCCCCTCCCCATATGGCATTCTGGATCTTCCCTCTTTTCTGAACACTCCTAAAACTGCAACACTGAAGAAGAACAGGAGATAGGGAAACTGGGCAGGGCCTTCGCTTTTGAAATGCTGGACACTTCTGCATGCCAGTGTTTCTCAACCCGTGGTACCTGAGGTGGTGTCTGGTGGTACTCGCAGAACCCCTAGACACCTGCTGCCCAGCAGGGAGATCAGGAATGCAACACAACAAACAGTGGTAGGAGGCTTGGTGGGCACAGGGTGACAAGATGCAATGGAGGACAGAATGCCTGTACCAGCCATTTTCAACCACTGGTGTGCCGTGAATGATCTGCAGATGTGCCATGAGAGTTTGGGGGAGGGTCATTTGTTAGTAAGGCTGTTGGGGGATGTGAGCCCCCACCAACAGCATGGTGTGCCGTGGCAATTGTCAAAAACTGATAGTGTGCCTTGACAAGTTTCTGGACGCCTTTAAAAGGGGATTAGACAAGTTTCTGGAGGAAAAATCCATTACGGGGTACAAGCCATGATGTGCATGCGCAACCTCCTGATTTTAGAAATGGGCTATGTCAGAATGCCAGATGTAAGGGAGGGCACCAGGATGAGGTCTCTTGTTATCTGGTGTGCTCCCTGGGGCATTTGGTGGGCCGCTGTGAGATACAGGAAGCTGGACTAGATGGGCCTATGGCCTGATCCAGTGGGGCTGTTATGTTCTTATGACTATTTTAATACCTTGTCAGTATACCATGAGACAAAAAAAGGTTGAAAATCGTTATACCCTTAACCACGGCATAGAAGAGGGAATTTTGGCAGACACAACTTTTAATTTAAACCATTCCATGTTGAGCTGCATCTGCAAAATCTCCTCTTCTATATGATGGTTAAAGGTATAGACACTCTGTCCACCATTGCATCTGGTTACCCTTCGAAAGCAGAGTTCCAGAGCAAGCTTTTCAGCATTTGAAAAGCCCTCCCATTCCTCCTAAGCCTTTACTGGTGTTTATTGCATTGCATCTGGTCTCCCAACCCAGAAGTCTGGTGATGATGGTAGTATTTTGAATACCACCATGTGAATTCAAGTGAAGAGGACAAACCTTGAGAAACACTGTTCTACGCAAAGGCCTTCTTTGCAGCTTTTCTACCTCGAGGCTGATGCACTGGGGCACTTCCAACTGATCCACCAGAGTTTGACCCTGGAAGGTTTACAGGAGTAGCCACTCATTGAACATCGACAGACAGTGTGCATCTTCAAATTTGCACAGGTGATGTGCAACAGGGAGCTGCAGTGAGTCATAACCCGCTGATGCATGTCTGCAAACGTTTAGGCACACAGAACGATCCATGGCTATGCGATGGGCCACTATGGGGCCATCACTCATCTTTTCTCTAGTTTTCCACTCTGATAATTGCTTCTGCACAGAGATAGTGCAGAGCATGATAGTTTGCTAAAAATTATTTCACAAATGTAAAACAGTAGGGTCTGGGTTATCCAAAGAAACAGCACCAGATGCATTCCCATCTTTTCCACAAATACTCTTGCAAATGAAGTGCTAACTGGGCAAAGAAGCAACTTTTGAAGTACTGCTTCTCTTGTGTTTGGTGGGGGGGGGATCAATTGTCCCTGTTCACCTCAGCATAGTGATTCTTTTGGTTGTGGTTGGCTGGTGTATCTTCTACATCTTTTTCAGAGTATGGGCCTCTTTGGGGGACAAGGAACTATTGATTTAGATATTTTGCTCTGTAAACTGCTTTGTTTACTTTTGTGTTGAAAAGTGGTATACAGTTTAAATACTATATTCTAAGTATGTGAACAGTATTTATTGTTTTCTTGTAAGGAACTCATACTGAAGAACCTTTTGCTACTATGAACAAAGACAAGTGTGTTTAATGCAGTGAAAATGCCTTGGGTGGTAGTCATTTTAAAGCACAGAGATGTCCTTAAACTGGAATAATGGAATGTGGGGGGAGAAATTACAGGGCTAGTGTCAGAAAGGAGTTGGCAAGAGAGGGATTTGCCTGGGGGGGGGGGCATTGATTTTCCAGATGAGTGCTTAGTTCTTTGAGCCCCTACACTTCCTACAGCTCAGAGTTATGTGGCTTTCCTTGATGTATAGTGTGAAGTAGAGACTGGACCTCAGTGCAGAGGGTGAGCCGAAGTCATAAACCAATGCAATAAAGCTGAGATCCACAGTAAAGCAGTTCAAATATTATTGGTTCCGTTTTATTGCATCTTGAACATAAAGTATGTGAGAACAAAGTATGACCAAGTATGTGTAGTACAAACTTCAACTCTTTCCAAAGGAGGAACTGTTGGGTGGTGATATTGTTCCAGAATTAGGAAATGAATTTTGAAAAGTAGAATTTCAGTATTCATTCCATTACTTATACATGAGAGAACCAGCCAGATCTTTGTGTTAAGCTAAGAATCCATTAGGCTGGAATTTAGGGGGAGGATAGATGCCCCAGGCTTTTGTTAAGCTAGTAAGTAGGATATTTGTTAAATGTTCTGAACTCCCTGATGGTCCTAAATGGGAGCCTCCGTTTGGGCCCTCAAGATTCTGTCCATCTTCCTTAGAAGAGGAGATGGTGAGTATCAGGTGATTCACTTCTCCCCTTATGTGGCCAGTGAGAGAGACAAAGACAGCATGAGCTGCAGATTCTGGATGAGGCAGAGATGGGTGGCCCAATCCTAAACTGGGCTGGTGCTGTGGGGCCATGTGGCCTCCACTGAATCCAATGCAGCTCAAGGGCAGGCTGGAAGTCTCCTCGGGGTAAGAGCATATTTCCCCCCTACCCTGAGTAATGCCCCAGCCTGCCCTATGGGGCTACTTGGATCTCCACCAGCTAGTTACGGCAGAGGGACAGGAGGGCAGAGGGACAGGAGGAGGGTGTTGGTAGGGCGGAACAGGTGTGAGGGAGGGCGGGGAGAGTTCAGGCCCAGGAGGGGGATAGGGATGCAGAAGAGGCCTCCGCCTTATTCTGACCCCTGTCCTGGGCCTGAAAGCCCTACACAGGGCTGCTCAGACTTGGGCATGCTGGGGCTTGACACAAGGTAAAGGAACAAATGTTCCCTTACCCCAAGGAGATCTCCGGCCTGCCCAACTTCAGTGCTAGATGTAGAATGTACCGTGTAGCCTTGCTGCACCATCACTGAATAGGACTCTGCTGTTAATCTCTGTCTCTCCCAGAATCCTGTAAACTAATATCTGTCTGAAGGACAATGCTGCAAGGTTCTGTATGAGGCAGTAATATTACTTTGCTCAGGTATGCTGTTCGTTCCAGAATACCTCTTCCTGTTTACATGATGACTGAAACAAAATTCTTTCTCCAGTATTAAGTCTGGGGTGTCATATGTACTTCAGTAATTGGAGATATTTTGAATTTGATTGATTTATATTTATTTCCCCAAGAGGAAATACAACACTTTGTTGCATGCAATTACACTTTTTAAACCCATTTCTGACCAGTCCACAGTTGTACACATTTGATCCCTGTTGCGTATATGCAGTGTTGGACTGATTAATGAAATTGCTTCATTCAGTATAGGAAGTGTCTTTTTATGTGGTATGTGTTGCATCCTCTGTTGCAGAAGGGGAAATTATCTGCATGTTGGGATGTATACTGGCTCATGTGATGTGCCATGTGAATACATCTGATCTTTTGTACTTTGGTTATCTGAATCTTCAAAATGGTCTCTGATTTTTGTGCATGGTTGTTGGGAAGGAAATAAACTCCAAAGTCTGTTCTGAAATAGCTTGCAGATACGGTTTTACTGGAATGTAGGGCAAGCTAAAAGGAGAATCATGCCTGTTGACTTATTCTCTCTGAAAGATTCTTCCTATCCACAGGCGGCACAACCTCATGATGGATTTCGGGGGCAGGACCCCAGTGAATAAGTACCATAGAATGCAATTTTAATTTCATTGGAAGGTTTTTGGGGTGGCGAATCGGAAATTGGATTAGCAAGAAGATCTTGAAAATGTGTTCCAGGTGGCAGTTTGAGGCAGAGAAAAAAATCAACCTTTGTTACTTGGGGGAGGAGGTTAAGGTAGGTTTGTACAAAGTGCCGTGCATGTTTATGATACTGTAGTAATACAGCAATAATAATAGTAGCTTACGGTTTTAGGAAAGATCTCCAGAACATGCATGAGCTAAGTTTCAGTGAATTTGGAAGCTCACTGTATTGGTATTGCTTTGCTCCTCATTTTGACCCAGCAAGTCCACCATCAGGATTGGAGAGTAACATAAAACAGATGCTTTCTGCAGGGTGACTTAACTGACACCACTATTACTGGTATTAGGGGAGTATCCATGGTGCTTATTATCGGTCATTTTCAAATGTGTAGCAAGACCCAGCTGTTGCCCACAGTGATCCCATATAATTTCTGCAGTCCTGGCTCGAACTGCAGCATGCTCGAACTGTGCAGGGCTGCTCTTTAGGAAACCAGTTTTCAGGAGGTTGAAAACTCAGACTACATATTTGAAACAACTTCTGTTTTAAATGTGGAATCACTGGATTATTTGCAGATGTGCAAGAACACAAGAGTTGTATTTGTCTTTGCAGCCGGTCCTTGAGGATAAGGCCAGCAGAAGTTGAAATTAAGACATGAAGAATGCTATCACATGCAGGATAATGGAACTTTTTAAAATTTTATGGACTATAGTTAAAAAAAAAAATTCAATTGCTGTTCCAGTGTCAGCATCCAATCACCGTTTTAGGCTGGAGACAATGATAGGTATTTCAGGGAGTTGAAGGGGGATTGAAAGAGGAACCATTGCTTGTGGAACATTCACTTATCCCACTCTTGCCTCTGATAAACAGTTTTTTGTGTGCGTTGTTTCAAAGATCTGCCACACCTCTTTGAACAGACACAACAGTGGGGATCACAAGAAATAGGCATTGACACCATGGTAACCATGCCTTTGTCAAACCACTTTCAGCTCTCTTAATAACTGGTCAATTTCCAGCCTTATTCTTGCTATTTGTCTTTCCACCTCCTTCCTTCTTTCAAGAGTGTGTAAGGTCCAGTGTTACACATCCTCCCCATCTGAGCCACTCAGCAACACCTCTATAATATCTTGTCCCCAAGGACTTATCTGACAACACTTGAGTGAGTTCACCAGCTTACTGAAGCTAAAATGTTCTGAGTTTGGGTGGTGCCTCAAGGAGAGGCCTCCTGAGAACCCCACAGCGGCCGCCTGGAGTTTCAGATAGAGCCATCTACATCAGTAGCCCACTGTTGCTTCCATATACCCATGGGAGCACAGGTAAGCCAGCATGGGGGGGGGGGCCTCAGTGCAAATTAATGAACCTAGTTTCTCCACTAAATACTAGGAATTCCAAACAAATAAAGAGAAAAACCAAATATGGAAGAAAAGGGTGGGAATGCATGAAGGTAACTCCTCTCCCTTGGTGGAATATGCAGTTGTACAATTTGTATAGCAGTGAGTTCATATTTCCCACCTTTTGAACTGGGAAGGGAGTGTGAAATGGCATGCGCAAAGAAGCCATGTGGCAAAGGGATTAACAAGAACTCAGTAGGAGATGGTACTGCCTATTTTCTGGATCTTTTGTAAGAGAAAATTTTCTGCTTAATGCAACCATGCCATAAAAGATCCTCAGATATTTAAAGCACAGGCAGTGCAGATTAGATAGATCCTAAAAGTGGCTTTAGTCAGCACCAAATTACAGCAGAAATCAAATGTAGAAGACCCCCAAGATAGGTACGGGTATATGTGTGTGGTAAATGAATATGTGCAGGTCTGACCCTCTGTGTGCACTGAAGTGCAATGAACAAACAAGCCTTAGGCTGCAGAGAGAGGGGGCTAATATTTTTTTTGTCTCTGTACTAATGTATCTTGAGTCGAGAATTAACAGATTAATAAGAATGTTATTCACATGGACATTTATCAGCAGCTTGGGAGCCCTGTCAAATCCAACTCTTTGCCTGATCCTAGAGGCTGTTCCATTTAATAACTTTCAAACCTTCTTTCCCACTCTGTGTGTATCCAGCTCTTACAAAGTTCTGCATGCTAAGTATTGCAGGGGTCAAGCAATAGGGAAACAAAACCATGTGAGCAGGAAACTGATGAAAAATGTGCCTTCTTGCATGTAAACAAGGCACTAAATGAAACAAGAAAAACTACGTGCACTGCCCACAAATATCCTGCTTCTGTCATAACCTAGAGCGCTGGTACCAGGTTGTTGGAAATTCTGGGATACAGTTCTGCACTGGACCCACCCACAAACTTGATGGCAGCAGCAGGTAGCAACTCCTCCCACACTTCCCTTTGGTGAATGGCAATTGACAGGTGCTATGGGTTCAGGGGTTGGCCCAGTCAGATAGACTCTCTGATGGGTATGGGCCCTCACAGAGTACCTGATCTGGCTACCGCAGATGGAGGGTATTCTGAGGCCTGTGGAAGCCCAGGTTAGAGGCGCCCAAACCCGCGGATGTCATTGTCCGTGGGTTTTGGAAACCTCAGGGGTTCTATGAACGGAACCCCCACAGATAACATGGGACACCTATAACTAAATATATCCTTAACCCTATATATGATTCCTCCCTCCCTCCCTCTGTGTGTGTGTGTGTGTGTCTGTGAGAGAGAGAGAAGTTTAGCAATAACGATAGAACAGAGGCACCTATAATTTTGTTCCTGATGACCATTGCCAAAGTTATAATTTTTTAAATATTTCATTTGTATGCATTTAATAATTGTGGATTTGGACTTTCAAAAGTAGCTGCAACACCATCAACAAATGTTTAAACGATTATCTAACAATATACCATCGTAGTAATAAAGTATGCGTTTTTGGTATAGATCTGCTGTGTCTAATAGCATAGCACTAATCGCACAGTAACCCAGCAAGGAAAGTCCGCATACTTCCACCAAATCATCCTTCTTTTTCTTTTAAACTTACTACAAATATTTGCTCTTGCCTCATGTTTCAAGAATGTTCAAAAGAATCTCCTACTGCAGATAGACCTGAGAACTTTGCAAGTTTTTCATCATGGTTTTCTTGGCAGGGAGGCAGGAATGAGGATTCTGAAGTTCACTGCTAATGATGTACCTTACTTTAGGAATGTCTCCCCTGGATGCTGATATGAACAGACTATTCTGTCATGAGCATCCAATGTGGGGGGGGGGCAGTAATCAGATTTCTCTAATGGGGGATGTTAAATTGGAAAGTGGTTTTGCTTTATTGCACAATGGATTAGCATGTTATAATAATGTGAAGGTTTAGTTCAGCAGGATACATATGCAGTACTTGCTAATAATGAATGGGAGAGTAACAGGATGCAACAGGGTTCTATTCTGTCCCCCATCCTTTTTTTAAACACCTGCATGAAAGGTCTACATGAAATCTGGGATGATGCCCAGCTCTGTCCTTACCATCTAATTCCAGGGAAGCTGTAGTCTTAGAGCACTCTCTGAGCACTCTTAGATCACTGCTGTTAGGATCTGGATAAGGACCTGTAAGCTGAAATAAAATGCAGACAAGATAAGACAAGACAAGATGGAGGTCCTCCTGGTCTGGAAATCCATGATGCAGGAACTGAGTCATCCACCCATTCTGAATGGGGTTGCACTCCCCCTGTGCAGGTGCACAGCTTGGGTGCTTTTGGATTCACAGCTCCACCTGGAGAGCCAGATGGCAGCTGTGGCAAGGGGTGTGTTTGCCCAGTTTCTGCTGGTGCACCAGCTGTGGCCATACTTGAGTTGTTTTGACCTGACTATGTTGATCCATGCCTTAGTGACATTGTGATTGGATTACTGTAATGGGCTCTACACAGGCTTGCCCTTGAAGACAGCCTGGATGTTGCGATTAGTGCATAAGGCAGAGGCTCATGTGGTTACCAGAGCTCAATAGTTTGATTCTATTGGACCACTGCCTACCCTCTTCAGATCATCCAAGGGGACTATTCTCCAAGTGCCACCTCTGACCCAAGTTAGGGGGATTTTGGGGTCAGGGCAAGCCTTCTCCAAAGTGGTGCCACAGTTACGGAAGTCCCTCCTGGGGGATTTAAGGACAATCCTTTCCCTTATCAGTGAGGGCTAAAAACATTTTCCCAAGCTTTTGATTGATGGTTTTGGATTGATGGATACAGGACTGGCCTCCTGTATATATTATTCACTCTTCTCTATAACCTTTCTACAGATGCTGTTGTTTGCTTTACTCCTAGCTGTATTATCTGTGAATTTGAATTTGCTGTTCCTGAATTTATTTACTGTTCCTAAATTTATATATATAACTTTAGAGAATTTGCAGGCACAAGATCACATGGGACAGACCGGTTCTATGTGACTCAGCAGTTGTCATCTTAATGTTCAGGTGATGCCATTACATCATGGGAAGTACATTTTTCTGAGTAATATACCATGCAAGATCCATCTGTCGACCACACCTGTGTGCATGTCTTTCTTTGTCATGAATATGAGAGCATTTCCTCCCAAACTCTTAGTGATTTTGTGAAAAGGCAAGTCTGTGCACCTTAACACTTCCTTGCTCGTCAGGAGTTAGTTGTCTCAATTTGTAGTCACCTGTACGTTTCATCTTAACTTTCACACTTTCTCGCATGGCATATTGGATAGAGAACATTTCGTCTTCAAAGGTCATTTGCACTGAAATTCCTCACCAAGAGAGCGATTATATACAAGAATGTTGCTCTTCCGTGCTCCAAATGCTACAAAATTATGTTAAGGAAACTTGAATTCTATTCTGTGTTAATTAATAAAATGTATGCATATTATGCATTTTTTTGCTTATTCGTACTCCACATATGAATATAGTTCTAAAGCTACTTGATATTTTGCAATAGGCCGGATTTCTGGGGGAGGGGCAGCACCTGGTACAGTGTGTAGGAGGAGAAAGGCAAGAAGTGAAAAGTAGTTGATATAGTCCTATAATTGATAAGAGAGCTTGGGAAGGAAATCCTGAGTAAAATGGCCATTTTCAAATGTGTCTCTAAAATCATTAGAGTTAGGAAATTCTTTGTTTTGTGTATTTCTGAGTTGAATGAAATAATGAAAACTGACATTCCAGGTCTGCATCCAGTAATAACCAGTTGTGTGGTGTGAATGAGCAATAATGCATTAAAACTGAGTTGAGATGCTGTGTACATAATCCCTGATGAATAACAGAAGAAAAACCGTCTTGGCTCTGACTTGGAGACACAAACATGAAACCATAGACTGCCTGCACCGTCTATGCACGTTTAAGAATTCTGAACAGGAGATCTAGCATTGTGAACGAGAGGCAGGATGGTATAGTCGTTAGACCTGGAAGATCCAAGTTCAGATCCCCTCTCAGCCATGAAGCTTCCTGAATGACTTTGGACCAGTCACTATCTCTCAGCCTCACCGATCTCACAGAGTTGTTGTGAGGAGCAAAGGAGAAAAGGAACCATGTTAGCCACCCTGAGCTCCTTGGAGAATAAAAAATGTGAAAAACAAACAAATAAACTATATACACCTGGCTTGCCTATTTTAGGATGATAATCCAGCAGTAGATGGTATGTTCTAACAGTCCATCACCTGCCCTGAATCAGAAAGAGCATGTGTGCATGTGGACATGCTGAGTTTGCAGATAAAGTATTATGAACATAAGTTTTTTCCTTAATCTTGATCTGTCTGAATTAAAGAGACTTTTGAATGATATATACCAATGTTTCTCAACCAGTGGTACAGTTATCACCTGTGGTAGGTGTGTGGTGGCACTCACAGGACCCCTGGACACCTGCTGCCCAGCAGCAAGACAAGCAACATTATGTGACAAACATCGGTAGGAGGCTTGGCTCAGCAGGCAGAGCTCCAAAGCATGCTTTTCCACGCTCAAAAAAGCCCTTCTGTCTACCCTGAGCCTCTTACTGGTGATTGTCACATTGTATCTGGCCTCCCAACCCAGAAGTAACTCATGATGATGTCATCGTCAGTTACTTCCAGTGGTACTTTCAATAGGTGGACCATGTGAAGTGGCATAGCAGAAGACAAACCTTGAGAAACACTGGTATATACTGATGATGAATATAAGGCATTCATTCATCATCTATTAGAACATCAGTCAAGTGATTTGTCACTATGCTGTTCAACAGCTTTTTTTTTACTCAGTGTGCTTCTGGACAAAGACAAAATTAATATACATAAAACTTTTCAGGCAGTCTCTCCAATTGCAGAAAATTAGGTCTGATATCTGAATAAGTTGGTTGGCACAAATGGAGAAAAGGGGGCACACAGGCATAGTCAAAAGGGCAACATACATGCTGCATTTCCCCAGGTTGTGTCGGAGTCCTGTTAAATCGCACTGGAAACATGACAGCATTGTAAAAAGTATTGCTCACCCAAAGGCAGAAACCCAGTTCACAGATGTTGGAATGGTTTGAGACAACTTTGGGGACTGAATAGGGTGAAAAGGCTGGATTTGTTAGAGAGGGGAATACCTATAGAGGCCTTTTCTGTGAAGCAATACCATGACTTCATTACCATGTCAATTCTGGGAAAGGCCGCTGATTTAGCACAGCAGTTGGCTGAATCCATATGGAGCTGATGAACCTCTGAATGAATAGTGAATGGAAAAACTGCTGGAATCTGCTTTCAGCTTTTTGTTCCCAGGATGACCAATGTAAAAGACCTAAGTGCTATACAGCACAGATGGTATAAACAGGGTAAGAAATCCGTAGGCTTTAAATTTGCTCTATTATCCTGCCTGTGGGTCTGTGTGCATCTAAACTGAAATACACATTCCAACAGTTCTGTCTCCCCCCCCCCCCCAATTCTGGGAGGATACATACAACCACATAACCACACACTTTGTAGGAGGAATGAGGTAAAATTCTTTCATCTTGGCCAAAAGGATAAGTTGATCACCTGAGCAAGAAGCTACATGCACGCAGGATACGTTACCACTTGATAACTGGCTGCCTGTATTAATCCTCTTGAGTTAATATTGGCAACCAGCTTGTGGAGACAGAGGCAAACTGTGTAAACGTAAATTCTCCACACAGCAGCCAACTGTGTTTCAAATATGCATTTTGTCCAACTATGGACAAAGCGAGCATGAAATCATGACGTGCAATAGTAAAAAGCTAGAAAGGGGAGTTCAGAAATTCCTTCAAAGCACCCTTCGATGGTGGGAATATGCAGATGTTCCCATTGACACAGTCATGTACGTCCACTAGGGTTACATGCTTTAAGAGTTCGACACATCATTGCAAGTGCCAATACAGTAAATCAAAAGGCTCTCTGGCATTATCTGGTTTCCTTTCTGGCTTGAAAAGTTAGAACAGATGTCACAAGAGACGACAAAATGGATTTTACCCACGGAGAGGAGCTTTTCTTGCCTCAGTTAATAGGAAGCTCCTTGAAATGCTAATGGACACAGTTTGTGTTGCTGGGTTTGCATAGAGAGGGTGGGAAAAAGCTCTGATCCCTTAAAAAAAAGAAAAGGAAAAAAGCTTTTGTTATTAATCAAGGAAATCTGCTTCGTCTGAGACAGCAAAACACACAAAATGTTGTGAGGCTCCTGGCAGGACAGAACTCTCTCAAGCAATCGTCTGCTCCCAACGAATAGAATAAAAACTGCTGAACACTTTGCTGGGATGCTACAGTGCATCACAACTTAGTTTGCATAGATATTTTGCCTTCCCCTTACTGCAGTAAGTGTATGTGCAGTGAAGACCGCACTGTTCCCTCTTCTCAGTATTCAGATTCTGTGCAATCTTGTTTCCTTCCTTTTAGTGATCTGAGACTGCAAGACTGGAAAGTCACTTTTTACAGCCCCGGCTTTTTCATATTTTAAGTTCTGAAGAAGAGAGGAGCAGTCTCTTGCAGGAATGAACCAACAGAGGACATGGCACTTACGTGGTATATGTGATCACCAGTTCTTGTTCAGTTTGTGGACATCAAAGCAGGACACTGAGCTACACTGAAAATTAATGAGTGTCTTTTATGGTCTTCAAAGAGAGCAAGTTTAGTCCCTTTTTCTGTTGAAAATATTTTGCAGATGCATTTCTAAAGTTGCTGGATATTATGACTGGAATAAGTGAAATTAAGACAGCAATCATATCCTTGCTTGCTTGCTTGGTTGCTTGCTTGCTTATTTATTTATTTATTTATTTATTTATTTATTGGGCTTGTCATCCACCTTTCTCTCCAAAGGGCACCCAAGGCGGCTAACAGCACTTAAAAACCATAAAATACATAAAAATACATAAAATACAATAATAAAATACATAATAAAACAGCTAGGCCAGCAGCGTTAAAATGAGCAGTATAAAAGCAATTATTTAAAAAGCAGTCATCATGCCCTCTATCATGCATCAAATGCTTTCTGAAATAAGAAAGTCTTCAGGCCTCGCCGGAAGGTTAACAGAGAAGGAGCTGTTCAAACCTCAAAGGGGAGGGAATTTCACAGTATAGGAGCCAGCACCGAGAAAGCCCTGTTTCTGGCCACCGTTCCCCTCACCTTTCTCAATGGTGGCACAGCCAACAGGGCCCCTCCTGATGACCGAAGAGGACAGGCCGGAGTATATGGAAGAAGGCGATCTCTCAAATACGCTGGTCCCAAGTCATTTAGGGCTTTAAAGGTCAAAACCAGCACCTGGAATTGGGCCAGGAAACAAACCAGCAGCCAGTGCAGCTGCCGGAGCAGTGGCTTGACGGAGTCAAACCGCCGACCTCCAGCAACCACACAAGCTGCCGCATTCTGCACTAGCTGCAACTTCCACCATCTTCAAGGGCAGCCCCAAGTAGAGCGCACTGCAATAGTCTAATCTGGATGTCACCATGGCATGGACCACTGTGGCCAGTTCCGACTGAGGCAGGTACAACCGCAGCTGGCGCACCAACTGAAGCTGGGCAAAGGCGCTCCTGGCCACAGCCAAACAGGAGTCCCCCAGGACCACCATCTGGGACCTGTCAGCCAAGAAGAAGCGGAACCACAGCAAAACGGTGCCTCCAATCCCCAACTCAGCCAACCGTTCCAGAAGGACACCATGGTTAATGGTGTCAAAAGCTGCTGAGAGGTCCAGAAGGACCAGCATGGATGCACTTCCACCATCCAGCCCTCGGCATAGGTCATCCACCAAGGCTGTCTCTGTCCCAAAGCCTGGCCTGAAGCCAGACTGAAAGGGATCCAGATAATCCGCTTCATCCAAGGCCCTCTGGAGCTGAGACGCCACCACCCACTCAACCAATTTGCCCAGAAATGGGAGATTAGATACTGGCCGATAATTGTCTAATACAGAGGGGTCCAGAGAGGACTTTTTCAGAAGGGGCAAACCACTGCTTGTTTTAGAGCCGGTGGCAGCATCCCCTCCCTCAAAGATGAATTTACTACCCTCTCTGTCCACTCAGCCAGTCCCTCCCGGGCGGATCTAATCAGCCATGCTGGGCACAGATCCAGCGGGCAGGCCAATGGCCTCACACTCCAAAGGATCCTGTCTACATCCTCAGGTTCCACAAGCTGAAAGGAATCCCGCAAACCAGGACCAACAGATGCCATGGGGACATCACCAGACACTGCCAATGTGGAGTCCAAGTTGTGGCTAATCTGAGCAATTTTTTCCGCAAAATGCCTGGCGAAGGTGTTACAGCGGACCTCCGTGTGCTCCTCCTGATTCACTGGTGGGGTTTGATGGAGGAGACCCTGCACCACACGGAACAGTTCTGCTGGCTCGCTTTGTGCGGACACAATAGTGGCAGAGAAGAAGGAACGCTTCGCTGCCACTATTGCCACAGAGTAGGCCCTATAATGGGCCCTAGCCTGTGTCCGGTCGGATTGGTCACAAGTCTTCCTCCACCACTGCTTCATCATTCGTAGCTCCTTGGTAAACCAAGGAGTCACTTTGACTCTGCTGGCTGGGAGACGCAGCTCAGAAGCAATCTCATCCACAGCCCTGGCCATCTCTGTGTTCCAGAGATCGACCAGAGCCTCAGATGAGACAGTGGCCTCAGTAGCAGGAAAATCTCCCAGAGCCCTCAGGAAACCATTTGGATCCATCAGTCTCCGGGGGCAGACCATACAATAAGGTCCTCTGCCTCTGCGGAGATAGGAGGCCGCAACAAGTCTAAACCTTACCAGGAAGTGATCTGTCCATGACAACGGAGTGATCTTGATCTCCACATCCAGATCACCATCCCTTGCCCAGACACAAACACCAGGTCTAACGTGCCCAGCCTCATGGGTTGGGGTAGAGATCTTTTGTGACAGGCCCATGGTTGCCAAGGCGGCCATGAAATCCTGAGCTGCGCCTACCTCTGGGGCCTCGGCGTGCACATTGAAGTCCTCCAACATGAATAGGCGGGGTGCCTTCAATGCAAGTCTGAGATCAACCCAGTCAGGTCAGGCAGGGAGACTGTTGGGCAGCAAGGTGGACGGTACACCAAAGAATCCCAATCCTGTCCTACCCCCTCCATGCTTACATGGGAGTAAGCCCCTTTCACTATAATGGAACTTACTTCTGAGTAGATATGCATAGGATTGGGCTCTAAGTCTGCATGGGGTGTAAATTAGATTGACAGTCCAGTCCTATCCAACTTTCCAGAGCTGCAGCTGCAATGCAGCCCCAAGGTAAGGGTAAAAACATTCCCTTACTTTCAGGAGGGCTTCATGCCCGCCACCCCACTGCATGATGCAGTACATAACTTCCATTAGCACAGCCGCATCAGCTCTGGAAAAATTAAGATTGGGCTGTGATTTTCTTCAAAAGTATTGTACTGGTGCACATCACTGTAGGTTCATTGAATGCATGTGGGTGGAAGGAAAACTTTGACCGGGCTGGGCACTGGCCAATGGTGCATGCACATCAGAGGGCTTACCTAGCGGGGCCAACTCCTAAACTGTCAGCACGGAACATTTTGTGAAAATCCAGTTCAGGGCTTTGTTCCAGGGCCCCCAGCTACCTTGCACCAGCACTGATGGGAAGCATGGAATTGTGACAACAACCCCAACCTCCAACCCATGCAGACTTGCTTGAAAATTGGAACTGACTCTGGATGCATACAAACAATAATCACATAGGCTCTCTGTGTGTGGTGAGGATACCTGCAAACGGTATTTGCTACACTTAAGCTTGCCAACTAGAGCAATTGCTCTTCTGGAGGAAACTGTCTCTTCAGATATACAGTAGTACTGGAATGTTTATTTTTCATGAAATGTAGCTGTGAGTGATAAAACGTGGATTTCAATGGTATTGTGGGACTGATATTGCAATACCCATGTGAACAGTTACACATGGCCCAATCTTATGGATTTTTTGGGACAGCAGATCCATAGGGCACTGAGGTCCAGTCCAGGCCATAGCAATGCCAAAGGTGCTGATCCCTCCCAGGGCGAAAAGTGTACCTGACTTTCCACTTCCAGTTGTCTCCTTTCCCTCTTGTTCATGTAAAGCAGCTTCACCGCAGCGGTGACCCACTTGCCTGTCCCTCCTCAGAGCAGGAAGGATGGAGACCAGCAGTGGCAGTAACAATGCCTACTATTCAGGGTGACTGCTCCAGCTGTGTTAAGGAGGAGGTGGCCAGTAGATGCAGAGCACTGCCCTGTGCCAAGCCAGCCTAGGCATTCACCTTGTCCTGCCTCTTTTTAGGCTGGCCTGACCTGCAGCCTCTGCACTGAGCCATAAGCACTGCCTGACAACTTGTTTGTACTTTGGAAGGTTGTTGTTCCACACAACAAAGCCGGTACATGGAAACCCCAACAAGATACAAGCTAGCTGGACGCATGAGCATGAATGCACCTTGTCTGTCCTGTTATGACTTGAACAATTACAGTTATCAGTGCTGTTATGGAAAAAGCTTTTCATAGATATGATGCTTGTGATGTATATTTAGAAAGCTTTAAAAAATGCATTTCACCAAGTAGGTAAGTGACTAAAGACTTATAGTAGGCTGTGCAATATGGTGAATGTACTGTCCGAGAATAGGAGGAGGCCACATCTTTTTAATGGTCTTATTTCTGATGGTAGCCCACTAGGTAGCCGAGCAGGTGTGTATCTACACATCAGTAGGGCCGATCTCCTACCTACACACCATAAGACAATGTGACATTACATCATTGCCGACCATTTCCAGGTGTCATACTTTGTGCGCAGCACCACAAACATCTGGTTTGCTGTTGCTGCCTGGTGAATGGAGGGCCCCACGCGAGTACCCTGCATTGGGCCTCTTGGCCCAGGGGCTGGCCCTGCACACCAGAGCCATGAAACTGCAGTGTTGTGCCAGCACTGAAGCCTCTTGTATGTTTTGTAGACTGATGTTGTAGACTTGGGTCCCTTCAGGGAGAAAGGTGGGATATAAATATAGTAAATAAATGTCACCATGGCATTTGGGCTCAGGATTCCAGGCACCTTGCAAGAAAGGCAAGCTGATGCAAATCCTCTCTCAGTCACTGCTGAATGGCAAGCACTCAGCACTGCTTGCCCCACCAAGTATGGTACCAGTTCAGCCTCAGCAAGAATACTGAACTCCATTGACTAGCAGGCTGTTTTGGAAACGGCTCCTTTAAATATTTGCAGAAACAGGTTTGGCTGCTTCGCTGGACCAGGCTAGCAAATTGCAGAATTGGTCTCCCATGTGATCAGTTAAAAAAAAAAAGCCTTAGAAGTAGCTGTGGTTAAATTTTCTAAGAAGACAGCGTGGAGGTGTTAAACAGAAGAGAAGGAAAGGCTTCTTGTGCATTCTTTATTAGGAAGTGGTAAGTATATTTGTCTTGGTGCAAACCATACCTATTTCTGGAAACATTGGTTTACTTCTTTTTCCTCTAGCTGCAGTAAGAGAATTTCATTCTGCAGTCATTCTCAGATGTACTGATATTATTTAAAAATTCCATTATCAGTAGTACTTCCGTTGAGTTTTTTGCCTCTTTGGAGTCAGCAGCAAGTAAGCAGTAAACTTTTAACTTCTGACCCATCAATGATAATCAAATGATGCCAGTGTTTGCTGGGATTTGCACAGGCACAATAGGCCTAAGTATCTCTGGACACTTTGGGGGGGGCAGTGTTCCTTAGCAGGATCAGCTGGGGGTACCCACATGTCCAGTTTAACCAGGATAGGTCTCACCAGAGGCATGTTCTCTGAGGACACCTTACAATGCAATTCTATGTATTTCTACCCAGAGGTAAGCCCCACTTGAGTTCTAAGAGATTTACTCCCAGTTAAGTGTGCACAGGATTACAGTCCCTGTTCAATCATTAAATCCAAACTTTGGGAATCTGAATCCAATCACCTCTTTTCCAATCTTAATCCTATCTGTTCCCCTCAGTTTTTTGGCCTTCTCCCTTCACTCAGCTGCCCTTTTAACTATTTTAGTAAGTTAATTAACCCTATTAAAAGGAGAGCGTTTATGCTGTGAGATTTAACATCTTCCTTTCAGCTGTTCACTCTGGCAGATTCTCCAAGATCCCGCATGATTGCAGATTATGCCCTTTTTGTTCTCTAGAACCCGACACAGTGGCTCACATACTACTTAGTTGTCCAGCCCACCAAGCCCTTTGAGACACATATTTGAATCCTTTCCTGTCTTATTTCTCTGGTTTCTCTACTGAACCTTTACTTGTCCTTTTAAGTGATAGCTCTGTGACTATCACTAATGCTGTAGCAGATTATCTTTCTGCTGTTTCCAAGTTAAAATTCCCTCCCTGACCCTATATATCTTCCTTGTTTCCCCTCCTCCTCTCATTAGTTCCTTGCTGTGACTTTCTCCTTGGTAACATAGCCACTGCATTGGCTCTTGTTATTATTGCTATTACTGTTATTAACCACTTTTAATGCCAATAAAGGTGGATGGATGGATTACAGTCTTATAGTCATAGAGGTCCCTCCTCTTAAATATTTGTTATCCACCTCTGATAATGTATAAATCCAATTTTAATTAGTCTTTATCCATCTAGAATATCTATATAGTGTTTTTCACAAAATGTTTGCATAGCAACATGCACACCCCACTGGTGTTTCTGGAGGGGGACAAAATGCTAAGTTTTTCAGGTGCAGGGATGCTCCTGTAAAGATCTCCCTCCCCCTTGCCTTCAGAGCCAATCACAGCTAAGAAAGCAAAGGCTTTCTCAGCCAAGACTGGCTCTGAAGGCAAGGAGGGGCGGCTTTACACAAGTGTCCCTGTGCCTGAAAACTAGCCCCCCTCCAGGAACGGCAGTGCACACCCCTACCTTTAGCGATTTTAGAAGTGGGCTGTGTCAGAAGGCCAGATGCAAGGGAGGGCACGAGGATGAGGTCTCTTGTTATCTGGTGTGCTCCCTGGGGCATTTGGTGGGCCGCTGTGAGATACAGGAAGCTGGACTAGATGGACCTATGGCCTGATCCAGTGGGGCTGTTCTTATGTTCTTATGTACCTGAATAAATGGTTCCTAGTTGCAGATGGCTTCACAATCTTAAAAAGAACCAAAGCCTTGCTATCTCTTTCACTGGCCCTGCTAACTTCTGTTTTAAGAAATAATCTCATAGGCATAAGCAAAGTGGGTGAAATTTTTCCGACCACTTGATTTCTGATAGGAAAGTAGAGGCCAATTGAGACACCATGGGAAACCACAGTTTCCCCAGCCTGATGTGTGAATACAAGGGTGTTCACTTCCTGCCACTCACTTTCCTCCATTGCTCTGCCTCCTCATCTTCCCACTCACTGAATGGAGCCAGTAGAGTAGCTAAGGGAGTATCAGTTGCACCGGGCAACTAGCTTTCAGGGGGGCAACAACCTGAGATGGGCACTAGTGGCCAAAATTGTGAAAATATTGGTATATTTGAATGCCACCATCATGCCACATACCAGGGGTGTCCAAAGTTTTTTGGCAGGAGGGCCACATCATCTCTCTGACACTGTGTCAGGGGCCGGGGGGGGGGGAGAATTAATTTACATTTAAAATTTGAATAAATTTACATAAGTTTAAATAAATGAATATATTAAAGATGAGCCTATATGAATGAATGAAGGTCTTGCAATAGCTCAAGACCTATAAAAGGCCTTGCACAAAGCAAGGCTGGCCTTTCCTTTGCTGTCACTACTGCATCACAGACATGAAACAGCAAGCAGTGGAGGAAGCCCTCATCCCACAGCTCATGTGAGAAGTCAAACAGTTGCCCTCACGCTGAGAGCAGTTGCATCCGGCCAGTGCGGGCTGCAACAAATCTCTGGCGGGCCAGAGGCTTATTGGAGACTGGGGGCTCCCTGAGGGCCACATTGAGAGGCCTGGAGGGCCACATGTGGCCCCAGGGCCAGGGTTTGGGCATCCCTGTTATATACCATTGAATGTGGAATTTAATGCGTAATGCAATGAAACAAGCAGTGTCAAAATATCACTATTTTATCAAAAGTTATAGCCAAATAACCAGACAATAAAAACACAACTGCATTATGTAACAACTGGATTTTCTAAACTCAAAACTGATCGATGAGATTGATTGTTCCAAGAGCCAATTAGGTGTTGTTATGTTACAGCAGGAAACCAATAAGGTGTTAATATGAGTCAGTTCTCATTTTAATGTATCATAATACAGTTACCCCTGCTAACTGGGCGAAGAGGCACTTTTTCAAATAGTGCTCCTCTTATATTTAGCAGCGGGAGAATAACTGTCCCACTTCACCCCAGCATAGTGTCTCTAATCAATACAGGGCACACTTTTAATTTACTTAACAAATAAAATTTGATTTTGTCGTGGAGGGGGGGCTACAAAAGTCCTGTAGTCTTGTAGTCTTCTTTGATCCCTGGTAGCAGATGACTTAGCTAAGCCACTGGTTGGGGGCTGGGGGGTGGCAGAGCAAATTGGCAGCAAGCTGCTTGGGGGAAGAGGCGGGTTTTCCCCCATTTTCACTTTTTAAAAAGCCTGGGCGTGATGTCACTTCCAAGGCATTATTTTGAGCTTGGTACCAGGCTACATGATCGTTAGCTATGCCATGGAGGGAGCGGAGCTGGATGGAGCGGAGGGAGAAATGTAGGAGAGAGGAGAGTGTGGGCTAGAACGCCTCTGGAAATTCTCTGGTGTGAAGGCCAGGTTGTTCCTGGAGGCATCAGACCAAAAACAGGACTAAAAAAATGATTAGACATGGCTGTTCAGGAAAGTCTATGATATTGACTGAGTTCCTAATATTTTACTCTGCCATTGTGATGGATTTGTTTGCATTTTGGAATGTGTGCCTCTTTTGTTTTGGATTTTTAAATTCTTCTTTGTTAACCACTTCAGAGGCATTCCTGGAGGGAGGGCCAAACAGTAAGTGTCTTCAGGTGTGACTGCTTGTTCCTAGTTGGTTGTTACTGAAGGCCAAGCCACATCTGCCTGACCATTACTGAACAGAATGCTGGACCCATCACTCGGTGCAATGTAGCATGTATGTGTGAACTGCCTCCTTTGAGAAGCAGTTGTTCAGGTCCAGCAAGGAAGATACACATCCAGGGAAAAAATTTCTATGCTGTGGATTCAGAACTGCATAGCCATGTGTGGTCACCCAGTCCCCATTCAGTGGATAAGGAGGTGCATCCCAGTTGAGGCTACTAGTTGTACACTACTGGAGCCACGGTGCTTGTGCTGACAGCTGGGAATATAAAGCTTGGTTTGAGGAGCTTGGTCTGCAATGATCAAGTGTCATAACAGCAAAAGAGGAAAAGGTACCCCAAAATGTAGGACATCCAAGAAAAATGTAGGACATGAAAGGTAAAAACACTTGTATATTGATTTCAATTGGTTAATTTAAACACTATATTACCTATTACTAAAAACTATTTAACATATAATTTATTACAAGAAATCTATGTGCTGCCTGCTGACAGGGAGGATGTTTAAGTTCTTTTCCAGGATATAAGACTAAAACAGAGGACATGTCCTGGAAAAAGGACATCTGGTCACCCTTTGTTTGGCATACACCCCTATCATTTTAATACCTCACTTCTTAACTTATTTATCACTGAATACAGTAAATATTGCTGTCCTTTTTCCTTTCTGACAATCTTTCAAACATCTGAAACCGATTTCATGAGGACCTTAAGATGAATGTGTGGCTAAGAAAAAATGGAACTAGAGGCTAGAGCCATGGTCAAAGACGTTGGGCCATATAGGCCTTGGGTTTGAAAAGGGTGATGGGGACTGCTTTAATCCACCTCTGATGGTGTTCTCTAACTGTACAGCCTTTCTTTGTACATTTGCGTTTGAACTGTCAGGGCCTCGGTCTTCCTAAAAATGCAAATGCTGGGGGAACAGGACAACCTTTGAGTGCATGTTAATCATTTCCCCCCACAAACTTTTAAAGTTGCATTGTTCTCCCTCCCACTCTTGCTCAAACTTCTCTTGTCAGGTAGCACAGCAAATTGCTATCATTCCAACACCTAAGATGGCCTCACAAACCCTGCGGACATTGAGCTACCAGAGAACAGATTGGATTGGTAAAAATAAGTGTGTGTGTTCTCGCAGAACCTGAGAAAATAGCACCTTCACTTTGTTAAAAAAAATCTGTTTGTGCCACTCTGATAATCACTTCATAACTGGTGGGATAGCAGAACATATGTCTCTGAAGTGGCAGCATACAGAAGTCTTCTCTACCTCTGCTCCTTAAGGGGGGGGGGGAGAGAAAAATACCTTTGCAGAGCTTCTCTGTAAAATCAGTGCCAAAGGGCTCTTGCTTTAAAAAATCAATTGAAATGTAAATTGCTCATGAAAGTGAAATGAAATGCTTTTTAAAGGGTAAAATGTAAATGAACGGCATGTTGAAATCCCTACTTGACATATGTTCCAAAAGTCCATACTTATCGAGACGGTGAGTCTCTGTTTCTGGTGCCTGTTCCTGCCTTTGTTTTGGCATTTATGTTGCTGAGAACGGCTTTTTTATTCTGAACTTCTTAATGTACACTAGAGTTCTGGTTTCTGCTTCCCCTCGCAGGTGCCTCTAAAAAGTGAGGAGAGTGCTCCAAGTCCTTTTCACCATATCAAGCCACTCCCATTACACCTTTGGCACCACCGAGTCCAAACTTCTACCTGCTCCAACCCAGCTTGATCCATGAAAGTTGCTTATTGCTTAGATAGAACTTCCATTTCTGGAGCACATACCTCTGAATATTAGAGGCCGGGAGACTAGCAGTACTTGCTACCTTACTTGCTGGTGGATGAGCTATAGCTTAGTGCTTTGCACAAAGTAACAGGAAGTAAATTCTTGGTATTGCCAGGTAGGGTTCTGTGACAGCTCCTGCCCCCTTGCTCTCATCCAAATCAACAAAGGATGTGGATTATGTCATTCCTGAGGTTGCCTGGATGGTACAGCAATTGGAAAACTGGAGAAGGAACATGGGACACAAAGCTGCTACAGCAAGCACCCCTCCTCCAGGGAGAATCTGGAACTGATGCAAAGTGACATGTCATGTGACATCACTGCCCCGAGCACTGGGGCACTGCTTTATGTCTCTGCTTAGTGCTTGCCTCAGTGGCGTGGAATGTACTGACCTGAACAGTCCTTTCCTTTCCCTGCTCTCCCACTCCCAACTTCTTGTGTTTGCGGCAATGAAAGGAAAATGTGACTTCAGGCAACTTCACAAAGTCATGCTCTACATCTTGTTTCTTCAGGCAATGGCATAATCTGAGATCTGGTTGGTGGGAACATGGGAGAGGGCTTTTGCTGTTGTGACCAAATTGGGATTTGCTGTGTGAATGGAACTGGCAGCCATAGTGTAGCTTCCAGAAGGAGGAGTTCTTTCCTTCAGGCTTCTTCCCCGTAGACAGCCCAGTCTGACTGTACCTCCAGGTGGAAGAACAGAGGGTGCAAAATGTTTCCAGGGTGAGCTGCTGTCCAGTCAGAAGTCATTTGCCAGTATCCCAATCGGGGCCACTGAAAGGAATTTTATCCGGGGGTACAAAGTTTCTTTTGGGCCCCTTTGCAAAGGGGGAAGGGTGACAGGTGTGCAGAATAGCAGCAGGAAGTGACAAAGCAGGGTGAGGGGAGAGTAGAGACAGCTGGAAAAGTCTTAGGAGCCCAGGTCTACCCACCTATGTGGCATCAGTAGTGTCCCTAGCATCCTGTACCGGCAACATGTCTAAGTAGACAAGAAAATGTCAGATCCCAGGAAATTTCTGGGCCCCCTCCTTTGGCTTCTGGGCCCCCCCCCCTTAGACCCTGGGCCCAGGTACAAATTACCCCCTTTACCCCCCTCTCCTAGGCCCTGATCCCAATAGCTGGCCAGCCTACATCATTTAACCCACTCTCACAGTGGCAGTGGTTCCCTGGTACACTCTCAAAAACATCAATGTTAAAAAGTGTAGGGCCCAACCCTATGCAACTTTCCAGGGCTGATGCAGACACAATGCAACCCTGAGATAATGGAACAATCATATCATGGAACAAACATTACTTTGAGGAGGCCTCTGTGACTCTTCTCCCCATTGTAGGATGCAGCACACACCCTGTTGGCACGGCTGCATCAGCACTTGAAAGTGGGATAGAATTGGGCTCCGAGTCTGATACAGGGGCTGTGATTTGGTGGTTTAGTGATTGAGATAATACAATCAGTCCTTGTTTCCCACAGATTTGCTACCTGCAAATCTGCTTATATGTGGGAGCATACTCAATTCATGGTCTGTTCTTAGCTACTCGCTGTCTCTGCGCCATCCATGGCCATCCTGATGTGATCTGTGGCATTTAAAATGGCCCCTAAAAACAGCACAGAGCTTTAAAATGGCTGTGGAAAGCTTCACAATGCCAGCAAAGAAGCTGTCTGGCATTCTGAAACTTCTGATGGCTATTTTAAAGCTCTCTGTGCTATTCTTGGGTTCTGTTTTGAAGTTTTCTGCTTCCTTGTTGAGGGTCTCCACTACTGGCAGGTAAACCACCGCAGACACCCGCCTATAAGTTGATCTCACAGGTAAGTCGAGGGCAGGTTTTGAGCCAACAATCATGGAATTTTCCATGACCCTCGGATTAGTCGGGGGTTAAACTTAGGGGGGTGTCTGACTATAGTTTTGTCTGATTTTACTCGAGGCCAGATCCTGAAAAATAACCCACCACTAATTGTTACCTAAGAACTGTAGTCTCTAATTTATTAAAAACATAGTAAAAGATCATAAGATATTTTAAATTCTTTTTAAATTCTGGTCTTCATCACCTTTTTGTAAGCACTATCAGAGTAAGTGCACTGTGAATAACATACCAGTAATTAACAGTGGTTCCCAACCTGGTGTTCATGTACTCCCAGGGACACTCAACAGGACCTTTAGGGGTACTTGAAAAAGAGTGGAATAATGGTAGAAAAAGGCAGATCATGCTCCAGAATGCCTTGCAAGACAGGAATGCCTTGCAAGGACCCGCAAGGCAGGCAGGGAGGTAGCTAGTTGGCTGTGAAAGCCCACCATAGCTAGTTTTGGTCATCAATTCATGTATGAACCAGTGATTGAAAACCAGCACAGTAAAAAAGCTGAAACATAATATGGAAAGTGATCAATCACCCAGAATTTCTCAGCACACTTCTGGTGCACAATAGTGCAAAGGCAGAGTCTTCTGTTCTTCAAACAGATAAAAAGAGAAAACACTGTGATAAATACATGAAGTCTGGGCTTTCATATGGAGGAGATGAGGGCTTGTATTAATTACAAACATTTTGCTAATATGGAGGGTACAATTTATGGAAATGGGCTGCCAAGGGATATGCAAGTGAAAAAGGTTGGGAACCACTGCAGGAGAACCAGGAATCAAATCCACCTTTAAGGTGTCTGGTGTGTTAAGCCAGAAGCTCTGCGTACAACATACAACCCGTAACACATAACTGGGAGTGTGCAATTCAATTCACAGCAGAGAGATGCAGCTGCATATATTTGCAACCCTTTTTACTCAGAAGTAGACCCACTGCTTTCCATGGGTGTTATTCTGAAGTCATGGTGCACTGAATTGTAGCCTGGGAAGGAGGGTCCCATCCTGGTGTTTCAAAAAACAGACCTGCTTTGCAAGCATTTGCCAAGCAGAACCAGGCTGCAGCAGAAGGAAGGAGAATAAAAGATTAACAAATTGCTTCTAAGGAGCTGTGCCTGCCTGCTTGAGAAGCCTGGTGCCTGCCTGCCCTTGAAAAGGAAACTTTTCAGAGTTGAAAGGCTTTGCCCTCTGACTGACCGGGAGATAAGGCGAAGTGAGAATTTGAGCATGCTTACTTGGCAAAAATCTCACCTACTATAGGCCAGTATCTATGGTACTTCTTTCCCAACCCTATCGATCCCATAGGATTAATGGCTCTCAATCCATGGATTCAGTATCTGGGGGGGGGGAGTTTCCAGGAACCTACCTTAGAGGGTAATGAGAATTGATTGTTACCTTACAAAGTTGTGATGGTAAGATAATACACATGAAGCACTTTGAATACTTGAAGTGCTGCATCAGTTCTTTTTCTTATATAATAATAATAATACCAGTTGAGAAGAAAAAAAACAAGTCAAAATCATCTATATAGCAATACAAGGTGACAACAGAGTAGAAGAAAAAGAACTGGAAAAAAACAAAAAAATACAAAGATTTACAATTAGATCTTGAAAGGTTGTGACAGAAGACCAAAGTGATCCCAGTGGTGATTGGCACCCTCAGTGCTATTCCAAAACACCTTGAAGATCACCTGAACAGCATAGGGGTCACAGAAATTACCATCAGTGAACTGCAAAAAGCAGATTTATTAGGAACAGCTTACATTTTGCGACTGTATTTGTAACATCAAAATAGGATAAAACCAGGCATCCTGGTTCCTTGGGAAGGACTCGATGTCTGGGTAAAACAAACCAGTCAATAACATCTACCTGACTGTGCAAAAATCTCATAATAGTAGTAATTCAACAGGAACATTTTTTTTCAGTTGTGGTGCCCCAGTAATGGAATGCCCTCCCTCAAATACCTTCCTCCTTTATTATCTTTCAGGTGCTGGTAAAAACTGTGGTGTTTACCAAATCCTTTGATGAGTTTTCAAACTTGGGGTAGTGTTTTGAATTTTGTCTGTTTTATAATTCTAGCTTTTCTGAATTGAATGTTGTTAATGATGATTTAAATTTGATGTTGTATTTTTAAAGTATATCAAGTTTGAAGGGACCTCAGTCCAAAGGAACTGTGGGATATAAATCCCTAAAATAAATAAAATATGTATGAAATAAATAAGTGAAAGATCAAGATCCCACAGTGAAGCAAAGTCTGCTCCCACTGAATTTTACAAAGCTTGTCAGTGGAATCTCTTTACATGGCTGGATTATTTTGCTGTTGCTACCAATTACAGAGGTGACTTAAAAGGAATGTTAGCAAGGACACCATTGTGAAAAATCTTTGTGGAGGCAACAGCACAGTCAAAGCTGCCTGCCATTCTAAAACCATCTTGGTAGGATCTTTACAAGGACTGGGAGCCGCTCCTTTTGTGCTCACCTTTTGGACTCTGTGCTAAAACAGTAAATATTGGGCAACTGAGCATTTACAGAGAGTTCCTAGAGCAGACAATAGATGAGAATCAATTGTTGATCCATGGGACTGGGAAGTGGTGGAGAGAATGAAAAGCTGTCAATTCAATAGGAGTTACGGGTGTTTAAATGGATTGTAAACAGAACCATAAAAATGTATGTAGACTAGCTCTGAGTGTGGGAAGAACCGAAAACATTTGATTTGGAAGGTGGAGAAAGGCTGTTTAATGTACAGGCATATGGCTATAGTCAGTATTTTTGAGTGGGTGGTAGAGATGAGCAGCTTTCAACTGTACAGAAAAAGTTATTCTCAAACCACACTGGAAATAAAGGACAGTATCTTTACCGTACAGCTATCTTTTTCTTTCCCTCTTCTCCCCCCCCCCCCAGCCTGTAACTGCCCTGGCATTAGTGTGGCACAGGCCTGCATAAGTTGTGACACACTGAGCCAAACACAGCCATATACAGTGAGCCATCAGAGGTTCAATAAGCCTTCTGTTTCTGACTTCCTGGGACTATAAAATTAGAGGGAGGGGCTGTTGGACACCTGCAGCACACAATGAGTGACCAGTGGGGCTGAGTTCCGCTTGGTGGATCACAGGGTTAGTATGTCTAATACAGTAATGTAGCAAACAAGTAGCAAGCAATTCAGCAGATTTTCAGAAGGAATGATCCAAACCTCTAACTTAGGAGCATAAGAACATACAAAGAGCCCTACTGGATCAGACCAAGGGCTGATCGAGTCCAGCTTTCTGTATTTCACAGTGGCCCACCTTGGATGCATCAGGGAAAATCTCAGTAAGAAACAGTAGATGTGCCTGGGGATTACCAGGAGGCCTGAATAAAGCTTATTCCTACACAAAGAGGTCCAGTCAGAAGGGCCCCTGCTCCTGAAGCCTTGGGTGGCAGAGGTGTGTATGTGTGTGTGGTGTTTGTTCTAGATCAGGGGTGTCCAAAGTTTTTGGCAGGAGGGCCACATCATCTCTCTGACACTGTGTCGGGGGCTGGGGAAAAATTAATTTACATTTAAAATTAGAATAAATTTACATAAGTTTACATAAATGAACATATTAAAGATGAACTTATATGAATGAATGAAGGTTTTGCAATGGCTCAAGGCCTATAAAAGGCCTTGCACAAAGCAAGGCTGACTTTCCTTTGCCGCCGCTACTGCATCACAGATGTGAAACAGCAAGTAGCAGAGGGAGCCCTCATCCCACAGCTCATGCAAGAGGTCAAACAGTCACCCTCACGCTGAGAGCAGTTGCATCAGGCCAGCACGGGCTCCAGCAAGTCTCTGGCGGGCCAGAGGCTCATTAGAGACTGGGGGCTCCCTGAGGGCTGCACTGGGAGTCCTCAAGGGCCACAAGTGGCCCCAGGGCCAGGGCTTGGGCACCCCTGTTCTAGATCACTCTTAAGGAAGTGAGCTTCCTGACAGTAAAGTCTTCACCTTCACCCTGCTAAAGTGAAATCAGCAAGTACTGGATCTCGTGCAAGTGATAAACCTGCATCTGTGCTGCACTGCTTCAGATAGCAGGTGAGGACTTGCATGATCAAATGCTCCTCTGAACAATAAAAACAACCCTCTGTGCAGTAAACTAAATTATAACGCGAAGGATTGTGGCCTAGCATTCTCTCTGATGTACTTTCCTACACGCAAGGAATTTTTTTTCTTTAAAAGATGTTCAGTCATGTAACGTTAAAGTCTAAAGACATGACTTTGGGCTCATAAATAGACCAACAGCTACATTCTGTGCACATTGCTTAGAAGTAACGCCCCACTGAGTTCAGTAACACTCAGTTCCAAATAAGTGTTTGGTATTGCAGCTTTTGAAACATGTGAATTTTGCTGTTCTTTTAGTGTGAATGTCATCATTACACTGAAAACCGACATGCTTGCTCCTTGATTGCTCCTTCAAGCCAAAGTCCATGCTGAGTGGATTCCATTTCGTCAGGCTGCTTTGTTTAAGATATGCAGTTCCTAATGACTTTATGGAACACAGGGGTGTGTATGTGCTGAGGGCTCACCACATGTAGTCACCTTTTGATTCCCTAATCCCAATGGATTAAGCACTGATTGACAGATGGTTGGACAAGCAGTGGCTGCCTGGTATGAGATCAACGGAAGCCCAGCCTTCTCTGATATATTCAAATACCCTACTTTGTTGTCTGCCTCTTATTTATTTAAAAGATTTCTATGCTGCTGAAAGCAGATGTCCAAGGTGTCTTACAATTTATAGATTTAAAAAGAAAAAAAGAAAAAAAATAGAAAATACAATACAACAATAGAAAAAGGAAATACAATGGAACACCAGTTGGAGGAGGGCAAAAACACTCAAGGAACTGCTATAGAGGCACAGGAGGCAGACATCCCAAAAGCAAAACAAAAATGTTTTAAGCCATCACCGAAATGCCATGAGGGAGGGAGTAGATCTTAATTCCTCGGGTAGGGAGTTCCGTAACTGTGGTGCCAGTACTGAGAAGGCTTGCCCCCATGCCGAAATCCTCCTAACTTGGGAGAAAGGCTGCACTTGCAGGAAAGCCCCCTCAGTTGACCTAAGAGGGTGGGCCGGAATATATGGGAGAAGACAGTCCCTGAGATAACCTGGCCCCAAAACATGAAGGGCTTTAAAGGTCAAAACCAGCATCTTGAATTGGGCCCAGTAATGAATGGGAAGCCAATGCAGTTGCCGAAGCAGCGACTAATTATCTACAGCCTTTTATGTGGGACTCATATTATTGTGCTTAAGAACCAAAGGGCACAATCCTAACCAACTTTTCAGCACTGAGGTAAGGGCAATACATCTCCAAGGTAAGGAAACAAACATTGCCTTACCCTGAGGAGGCCTCTGTGATTGCCCCCCCCCCCCCGCAACTGCAGGATGCAGCACATGCCCCACTGGCACAGCTATGCCAGTGCTGGAAAGTTGGTTAGGATTGCGGCCAAAGTTAAAGTTAGGGATATGAAAGTCCCACTTACTTGAATAGCTGAGCATGTCTACCATTGAAATCAATGGGACTCGTACTGTATGCAATTAACTTTGGCTACAGCTTGACCATTACTCATCATTCAGGCTTCCAAGTAGGTTCTTGAAGTGTCACTTGAATGGTGGCTTGCTTAATTGACCTGAATGGAATTATTGTGTGCATTGTACAGAGGCTTCTGTAAATTAAACTGTCTCTAGGTAGCTGAAAAGGAATAACTCCACATGTGGTTATGCTTATACAGGCATTTAAATGTTTATGGTAGTAGCGTGTAGATTGTCAAACGAAATTGTTATGCATAAGGTCTGTTTTAAAAAGGCATCGCTTTCAATTGCAAAATCATTTCAGATTAAAATAAGTCCGATTCCACACTTGTGAGTGGTCATAAAGAATGTGTGTCTATGAGATGGAAATGTAAAACCAGGTGGGCTTTTCCACCTTGCTTTATTGGATCCCTTTTATGTGAGAAATTAATTCACTGCTTTTCATTTCCTGGACACTTACACTGCTTTAGTGCCACAGCTTCCAAGATTAAAAGCTTCCACATCTTTTAAAATTCTTTTTTGAAAGCATGTATCCTATTAAAGATTGACATCCCATTGACTTCAGTTTCCATCATACTCCCAACCTGCAGAGGAGGACAGCTGGGGCTGAAAGACCATGGTACGTTTTAGCGCCTGGATCCAGTTTGTAGGCAAGCACACTAAACATATCTATTGCTTATTCAGAAGTTATGCAGAAGCTTATGCAGAAGTTAAGATGGATGTCTTAATTTACAATTACTGTGCTTTTTGGTATATTTGCAAGTCTCTTTTTCCTCTTCAGCAGAAGTATTTGTTTATCTGAGATTTAAATCCCCCATAGGGCATGAACTGACCATTCATCCTACTTACCTGAGTGTTACATACCATCTTCTTTCTTCATTCTCAAAGTCCTTGCTAAGTCGGATAGAATTTTCTGTAGTTAACCTTTGAGAAGTTTTCACATTCCTTCAGATTATAGTGATAAAAGTTGCAGTAAACAATGCAGAAAGTAAATCAAGGTTGCTTGAATCTTGGTAAGAATCTGACCCAAATATTTGAGTTTCACAATGCTCTTCTGAGACCAGAAGGCCAGCAGCGAAGAATTAGTCAGACTATTGAAAGAAAAGGTGACCTGGCTTCCAGCCTAGGACAGAAACACCCCCTACCTGTTTTATATTTTCTCTCATGAGTATGGTTGTTGGTAAGGAACTTCAAGGCTTCAGGTTTCAGGGGGCCCTTGGCAAACTGCTCTCCATGGGTCTCCTCCTACTTTGGCTAGCCCCTTTGTGAAGGGGGGATTTACCTTGGTGATTGATTGAGAGAGTGCAAGTGATGACACTGAGACACTTTTGGCTGAGAGCCTTGCTCTGCCTTTGCCACCGACACATAAAGGCGATCTTGGGAATCAGCCATGGGTCCTTAGCAGCTACCTGTCAGTGCTGATCTCTGACATCATCCTTGTGTGTAGACTTTATATACATAATTGAGGAACCTGGTTTTTGTAGGCTTGTCCATCATGTAGAGAGACCTCCCGCCCCATGTGTTTTGTGAATATATGACAAAAGCTTTGGGGGCTGGTGCCTAAAAGTGTGGTAGTAACAACACAAATAATAATAATTCATTGTTTCACTTTTTCAGTGCCCTCTTTATTAAATGTATTAGAGACCTTAAAAAAAAACTTGACTTTGATGACTTTGCTTTGAAGTAGAGTGAAATCTAATTGCTTATTGGAAAATATGACAGTGTCAAAGGAACATGGTAAATGGATGTTGATATGAAGCAAGCTTGTCTTCCCCCCCTTTTCTTCTCATATTTGGTTTAACACTCTCTAGTCTGTCAGCATCTTTTTGAGAACCTTTTCTCAGAGCTGCTAAGATAATTTATACACAGATGGAAAGCACAGAGTTGCATTATAAGGGCATGTTCAATAAATAAATCCAGGCAGTCGAAGACATTGTGGTGCCTGAGGCAAATGATCCCAATGGCACTCCTGTGGAGACACAGATATATGCATACTTACCCACGGGAAAGCCCCACTGGCCACAGTGGGACTTACTTTTGAGTAAACATACATAGGAAATTCCTCTATTCATATCTCACTGTTTGCTCTTTATTGGAATGCCCAAATTTTCCACATGACGCAGGTCACTTCATCCTGTCAGGACCAGGGCTGGCCCTGAAAATGCCACATAGCCTTTCACGGGAGAGGAATGTGAAAGAATCCTGTCTTTTTCTTGGGATATTATCAATTCACTCACAATTATTCCATTACTGTTTTATTATAGCTGTGTTCTCATAACATATCCAGGGTGACTGAATGTGTGTATGGGGAGACCAGATCACAACAGTAGGCCTTACCCCTAATCTATGCATGTTCAGTTGAAAGTCTTCCTGGTGTATGCATGCATACAAGTGCATGCACAATTGGAAGGGGAAGGTAGGATACAAATATTTTTAAAATAAATACAAAAGAATAAATAAATATCTGAATATAATTCCCTCCGCACTAGAAAACTAAAGTTTCCAATTGCAGGGAGAGAGTCCTATGTGAATGCATATGTACCCCATGAGTTGTGAACACTCAACATAATGCACATAGGTTGCCCCTCACTGAACGTACCCTGAAAAGATTGTGAGAATGAGACTTTTGTTCCTATTCTCCAACTATTACTGAATATTGTCTATCCTAAAATCTGTGGTACATGGTCAGAAACCACTCAGAAGGGTCAAGAAGACATCCAGTGAAGGATGGCGTATTCACGTCTCTGTGGAGCAGAATCAGGTTGTGGCATGCTAATAATGTGACTGAAGGGATGCATCGGCATTTTTTTCTTATGCAGAAAAACAAAAACTGCAAGAAAAAATAGAATAAAAGGGAGATGGCTGTGGCAACCTTGGCTGGCACTGTTGTCCTTGATATATCCATTTTTCTCTTTATAGCGAAATTCTTGTTTTAAAATGGGGAACTGGTATCCAGTGGCATAGCTAGATCGTCACCCAGGGCCCATAAATTTTTGTCACCCCATACGACTTAATTAATTCACATTTTTATATCGCCCTTCCTCTAAGGCAGTGGTTCTCACACATTTAATACCCACTTCTTAGAATGAGAATCTGTCCGGACCCAGCGGAATGATGTCATGACCAGAAGTGACATCATCAAGCAGAAAATTTTTTACAATCCTAGGCTGCAATCCTACCCACACTTATCCAGGAGTAAGTCCCATTTACTATCTATGGTAAAAGCATATACATAGTAGCTTGTTAAAGTACAGGTCTGTAACATTTCTCCAAATGCAGTTACATACCATGGTAGCATCAAGTCTAATATATTAAAAATAAAATACTGAAATGAATGGGGACCAACCTGAAATTGGTTCGCAATGCACCTAGTGGGTCCCAACCCACAGTTTGAGAAACATGGCTCTAAGGAGCTCAGGGGTGTGCATGAATCCTCCCCTTATTTTGTTCTCACAACAACCCTGTGAGGTAGGTGAGACTGAGAAATAGTAATAGTCATGACATTAAATGAATAATAATAATGGCCAGAAAATTAAATAAGGGGAAACCAGCCCTGTTTTACCAAGTGAATTTTCACTGTAGCCTGCCTGCAATAACACCCCCTCTACACAAAAAATCGGTGAGATTTTCAGCCCTCCCTAGTGCCTGGTTCAATGTAAGTTCTTATATTTAAACCATATCACCATCAAGACCCACCTGACTTTACAGGTCTAAAAGAGAAAAAAAAATTGACCTTACCAGTTCAAGCCTGTGTTTTATTCTTTTCATTGGGGCGGGGGAAGCTACCTCCTGGAGCATTTTTTAGCTCCACTTTCATCAGATTGTGACCATGCTGCTATCCTTGCATTCCCCTTTGCCCAACTTTACCATGAGCCAAGGCATGTTTGCTTACTTGCAAGTAAACACAGCCGTACGACTTAGTTTCGCTTTCTATAGGGCTCAATATATTCGCAGCTTGGAGGGAGGGACTTCTCCGGTGTTTTTTGTGGGCTGCATTCATTGGATCAAGACCATTCTGATGTCATTAGATTCCTCACAGCCTGCCCTTTCCAATGTACTAAGGCATGTTCGCCTACTCATGAGTAAACACGCGATATGGCCCAGTTTCACTTTCCATAGGGCTCCATGCATTTTTGTTTTTCTGACTTTTTGACCATAACTTTTGATAGAAAGGAGGTATTTCACTCCAGTTTTTTTCATTGCATTCTGCAAGAAATTCCGCATCCAATGGTATATAGCATGATGTCCTAACCACGGCGACTTTAGCAATTTTGGTCATTTGTATTGTCACTCCCCAAGGCTGGTACCCAGGGCGGACTGCCCCCCTGCGCCTCGTTAGCTACGCCATTACTGGTATCCCCACATACAGAAGTAGGACAGTCTGTTTTACTGCCTTTGGATTCTGCTACATCACCCTGTGTGTTCTGATCGTGCCTTGGAAAGTAGAATACTAAAGTTTTCTTGAAGATCACTTACAAGTGGTAAGTGGTTACCAGATAGTGGAAATAATTGTTGTTTTTCTTTCTGAGATGCATGCTCTTTTCTGAGATGCATGCTACCATGCAACGGATGACAAGGTATGATCATTCTGGGCAGTCACCAGTTCATCTTGTCTTGGTTGCCACCTATATTATTTTGAGCTCATTGTCCCACATCCCTTTTCCCATATGCTGTACCTTGAACATGAAGATGAGGAGGCCTTAGAAGTGGGAGGCATCACAATGGAAGAACCAAACTGTGCAGGGAAGTAGCTGTTCATGGTCAAGGATGATGGGCACCCTTTGGTAGTTGGGTAGTAGTTAGACCTTATTTGTTTTCAACATTTTCAGCATGAAAATTTCTCTACTTTTGAATTATTACCTTTCTCTGCTTCTTCTTGATAATATGAACCGTCGTAAATTACTGTTTGTCTGAGGCAAAGGCAGCTACCTCTGGCTTGATCTTGTTTTTGTTCCATCCTGTGGAATGACAACAAACAGGTGAGAAGAGAGAGAGAGAGAGAGAGAGAGAGAGAGAGAGAGAGAGAGAGACTTGGCAGTGTGCTTCAGCCTGTGAGAAATAGAGTGAACATGGATCACATGACTCTTGTGTCTGTTCATAACATTTTCATTGTACATTCCAGCTCCCACTGTTGTCACCCTGGTTAATAAAAATCTTTGAATATTAACAGACAGGTTTTCATCCACACTCAGTTTTCCTTTTAACTTTTTTTTTGGGGGGGGGGGTAGTTTGGGGTGTTAAAGAGCAGTCTCCAACATTGGAATACTTAGTTTCCCTGACTGAAGCAAACAGTGGGCTAGTTTGGATGATATTTTCCAATCTGATTGATCCCATGTGATTAAAGATGTGCGCGTCCTTGACACTCACATGCTCACATGCACCCTCCTTTCCAGGTGGGTTTGCTTAATTGCATGAGGCAGTAATTTTTCCAAACCACCCATTATAATCCCTGCTGAATTTACTAGGTTTAGCAGTGCATGTGAAGTACGGTTCATCTGAACCACTCTTCCACATGATTGAAGAAACTCACCTGGTGAAGGATGAGATGATTATAAACCATCAGAGGTTGGCCAGGTAGGGTATTGGCTGAGGACTCACACCCATCAGGGCTGACCAATCTCTGAACAGTCAGTATTGGTTGCAATGGTTTCAGCAAGATGGGGGATGCCACAGGGAGTCCAGTCAGAAGCTTGCCCAAGAACCTCAGCATGCTGGCAACAACACCGCCTGGAAGGAAGGGGCCAGTGTATGCATTAACTGTGAGCGCACGTATTTTAACTATCTGTGGTTGGTCAGGTGACTGAAGTAGTATCTGAGCCAGCCCACTTGCTCAGTCATTCTCAAGTGCAGGGCCTGGCTGGGCAGAGGGGGCAAATGTCCCAGGTGCCATGCCTGTGGGCTTTGTGGGGGTGGCACCACTGCAGCCGTCTGCTCTCTGGAGCTGTTCCCAGGGCAGGTGAAGCCTCGTGTGGCGTTCAGAACTGCTCGGAAAGCCTTCTGAGGTTTCTGATGCGGTCTTAAGCTGTACTTCCGGTTTCCCAGTAGTAATGTTTAAGACCATGTCGAAAGCTTCAGAAAGCTTTCCAAGCAGTCCTGAATGCCATGCAAGGCGCCATTATGCTAAGTAAGTATCCAGGTGGGGGAAATGGTGTGATGCGGGTGGGTAGGCATCATGGACCTGTGCCTCAGGGCACCATGAGGCCAGGTCCATAACTGCTCAAGTGTAACTAGGGATGAAGTTTGACAGATGTTCTGTAAGTGTTCATTGCAGGTTCTTCACCTGTAGTATAAATTCAACATTGCAGCTTTCCACATTCGCACATTCAGCAAACCAAATGCTGAATCAGCTCTCAAGTTTGTCCATCCCATCTCATGCTTCAGGTGGGCTGCCTGCTTTTATATCTACACATCTGTTGTCCTAATCCTATCCTCAGGATATGCAAGTACATCTCCACATATACAGGTGCATTGAGGGTCCCGCTGGTGATGAAGACTTTCCACTGATGGATGCTGGCACAATACTCTGGAAAAAAACTGCTCTGATGTAAATTAGATGCCTGTACAACTTTGCTGGTGGAATGGCCAAAATGGGGAGGAGATTGGGGCACAATGTAGGAGGAATGTGGGCAGGAAGAGGAGGAGTTGATGTATGCCATATCCTAAATCTCCTTCAAGTGACAGATGCCACCAGTGTGAGAAAAATGGTACACCCACAGCAGAAGAGGCATAGGTAAAAGTCATAGGAACAAATGGGGGAAGACTACCACTTAGACAGCATGGGGCTATGTGTTTCTGGACTCACAAAAGGGAACTATGATGATGTGAACTTTAGGGAAAGGGCACTTGATGCACAATGGTAGCATCATGCAGACTCCAAGGGAAAGCCTACAGCCTGACTGCTTCAGTCACCAATGTGAACCAGCTGCTTCTTGGCGAGGTTGCTGACCTGCTTGTTCTAAACTAGGAGCCTACAAAGCCCCCTGTGGGTTTGGAAACGCCATGGTAGACAGTGAACCAACTGGTGCAATCAGACCTCACAGGCATCTGTTACTTGGTTGTTGACATTGTAGCTGATGGGAACAGTGCATTATGGGTAGAGTGGGGCCAGTTAGCTCCCATCTCCTTCAATAGCCTTACAAAACTACAGACTGCAGTGAATGGAGAGGAAGGTGGCTTGGTGGTACCAGTCAATAGGTGGCCATCACAGTTATTTTTCTTTCATGTAAACTGGACCACTCTAGAAACGTAATCTTTTTTTCTTCCCCCAGAGCTCACCCAAGTAGAAAAACTGCATGCATATTTTGAGGTCAGTGAAGGTACATCCAAGCCAACTCTACAACTCTTAAAATGTTATGTGTTTTTTCACACTAGGACACCATATAGACAGCTGGTCCTCCAGGCAGAACGAGTTTTGCCCTTGTTTTGATGGAAAGAAGGTTAAACAGAATAGGGTGGGGAACAGGAGTGATGTGATCCCATCACATGTTTTAAAAACCTTGGGCAATGGACTGGTAAACAAACATGTTTGACAAAGAGCTACAGTATTTGCACCTTCCTTCCCATGCTATCAATTAACACAGCTTGGTTCTGTTTGTACAGATTGTTTCAGAAGGTGAGGGGAAACAGACGTGCATTGGCATTCCTCTTCCAGGTCTGTGGTTAATTTAAAAATACAGAATCTTGCCATCCTGCCTTAAAACTAGGTGTTCTGAACCAAAATCCTTCCTTCATAATCCCAGCGGTCTGGGGCAAAACTGGCTCATCCATCAAGCCACTTTCTACGCTTGTGTAGAGCTGCACCCACAGCCTATCTCTTCACTGCCCTCTGTAGCTCCCTGTGGAGCTCCGGTCTCCTTCCGACTTGCTGAGAGTGAGTCCAAAGACCATCACAGCAGTGGCATCCTCCTCCTTCCAGCACTACTGGAAAAAGAAGAAAAAACTGCAACACATCCAAATCACTTTTCCCTGCTAACTTGGTGCTTATGAAGCACCAAGGAGGCAGGGGCAGGTGATTTGGAGACCACATTCCCCTTCCCTGGACTTACAAAAACTGCTATGTGCAGCATCTCTGCTCCACCCCTCTTCAATTTACAGTGAGCAAGGGGTGCTGGGCTCCCAGCATCCTCTGTGCATGTTCATTTCAAATAGAAGAGGCAAAGACAGAGGGGACTGTACAGCATGTGCTTTGTAAGTAAAGAGGACAGAAGTGTGAATGCTTGTTTGCCAGCCCTCCGTGTGAGGAGTGTGCAAATGCACACTCGAGCAGGGACAGCAGTTGGCAGGCGGTGCAGAAGCATGTGCCACCACTGGTGAAGGAGATTGATTCTGGTTATTCAGTGGTGAGAAAATTGCGCTCAGTGAGAATCTTCTCTCTATTTCTACTTTGCAAAATCTGGAGTTAAGCTCTGTTATTCAAAAACATGTTCTGGGCTGAAGGCGGGCTTCAGTAAAGGCATGCTTCTGCTGGCTCCATTGCTATGGGTATAGGGAAGTCAGAGAGATGCCCTTTGAATACTTTTTGCATATGCAGTGTTCCTACGCAGTGTTCCCGCTAAGTTGTATGATCGCACAGCTTAAAGCTGAGCTTAGCGCACAGCATGGAGTTCAGTGAGGGTGTGTGATGTCATCACTGAGAGTCTGGAGATGGTATTGCAACACAGTTATGATGCTACACAGCAGGAGGGGTCCATGCAGTGGCACAGACCCCTTTCAGGGAACATTGGTCACACATCACCCCCAAAGTTCCGGGTTGCCAAACTCCATACTGTGTGGAGCTCAGCATCAAGGAAGTCAGGTTAGAGACACTGCACAGAACATCTTGTGGAATGGAGCTCCTCTTGATGGCAGCTTATTTTTCTGGAAAAAAAAACTATGGAAGTAAAGCAGTTATTGGCTACTTCACGTGGATCTGGTGCAAATATCACTAAATTCTCCCACAAGTAAACTAGGAAAAAAGCTGGTCTGAAAATGCTCTTACTCAGACTCCTAGTACAAACCACAGCACAGAGTATCTGTGAATGGGCAGCAAGGCATCATTGTACCGAACGGCCCTTCCCATTTAAATGACAGAGTAATTCCTCTTGGTAGAATACGTATATCCACATTGGAACTTGCTCATTGGTTGAATTCAACACTATAGATTTTTTTTTTTTCAGCCGAACAATGATGAACTTTCATTTTAGTTTTTCACCAAAATGCTAGATGCTTGCTTTCACATGCATGGAAGCCTTCATTCATCGGTAGAAACGTGTCAATCTCTAGGGTAAAATACCAGAAGTTTAGGAAGAGAGGAATGTAATTAATACCTGTATTTGGAACCAAGCCAACACGCTAAATTAAAACCACTAATTTTACAAAGTGTGTCTTGGGAATTTTAAATGACCACAAATGATCAGCTCATCAACTTTTGAGCTTAAAATTCACCACTGAAAATGTGAACTTCCCAATAATAATACTGTTGCTAGTAAGGTGGTCATTTCAATGTCTTCTTTAATTATATGATACTCTCACTTGGATTTTTACTTTATCTATTATCTGCATGTTGCTTTTGACTGAGTCTTCTGTTGATGTGCTTTTGGCTTGTATCAGACTCTTCTGATGTGGAGGGATTTAGGGATGATTCTGCTCCTGTCCAGTGCGCATAACTTGGGCATTGGAGCACACTGCTAAAAAACTTCACTGAACCCAAATGTCCTAGAGTTAAAATGCCAGTCAGCAGAATTTTCCTCTCTCTGAATGTGTGTTTATGTGCACATGTAAATCCAGCAACACAAAAAGTAAAATGTGTTTCCCTTGCCAAAATTTGGGAGACTCTCCTTATCTTTCAAAAGCATAGTATTTTTAGCAAACCCATGAAGAAAGAGAGAGAAGATTCAAACATGATGGCTCCTTGTTTGTCAGTTAACCTTCACTGCAAAATTGATCTGTGGGAACGTCTCACAGTGTAACATACTGTATCCAATTCCATATAGTTATTACTGTAAACCTATTAGTGCCACCTGGGTTTGCATATCTGCAGTGCTGTCCAAGTGCAGACAGATTAGCTCTATCACGTGAGGGACAGCCTCACGAGGAGCTTGCCGAGGGAGAAAGGCTCAGACCTTTAATGAGAATGCAGTGCTTTATAATAGCATTTGGTGGCCTCGAGATTTTCTGTCCATTCATTTTAAATTAAACTGGGGGACTTTGCAGGAGTTGGCCTGCATGAGTTTTTTTGGTGCTGTGTACAGGTTCAGCTTCATTATTCATGTGGGTTCTGTTCCAAGCACTCATGTGGATGGCAAAAAACGCACTATAGCAAATCAATTTAAAAAACCAAGTTTCTTAGCTCCAGTGATTTAAAAACAGCCTTGCTGACTTTTTGACTCTAAGATAAGAGTCATTAAGAAGACAATCCATCAATCAGTCCTCCTCCAAGCACTTCACTCAGTCCCTCCCTTCACCAATGCAAAGTGATCACCTGTCTTTCACGTGCTCAGAGGGAAGGAAGGGGTCTGCTGGAGAGAGAAGGATTGATGGATTGTCAGCCAGCTGCCCTCTCTCTCGCTCATTAAGGAGGCTATTGTTAAAGGACTGTTCAGTTTTTCAAACTGATTTTAAAGGGATGCATTTCCCCCCTTTTCCAGAGATCAGCACATTCCTTCTCATTTGCAGGGCCCATTTGTGTTGAGTCAAATCCGTGTATTACAAATCAGTGTATAAATAGGCTGGACTTGAATACTGTTAATGTTCACCAACTCCTGCAGCAACAGCAGAGAGCAACACAATATGACAAAAGTTCAAAAGAAAATATTCCTTTACTCAGCGTGTGGTTGGTCTGTGGAACTCCTTACAACAGGATGTAGTGATGGCGTCTGGCCTGGACGCCTTTAAAAGGGGATTGGACAAGTTTCTGGAGGAAAAATCCATCACGGGTTATAAGCCATGACGTGTATGTGCAACCTCCTGATTTTAGAAATGGGCTGTGTCAGAATGCCAGATGCAAGGGAGGGCACCAGGATGAGGTCTCTTGTTATCTGGTGTGCTCCCTGGGGCATTTGGTGGGCCGTTGTGAGATACAGGAAGCTGGACTAGATGGGCCTATGGCCTGACCCAGTGGGGCTGTTCTTATGTTCTTATGGGTGTGTGTGAGCATGTTTTTAAAAGCATTATAAAAATCATCTGAAAATAAAATGTCTCCGTATAACTTTCGGATGATCTCTTTGTAGCAAGGCTGAGATGGTAGTTTCTAAAAAAAATATATGATTCAATATTACAGGTATTTCAAGTGCAGAAGTGTCTTATCTTATGTTCTATCATGTAGCACACTTATGTTAATATGAAAGGCCGCTCCATGTTGGAGGTCGCTCCAGAACTGCTGCATCACTGCATGGGCATTTAGGTAGAATTGGGCTGCCTGTAATACTCTGAGTTTATGAAGATGCCTGTTGATCCATGGATTTGGGGATAATATTTTTCATTTCAGTTGGCCCTACATGTGAAGTGATGGCAAACAGCTCTTTAGTTCGTGCTGTTTGTTATGTTTGAGCAGTTCTGTGTATGCACAGCAGAGCACCTTTGACTCCTCTTCTAAAGATCTTCCCCAGCCCCTGAGAATCAACCCTCAAAACTCAGGAGAGGTTTAGGAGTAGGCCTCTGAGCTGTATAAGTTGCTATAAAATCAGGGTACATGTGACAGCACTGAATATGCAGTATCTAAAGGGTTTATCTAAAGCAGGGGTGCTCAATAGGTGGATCGCGATCTACCGGTAGATCGCGAGGCAAAATGAGTAGATCGCGGAGCCCTGTCTCTCCAAACTGTTAATATGTCAGTTTCGTCTAGTGACTAGACAAAACTGACATATTTAGCTGACACTAAACTGACACTGAAACTGGCACCTTAGCTGCTGTTCAGGCATGCAGCAACAAAACCGACGAAACTGACTAGACTCCAGCAGGGGCTCCATACATTAAAGGGGGTGTCTGTCAGACGCTTCCTTCCCCCCGGTAGATCTCCGGGCCTTGCTGGGTTTCAAAGTAGCTCTCGAGCCAAAAAAGTGTGAGCACCCCTGATCTAAAGGGTTTTTTTGCATTTGGAATTTATTTATAAATATATTTCTATTTTCACAGGGTTGGAAGAAGTTCCATTCATGTAAGGAAAGGAACGCTGTTCACCAGTTGCCCCTTCCTTCTGCAACCCCCTTGCACCTTGATGAAAGTCTGCTCCTCAAGTTTGGAGACCCCTCTAAGACAGGAAGGAAGGATCAGCAAACATTTCCTCACCCTTCCAAGTTCTGCCATATATGGAATAGCATCTTAGGATGCAATCCATAAGATACATTGGTTAAATTAGGAATGCCAGCTTTATGGCCAAATGATCCTGGGAGTGCAAGTTGTCCCTGTGCCGACGCACCTGCTCTTCAACCATACCAGGGATCTTAGGGGGTGGCTAGAGGGTGAGCAGAAGTAACTACAGCCCAGAGTTTTTAATAGCTTGGGCTCTAGTTCATTGTATTGCCTTAAAACCACTAAAATAGAAAGCCAATTGCATTGTAAGTTTGATTATCTCCTTCCCCTTGATTGTGTCCTTAGAGAGTGGCTGCAACTCAGTGATAGACTAAGTGTGTTGTGTGCAGGAGGCCCAAGGTTCAATCCCCAGCATCTCTGTGTAGGACAGAGAAAAAATCCTACCTGAAATTCTGGAGAACCACTGCCAGTCATCGTCAACCACGCTGAATTAGATGGAACCATGGTCTAACCTGGTATAGGCAGTTTCCTATGGGAACCACTGTGCTGAAGTTCTCACCTACATGTGTGGGACCGATTTCGTGCCCCTCCCCACTCAGATAAATCAAGGGCTGTTTTTGAAGCCTCAGAGAAAGGCCTGGATTGTAAAAAGTTAAACGAGTAACATTCTTTTCTTGGGTTGTGTTTTCCCCCCCTTCTCATACAATTATTCCCTCCCACGTAACAACTGAGCTAAAAACATATAAAGGCAAGCTTCATTACTTAGACAACACCATATGCCAAGACAACTGGACAAAGTCCGACATTTGCTTTGCAGAAAGATTTTGAAAGTTGTAAGGTATCTAGTTTTATTTTTTCTGATTCTTTTTCCACTTTCCTGTTGCATTAATGCCTTTCTATCTTTGTCTTAGTTAATAGTCTATAACCCATCAATCGTAGCAGGTACTGTTTTATTCGTTTAGCAGGGGATAATGTTTTTGCTTGGCTTTTTCAGAAAGGAAGAAAAAGAAAAAGAGCCAGTAATATGAATAATTAAGAATTAGAAGTGAACAGGCACTTTAAGATTAGGCACCGTTTTGGCTTGAATTTGCACTGTCTTTCTTCAATTGCAGAGTATAATCTGTTATCATGGCATTCTCCTCTAAGCCCTATTATCAGGCCTGCAGTTTCCTACACATGACTAGTCTTCAGCAGTGAGCAAAAATGGCATCTAAATCCCGAATGACACTCTTAAGCACTTGGCAGCAGAAGGGCTCTTCTGAGGAAGATTAAGTTAATGGAAGCGTTTGGGTAACATCTGCATGGCTCCATCCTAGGAAGGCACTGCCACAGCACGTGATGGGGGATTTCTCTGATGATCACTTAAGGACCAAAGTGGCTCTAAGATGTGGCTGGCTGATTTGTGTGCATATGGATCTCTGCCTACAACTGACACACACACACACACACACACACACACACACACACACACACACACACACACACACACACACAAACTGTTGGTGTAACACAGTACTGTATAGATGACCATATATGTCTATCTGCTATGAGTCCTATGTTTTCTCTTTCTTTAAAATGTATGACACCCTTTTATATTGTTGAGCAGCTCAAATTAAACAAAGCCACAATAAAATATAAAGTAATGGCCCCAAAGCCATGTACAGAAACGGTTGGTGTACATATATTCAGTTAAGAACATAAGAACAACCCCACTGGATCAGGCCATAGGCCCATCTAGTCCAGCTTCCTGTATCTCACAGCGGCCCACCAAATGCCCCAGGGAACACACCTGATAACAAGAGACCTGCATCCTGGTGCCCTCCCTTGCATTAGCATTCTGACATAGCCCATTTCTAAAATCAGGAGGTTGCACATACACATCATGGCTTGTAACCCATAATGGATTTTTCCTCCAGAAACTTGTCCAATCCCCTTTTAAAGGCATCCAGGCCAGATGCCATCACCACATCCTTTGGCAAGGAGTTCCACAGACCAACCACACGCTGAGTAAAGAAATAATTGTTATTTAGTTGTTATATGTAATTGCCCTGATCAAGTAAAGAAGATCTGTCTGTTGAAACTTGTTCTTGCATGCTGAGCTCCCTTCTGAAATGGGTCCCAGATTTGGCTTCTTGGGATCAGACAGCCTCACGTATAGCACTTGGCACTGCCTTAGCAGTGCCTGTAGGTGAATCAAGGCTTCAGGCACACCTACTGGGAAGCTAGCCTTTCTACCTCCTTTCTCAAAAATGTTGAGAAACCCTTTCAGCTTGGAGATCCTCATGTGCAAGGAGCATATGAGTTCTTTGCTGCGTGCAAGGATGTCCATCTTAGGCCAATGACTTTCAATCAGCTCATGTTAGTCACGTCTCTTGAAACCAATGGAACAAGCTAGTCATGACTCACTGAAGCCTGATGGGACCTAATACTGACAAACCGTAGCTGGATTGGGGTGGTGGTGTTGTGCTATGTACATGGTAAATAAAGAAATATAGTCATAGTGGCAGATGGCCTATATAAAAGGCATAAGTAAGAATTTGACTAGTATAAAAGGGGAAAAGTTGTTTCAGCATAAAACATATTATCTTGTTCCATTGAGATCTTGTAATCTCATATACTTAATGGAAAAATTAAATTAGTAAAGTCATCATACCCCCAAATGAAGGCATCCACTTTTCATCTTGGATTTGAATATGGTTCTTGTGCTGAGATTGCAAAAACTACAGGCTTATCTTTAACTTCATATACGCATCAATACCTTTGGCAACCAGTGTCCTGGTCTCAAGTCCGAAGACTACCCTGGATATATATGAATGGGAGAGGATAATCTCTGGGGAAAACCGCACCAGCCACCTGAAGAGGGAAAGGTGAGAAAGTGAAGGGAAGTCAGAAGTTACATTCAGTGAATGCTGAGTAATGTGTTTCGGAATGGATGTGTCTTCAGCTTGTAGTGGCTGAACACCAGGCTATACCTCCAATGCAGAAATGCCAGGGAAGTGATGCTAAAGCCAGACTTCCCTGGTCCACACTGTTTCCACTTTTAGTTGTATCTTTTTTTTTCCTGCGTTGAGCAAAATGGGAATAGTAAAAGCAGCAGCTGATGTTGGTGGATGCATTTTTAAATGCTTCCACTTGGGGATGTTGGGGTCTTTCTACTTGGAATAGGAAAGGGCTACAACACCCCTGGATATTTTGCTCACTCAAGCACACATGATGATTTCTTTACGACTTTGCCATGAAAGACCTGTTCCTGTGGACCACTTTGGCTTGCTTTGCTGCTTTCTCAGTACTGTTTTTGGGCAGCAGTTCCTGCTTGGTTGAGCAGGATGCTTGAGTGAGCTAATGCATCAATTGCTTTGTTTGCGGGCTTCTTTGAGCATAGAGAAGAACATCTCTATGAGGGGAGGGGAGAGTGGGTCAGAGGGAGGATTAGCCCAGGAGGGGGCAGAGATAGCAGCAGAGACTGCTGCCAAATTCTATGACCTCTCCTGAGACATACATGGGCTTCTTTGGTTCTCACCCCATAACAGCTGGTGAAGCTCTAAGGACACTCATTGGGGCTGCCTGGACTCAACATGGGATAAGAGAACATCTCTTACCCCGAGGAGACTCTGGCAGCTGCCGTGGTCCCATTGGATATAGCGGCGGCCATTTTGGGGCCACAGGAGAGGAAACTGAACACATTCCACATGCGCTGCCTCCGACACATCCTCGGCATCACCTGGCAGGACAAAGTTCCAAACAACACAGTCCTGGAACGAGCTGGAATCCCTAGCATGTATGCACTGCTGAAACAGAGATGTCTGCGTTGGCTCGTGAGAATGGATGTCGTGAGAATGGATGATGGCCGGATCCCAAAGGATCTCCTCTATGGAGAACTCGTGCAAGGAAAGTGCCCTACAGGTAGACCACAGCTGCGATGCAAGGACATCTGCAAGAGGGATCTGAAGGCCTTAGGAGTGGACCTCAACAGGTGGGAAACCCTGGCCTCTGAGCGGCCTGCTTGGAGGCAGGCTGTGCAGCATGGCCTTTCCCAGTTTGAAGAGACACTTGGCCAACAGTCTGAGGCAAAGAGGCAAAGAAGGAAGGCCCATAGCCAGGGAGACAGACCAGGGACACACTACACTTGCTCCCAGTGTGGAAGGGATTGTCACTCCCGAATCGGCCTTTTCAGCCACTATAGACGCTGTGCCAGAACCACCATCCAGAGTCTTCCGAGACTGAAGGTTGCCAACAACAACTGAACCTCTGGTGCCATCAGGGCTTAGGTTTGGGCTGCCCGCTGCTTTGTGAACTGCAGTACTGTAGTAGTATATAAATATTCTTAATAATATCCTTTCACTCATCCTCCTTGGGACACTTCCTTGAAAGACCAATAATGCATTGCAAAAAAAGCCATCCTTTCTAAGGTGACAAAAGGTGTACCATCTCTGATACTGCAACCTACCTGAGATAAAGAGAACTCCCATGTATATAAACACACAAAATCTGTATATAAGCACACATAGTCAGGAAAGAACATGGCTTGTATGATGCATTGTTCACTAATTTTATGTTCAGGAGGGCTTGGAAAGATGTGCAGGAAACAGAGGTGGGAACTCAAGTCAGGTGACTCAAACTTGAGTTGTGAAAATGCACGTTTTTCACTGACTCATGGACTTGTGAGTCATGCGCATAGAATTCTGAAAAAAAAAACCTCAAGTTGGGGCCTCCCTGATTTGACACTCGTTCCCATGCATGCTGACTCGAGTCTGGCTGTGCTTGCTTTCTGTTTTCACAGCATGAAAAACCTCTTAGGACCAGCAGTCAGAAGCCAGGAAGCAATGAACGGTTAATGCATCTGAGCAGGAGAGGGGAGGGAGGAGCAAGCTCTCTTGCCCATCTCTGATAGGAAGGAAGGAACCGATGATCATTGGACAAAGGATGGGTATCTGATATTTTCTTTGGCTGAGGTACAGCAGAAGGAGAGCCAAAGGGGTTCTTGCCTTACGATTGGCTGCAGAAGCCCAGGGAGAGTGAGGGAGGTTTTTTCCCCTGGATGAATGAGGGGGGAAGGTGGGGGAAGGCAGTTCCTAATCATCCCAGAGAAATTAATGGCATGGTTCCAGCAGGGTCATTGAATGACTGGCTACAGTGGGACTACTTCTGAGTATAGCTGCAAAGGATGGGGTTGTTCGAGTAAGCCTTGTAGCTGCTGCACATGACTCTCCTCTCTCTTGCTGCTTCTGTCCCTGCTCTCTCGCAGTCTCTCCCACTCCTCTTGCCTTGTTTATAGATGGTCTGGGACATCAGGGGAGTGTTTAAAGAGAACTCTGACACACACCCTGGCAGCAGCCCTGTTTTTTTCCACAGTGGGCTTTTAAAAGGGGGAGGGCAACTTGACTCTAGTGCTTCAGAGTCACAAAAGGGTGACTCGGAGGCTTGGAAAGTGCCCCCATTATGATTTGTTTTCGAGTCAAGTTGCAGGGGGTGGTGACTGTAGACTCGACTTGAGTCACGCGATGCTGGGTTTTCCCATCCTTGCCAGGAAATATCCTCTTCCAGTAGTATTCTGTCAAAACTTTGCCTTTGCAGTTTGAATCATTTGCACTCTTTTTGGGACTGACCAGCTTTTAAATAAGCCATAAGCATTTCTGATGTTGTATTAAACTCAGGCTGTGATCCTATACACACTAACATGGAAGTAAGTCCCATTGAACTCTGTGGAGTTGGTTTACTTCTGAATAGAGCTGCATAGGCTTGCACGCTCAGTCTGCTTTGACTGTTGGGCTGCAGTTGACTGCAGCAGTCCTGGGGTGGTGGTACCAATTGATTTACCAACATACAGTTTGTAGTAGATCGGGTGTGATTCTCTTTTAGCAGTGACTTTGCAATCCAAATCTAAGCTGACAGCTATATAAGATCCTCTCTGGTTCTATTTCAAGAAAATAGCTTACAGCTTGTGTGGAAGTACTTTTGTTTAGCATTGGCATTTTGGCAATTCAAAAGCAAGGGAGGCCATCATTCTCAAGATTTAGCCTTTTGACCACAGGCATTGATTTTTTGAAATGCATTTAAACAAAGGAAACTGAAATACCCAAGAACTCAGGCATCCTTTTATTGGAGAATGACTGTGGCTTCTATATCATCCGCCTTTGTGTTTGACTATAGGATAGGAAAGTGTTATTGTCCACTTCCATGCTTTTTAGTTCTTACAGCATAGCATAGGAGGGTCCCTCAGGCTGCAATCCTATACACACTTTCCTGGGAGTAAGTTCCATTGACTACAATATGACTTACTTCTGAGTAAACACACATAGGATTGGGCTGTCATTCTGAATTGTACCATTTGGTCCATCTAGAGCAGGGGTATCATACATCAGGCCCATGGCCTCCTGAAGCAATTTATCCGCCACCGTTCTAATTGGACTCTCCCAGCATGATATCATATCTTGAAAATTATGAACAAGATTTACACATTTTCTCTTCTGTCATTGCAGCTAATGAGTTTCTATGTAAGGACAAAGTGCTCATTTCTGGCCATCATCTGTTTAATGATATAACTTCCAGCTTAATGATGTCACTTCTTACACTCGGCAGGCACCACAAATGCTATTCGGCCCACTGTACGAAAAGAGTTTGACACCCCTGATCTAGAGATTTATTGTCAACACAGACTGGCAGGTGTTCTCCAGGGTTTCAGGTAGGATCTTTCCCACCCCTACCTGCAGCCTGAGTACTATATATCTTGGAAATTTGTGGACTTCTCTGTGACTCTCAATTGGTCCTCATGAAGGTATTAGGCCCCAGCATATGGTCATTGAACACATCATGCAGCCCCTTGCTAAAGCTAAGTAGGTGTAGGCCTGGTTAGGATCTGGATGGGGGACTGACAGTGGAATCTCCCTGTGTGTATGCTCCCTCAAGTTCCACTATGGAAAAAGGCCAGATTTGAACTTAATAAATATTGTACTGGGTTAGGGAGATCTCTCCCCAGCCATGACCCTAGACGAGGGGTGCCCAAACCCCAGCCCGGAGGCCACTTGCGGCCCTCAGGGGCTCCCAATCCGGCCCACGGAGAGCCTCCAGTCCCCAATGATTCTCTGGCTCTCCAGAGACTTGCTGGAGCCTGTGCTGGCCCGACACAACTGCTCTCAGTGTGAGGATGACTGTTCGACCTCTCACCTGAGCTGTGGGATGAGGGCTCCCTCTGCTTGCTGTTTCATGTGTGTGATGCAGCAGTGTCAGTGAAGGAAAGGCCAGCCTTGCTTTGTGCAAGGCCTTTTATAGGTCTTGAGCTATTGCAAGACCTTCATTCATTCATATAATTTCCATCTCTAATATATTCATTTATGTAAATTTATTCAAAGTTTAAATGTAAATTAATTATTTTTTCCCTGGCCCCCGACACAGTGTCAGACAGATGATGTGGCCTTCCTGCCAAAATGTTTGGACACCCCTGCCCTAGACAAACCACAATCTTTCTTGCCTCAGCCCTTCCTTGTGAAATGTTAGAATTATGATGCAGATCTACCTTAGAGGGCCCTTGTTACAATGTTTGTGAAGTTGTAAGCTGCCTTGGGTCCCTTTGGGGAGAAAGGCAGGGTGTAAATAAATAAATAAGGCAGGGTGTAAATAAATAAATAATTGCTGGGCCCAATACTATCCAACTTTCCAGCATTGATGCAGCTCCCAGGTAAAGGAACGAATGCTCTCTTACTTTGAGGGACTCTGTGACAGCCCCTACCCTTCCACTGCAGGATGCAGCACATGCTGCATTGGCATGGCTGCATCAGCACTGAAATGTTGGATAGGATGGGCCCAATCACATACCAATGTGTGGAGATGCTTTCACCGCTTAGGGAAAACGCTATATAAATATATTTACTTACTATTATTAAATACTTATGTACTGCTTTTCAACAAAAAGTCATTTACAAAGCAGTTTACATAGCAAAACAAACCAATAAATGGCTTCCTGTCCCCAAAGGGCTCACAATCTAAAAATAATACAGAAGAGACACCAGCAACAGCCACTGGTGAATGCTGGGGTGAAGAGGGACAGTTGCTCTCCTCCTGCAACATATAAGAGAAAACCACTTTAAAAGGGTTAAATATATTAGGGGGAGATATATTTCTACTCTGCCTTTTCCTCACTAACATGGGTACACAAGGCTAGTAAATGCTGATTATTATTATGAACATTAAATTAAATTTAAAATTAAATAAATTTAATGTTCACAATGGCACTGGGCACCAAAGATAGGGATTAAATGCTAGCTGGTAGGCAGAATGCTCTGTTGGACAGGGAGCTGGTGGGATACTGTTTACCAATTGATGGGGAGGCGTTGTGTCGCACTGGGCTAGAGTCTGTGAATCATAGGCCTTTGCTGGAGGGTGGGGGAAGGGAGAGAAGAGTATCTATGCCCAATGTATTTCTAAAAGTATTTATTTTCCTAGCATTCAGAAAAATGAATCTGATCCTACCAGCTAGACTCAGCATTTGATCTTGGTTGAAAATTTTGCATAACTTGATATAAAATCATATTTTCTATTCTATACCATTTGCAAGTATTTCACTTAAAAGAAAAATGTGGTGTGAATTTAATGGGTTTTCTTTTCCAGCTTTAAGAAGGCAAAACACAGCTGGAATTGTTTCTTTAGAATGTTCTTTGTCTTCAGGACTAATTTAACTGGTTTAATTATAAAGCAAGTATTAACAAAAGGCATCAAATAGAAGAGCCCCCAACATTCTCTCTGTGCAATCTTCTGGTTCTAGACAGATTTGCTGATATTGTTTCATGCTTTCTCATCTCCCAGGAAGTAAGACGTTCAGAGCAGACTTTTTACATGGGAAGCTAAGAGAGCACTGGAGATGTATCTCCTGACAGACTGGGCAGGTATTACGAAGGTGTGTGCGCAAGCGTAGAAGCAGGTTACAGGTAAGGGGTGCTGTTTCTACTTACTCCCTTTCCCTACAATCCAAATGAATTTGAAGGCAGGCAGAGCCATGCTGTTGCTATTTAGCTCTCCTTACACACTGTGGCCGTACTTAGAAAACTTGTTCCAGTGTCTTACTGGAGGGTGTAACTTGGATAGAGGGCCCTAGATATAGGTAAGTGCCCTTCCCAGACAATTACCTGTCTCTCCACCTGTCTCCCCACCTGTCTCCCAGGACCAGACCTCTGTGGAGACTTGAGGAAAAGGCACTTTCCACATAATCAGAGAGCTTTTCTTTTTTATAAACAGACGCTGTATGAAAAAAGCCATTTTCCATGGACTCAGTTCCATCTGTTGGTGACAGAACTGGGGTGGGAAGAGAATTTTGAACTCCATCAAAAATTGATAGGAGTCACTTCAGAGACAATATGTTTCGTATGGAAGTGTCAATGTAAAATATATGTTACTGTGAAATATATTTCTCATTTAGAAATTGAACACGTAGGAAAAGGCTTGTTTCCCTCTCCAATGCACTTTGTCCTATCTGTGCGCTCCCCCCCCCCAACATGTATCTCTGATGCTACTACTGGTAACATTCTAGTTCCTTGGAATAATGGGCTGCCTATGAGTATCCCCCTTGTCTCCAAATAATAACCAGGTCATGCCACAACTAGGGACAGAAGCATTTCTCTACTTTGCTTAATGCAGCAGCATCACACCCAATTGCAGTGGCGGACCTGCCATTCACTTGATGGGGCAAATGCCCTGGGCACAGAGCCTTGCGTATCTTTAGGACCCCATGGAAGCCACTCTGAGGTCCCTGATGTGGTCGGAAGCACAGTTTAAAGTGTAGGGGAGCCTTCAGGAGGCTTCCCTGGAGTCGATGCGAGGCTCTGTGTGCTCCAGACAAGTGGGGGGGCGGATTTTTGCACAGGGGGTGGCGGCATCCCACAGGGGTGCCATTGCGGACCTTTGCCCTGAGGCATGGAGCTGGGGAGGTCCGCTACTGCCCAGTTGTGGCCTTGAGGGTGTTTCCTTTAGGTTCCTTATTTCAGAGTCAGACCAAGGGCCATGGGCAGCCATAGCTTATTCTCGAACCTGACCTCAGTTTCAATGGATGGAGGCTGATCAGGAAGGATGTACTGCTCTGTTGATCCGGTAAGGTTTAAAGAGCAGTGCTTAGTATTTTTACCAGGACTGGTCGATCTGCCTGAAAATTGCAAGGGCCAAATCTCAGGGGCTTCTATTCCATTCTGCGTCTGCATCTTTGAAGCTTGAACATGTGCAGGCTCAGCAATTTAGGCTTGTTTCCCTCTCCAATGCACTTTGTCCTATCTGTGCCCCCCCCAACATGTATCTCTGATGCTACTACTGGTGACATTCTAATTCCTTGGAATAAAGGGCTGCCTATGAGTGTGCTCCTTGTCTCCAAATAATAACCAGGTCATGCCACAACTAGGGACAGAAGCATTTCTCTACCGCTCCCAGGTTTAAACTATAAGATGCGTTTCTCATTTGAAGTTCTGGAGTGCTTGACACAAGCTTCTGTGTCAAGGCAAAAGGCTGTGTTCTGATAACTAACTTTTTTGAAGCAAGGACTAGCACTTTACTTTTGTGGGAGCCTCTTTATGTACCTTGTCAATCAAGATGTACCTTTGCACATGGGTTTGATACCTGATTGCAAAATATGAGTTGCTTACCAGATGTGACATGCATCAAATACGCATCATTATTACTTTTATATTCTTTCTCTTTCTTTCACAATGGAGCTCATGGTAGCATACATAGGGTTCTCAGGTGGTTTGCTATCCAGACTCTGACCAAAGCTAGACCTGCTTAGTTTCAACAAGACTGCTGCATCATGTGCCTTCAGACCATAGCCCTCGAACACACAAGTAGAGGCCTAATGTTTCCATGATCACTGCTCATGCATATTATAAAAGGACAAGTCCCCTCCAACCCAACGTACGCATTCACATGTGATATGTGATGTGTATTTTGTACCTTGGTATCATATCTGAATATAAAAAGCTAAAATTAAGGGGTCTTTGATAGGGGCTCTCCTTAGATTTTTCTGTCCATAGACCTTAACAATTCTCTTGCAAAGCTGTGTAATTTACTGCCCAATCTTAAGGAGGGCTTAAAATGCAGGTCTTGCGATCCACTACCATAGGTCTGGGCCAGCTCTGTAAAATTTGCGCTGCAGTCATGTGCTGTCAGACCACAGGCACAAATGGCTGAAGGCCCTATGTTCATGCCAGCCGTTCACACAGTCCACACCAGATTAGGTAAAATGGTGCTGGGGGTTTGGAGAAGGATTGGGGTGAGGAGCCGGCTGAACCAGGGGTGGTTCAGCGGCAGGAGGGGGTGGATCTTGGTGCCAGTAGCACACACCAAGATCTTATCCCCCTTTTCCCACCCAGCAAGTCCTATGAAGCTCTTTGGACTTACACCAGCTAAGTAGCGACATAATTCCATGGAGGCCCGCTGGCAGTCAGTTATGGGGAGGTAAGTAAAAAGATTTCTCTAGGCTGTCTGGTCACCACCCCCACTATAGCATATAGTGTACGCTCTGTCGACACTGCTGTGTGCTATGGGCTGGTGGGGAATAGAATTGAGCTGTTAATTTAGTTTTTAAAGTTCTTCGAGTATATCAGTCAGTGTATCATGCAAATATGATCAAAGAATATCACCTCTCTGTGTCTCTCTCTGCTTCTTCTGCTGTCTTCTGTAAGCAAACCAGAGAATGACATAACCAGCAGAGCAACTAATCTTTGTGTGTGTGTGTGTATTTTTTTTAAATTGCTGGTGCTGAATATAATAAAACGGGTGGATTGAAACAAATAGAGAGAAGATTTTCTTAGGAAGAAAATGAGAATGAAAGGCAGTGAGAGTTCACTAGTTTGACTGATTTCCAGTGCAACCTTACATTGACTTCTCTCTATGCCTCAGCTCACCCCTAATAAATTTGGGATAATATTAGTGAGTTTGTTATATGGTGAGGGTACATATACAGTCCTAAAGTTGTGGAGACTACTGGGCTTTCAGAAATGAAATGGAAAATGAAGCTGGGCAAGAGCGATGACAGATGAATGTTGGTATTCGTGCAAGTGATTGAAGGAGCTTGCAGTGACATCTGAGATTATGAAGTGGTGTTTTGGGTTTTGAAGTACAGTCAGCTCTCTTCCTTGTCCATGAAGAAGAAAACAAAGATCATCGTGGGTGGGTAGGACAGCTGTCCATGTGCATGAGACAGATACTATCTAAGATGATACAGCTTCTAAATATCAAGTTGTTTTCTGTACAATTTCAAGCCCACTTGAGTACTCTGAAGTTCACTTGTGAGTAAAAATCCTCCATACCACTCAAGATGGAGTGCTGGATAAATCATAGCTCAACTCTGCAGTCAGGTGACTTGTTGTTAGCACAGAGGCTGAAATCCTGAGATATGGTCCAATGTGCCAGGTAGTTTTTTTTTTTTTTGATATCTCTTTTTCTTTTTTACTAGCTCCTGGGCTTACTGTGAGTGACAAGCCTGAAAGGCAGCCTCACCATTCATTTCCTCACCAGTATTCTTGGTCAACACCCTGCTTTTTATTTTTAGGGTCATTCAAAGTTCAAGGCAAAACCATGGGGTCTCTATGTTTGCCAAAGTCATATCTTCTTGTTGAGCTCACTACGATGGGCGGCTTCACACTGATGTACAGTATCATATGCTGCAGCTGACGTTTGATGGCACGGAGGTACAACCTGCTGGGATATGTACCATGCAGGAGATGCTGTCCTGCCGAACCTTGTGTATGATTGCAAGTCACAGCTTCTAAATGCCACTGATGGAATTATTTTCATTACTGGAAGCATTTTGTAGTTTTGTGAAGGGGGGAAAAAAGTTGAACAGCCGGAACTGCAAATACAAAAAAACAAAAAACAAAACAGGTGGTCCCTAAACAATCAACTCCAAATGTTATGTCAACTAATCAGATTAACTGTGTTCAGATCTATTCATTTAATGCACTATAAATCTTAGCACTTCTTCAGATAGTTGGCTCCACAGACAGCTACATGCAAAGGGAGCTTTATTTCCCGTGATATGCATCACGAAATAAGTGCAAATAATTCATCAACTGGTAAGTCATGGGTTAGCTATCAAGGACTTTGCAGTGCTCTGAAATCAGTTGATGATTGCCACAAAGAATGTGCTCCAGCTGCCCAGCGGTGCTGCGTCCATGGAGTCATTGCTTCATGTTTGCTGAATGGCAAGTTTTAATTATCACTGTTGTCCAACAGAGCTTAGCAGTAGAGCCCGTGTTTTGTATGTACAGGGTCCCAGGTTTAATTCCTGGAATTGACAGGTATAAGGGATGCCGGATATCAGGGCCAGCAAAAGGCCTCTGCCTGAGACCCTTGAGAGTTGATACCAGTCAGTGTGGACAATACTGGCCCAGGTAGACCTACACTCTGGCTCTAGTGTTTATGAATGTCATAGAAATCTCTAAATTCTTCCTTCGTTTCTCTTGGTGCTCAGTTGGATTTCTTTTCCATCAGACCACAAAGAAAGAAAACAGTGGGGGTTACATCTCTGTCTTCACAACAACAACCCTGTGAAGCAGGGCTTCTGAGAGGAATTTTATTAGGGGGTACAAAATTTCTTTTGGGCCCCTTCCCAAGGGGGGGGGAGGTAAGACAGAGCCGGGGAGGGTGGTTACAGGGGTGGGCAGATCAGGGGTGGGGAATAGGCAAAATAAGACGGGGAGGGTGGCAGCAGCCAGAAAAGTCTTTGAAGCCAAGGTTTACTGTGCTTCCCAGTGCAGAGCCCAGATCTACCCACCTGAGCAGTGTCAGCAGCTAGATACAGTAATATGGAAAAACCAAACATGCTCCTCTCTCTAAACTCTTTTAAATATAGATAATCATTGGAGAAGATTAGCATCATTGTATTTAGGTTCACATAGAATGGAAAGTATCCTGTGCATACCAAAACTTATTGCTGCAGCAGCTGTAGTCTTGCAGCTGCGTCCCTGAACTCAGAGGCCTCGCTAGAGGGGGTGGTGGTGCACTAAGTTTTGCAGAGAGCCTCCCTGCAGCCTGCGAGCGGCTCCTCCCCCTCCCCATTTGCCTCAGTTTCTCCCACTCCCTCCCACATGGCTCCAAAGGGGAGGGAAGGAGCTGCTTGCACGCTGCAGGGAGGCTCTCTGCAAAACTTAGTGCACTGCCCCCCCTCTAGTGACGCCTCTGCCTGAACTTCATGGGAAGTGGATTCATGAGCTGAAGAGCTACTGTAGCAGGCCAGTTCCCTCCCAGATTTGGCACTGTGTTAAGGAGTGTCATGTATGCATTCTTCAGCCCAGTGCATATGGCTTGCAGCAGCCACTGCCACTGCTGCATGCCTGCAGTCGTCCCCCAGCATTCCACACAGGCAGTGAGACCAGGTGAGATTTGTAAATGCAAGGTCCCAGGAAATTTCTGGTGCTTCTCCTATGGCTCCTTAGTTCCCTTTTTGACCCTGGGCCCGGGTACAAATTCTCCCCTTTATGCCCCTCTCATGGGCCCTGCTGTGAGAACCATCAGATGATGACTAAGTTGCCCTGTGAAACAGGTATTCTTGGGGGGGGGGGAGGAAATAGTTGAGCTCCCAGCCCATCTGCCCTCTCTAGCTGTTTCATACCTGGGGGGGGGCAAGGGGACAAATTCTCTGGACGCCACATTTGGGGGGCAGTGTTGCGCTGACATCCACTCTCAGCGGCACCCCCCCCCCGTTGGCACTCAGTTGGCCAGTATGCCAATCTGAGGGCTGCCCCCTGAGGCATTTTACCCAGAGGCATTCTGAGGGCCGGGGAAGCAGTGTTCAGCCTCCAAAGGCCTTGTAAAGCCCTCAGAGGGCAAAAATCATCACTTCCAGTTTCACAGAGGAAACTAGAAGTGATATTTTTAAACCCTTAGAAAGCCTTCTGAGAGCTGGGGAGGCTTCCTTGGCCCTCAGAATGCCTGCTAAGACCATAAAAACATCACTTCCAGTTTCCTCCGTGAAATCAGAACTGATGTTTTTCAGTCCTCTGAGCGCTTTACAAGGCCTTCGGAGGATTGGGGAGGCTGTGTGCAACCTCCTTGGGCCTCCAGAAGGAAGGCAGGGGGTGGCAGCTTGGTTGGTGTGGGGGAAGCAGCTTGCAGTCGTGGCAGCCAGTTGTTCTGGGGTCAGGATCACCACTGCTCTCTAGCCTGCTCTTTACTGAGGGCTCCAATTCTCTTCCAACTTGTAGAGAGTGAGTTGGAGGCTGATTGCAGCAGCCTCCCTGTTCCTCCACAGTCCCTGGTGGAGGAAGAAGAAGAAAAAAAAGCTTCCTTGGTTCCACATTGCTTCTCCCCGCCTCCTTGGTGCTGACTAAGCACCAAGTAGGCAGGAAAAGGTGATTGGGAGGCCCCCTTCCCTTTCCTTACAGTGAGCACAACGGGCAGCTTCCCTGCTCCATGCTGCTTATGTTTGCAATGAATGGGATTCCCAACACCCCCTATTCCTGTTCATTACAAAGAGAAGTGGTGCAGAGCAAGTGGATCGGCTCATCGCGCTGATTGGAAATAAAGGGCAAGGGGGACAGGGGCACACCTGCTCATTTGCAAGCCTGCCTTCCCCTTCATCCATGGGGGGTGCATGGGCATGCATATGCACATGTGTGCAGAGGCAGCATTCAGGGTGGGATTCAGGCAGCACAGTGGCACATACCGCCCTTGGTCAAAGCCCAACTCTGCACTGCAGGAGATGGTACAACTAGGCTCCTATGCTGCATGGAAGTGATGATAGAACTGGCAGCAGCATTCCAGTGTTTCAGGCTGGGGTCTTAACCAGGCCTACCTGGAAATGCCAAACCGGAACCTTCTGTGTGCTAGGCATGTGCCAGGACCCCTTCCCAGAGAAAACATGGTCCTCACACCAAAATATGACCCATCAGATCCTCAGTGTCTTCTATCATTGTAGACCCTAACCCACAGAGTGTTTTTGTGAACGTGCACCTCCTTGGAAGAAATCTTGCAACATAGAAAAACGCTGACATGGGTTTTTCTTCTCCAGTTGGTGCGCTAAACCAACATGAAAAGATGGTGGAGACAGAAGGAGGAGAGAAAGAAGACAGCCAAGATGCCAGCCCAGTCTCTGTAGAGGAGCCCAGGTGGCTGGCTTCAATTAATCAGAGCTCCAACTTGAATTGTGATCAAGCCATTTAATCAGGTAACCTCCGCAATTAATTTGTTCTTCCGTAAAAACATAAGAACAGCCCCACTGGATCAGGCCATAGGCCCACCTAGTCCAGCTTCCTGTATCTCACAGCGGCCCCACAAAATGCCCTGGGGAGTGCACCTGATAACAAGAGACCTGCATCCTGGTTCCCTCCCTTGCATCTGACATAGCCCATTTCTAAAATCAGGAGGTTGTACATACACATCATGGCTTGTAACCCGTAATGGATTTTTCCTCCAGAAACTTTTCCAATTCCCTTTTAAAGGCATCTAGGTCAGATGCCGTCACCACATCCTGTGGCAAGGAGTTCCACAGACCAACCACACGCTGAGTAGAGAAATACGTACTTTCTTTCCTAACAGAAATACTTTCTGTCCTAACTCTCCCAACACTCAATTTTAGTGGATGCCCCCGGGTTCTGGTGTTATGTGAGAGTGTAAAGAGCATCTCTCTATCCACTAATCCTTCCTAGGCATAATTTTGTATGTCTCAATCATGTCCCCCCTCAGGCGTCTCTTTTCTAGGCCTTCCTTGTGTCTCCTTATCATGCTTAGCCTGATTGCATACTTCTGTGAGGGCTGCGAGTCATAATTCCTAATGTTTGGGATTTGCAATATTGATACAGGTTTACCAGTGGCCCTGGAAGGGCTGCTGTAACAGATTAGATAGTCCCTTTTTCCTTAGATTGGATACACCTTTAGATAATTGTGCAGTCCTTGGGTAAACAGATGGTTGCATTAATTTCTATTTTTCAGATATATGACTGCACATTTGTGTGCTTCTTCCTACTGTTGCTTCTGTTACAAGTAAATGTTTAGTCAATGCACAAAGCATGCTGGGTGCTCTATGGTATGTAGCAGCAACATGATCCCTGACCAGGTGGTTTACTATCTTCAAGAGATGGGCAAGAGATGAAGAGGGCCGAGGATACAAGTGTGAGAAGGAGAAGCTAATGCTAGCGAAAATGAATCTATAGAGCTCAGGGTGCAGGATGGAAAGACTTCTCATTTATTGCTGCTGTGACAACTAACCAGGAAAGCAGGAAACCTGCTAGGGAGGTGGTAGGACGGTCAGATAATGAGGGAACAAAAGAGAAGGTAAAAGAGGATATGGATGTTGCAGAGAAACTGAATGAATTCTTTGCATGTGTTTACTACAGAAGACAGAGGCAGATATCTGAACAGATCTTCTCAGAAAAAAACTGTTGCGGGGGACAGGTTTGGCAGTGGTGGTACACACCAAATCCTGAGTCCCTTCCTGTGCCTGATCCACCTGCATGGATCAGCGTGGACTTGCATCAGCAATATCACTGGCAAAGGTCTGAACTGACTTGTTGTGACTGCTGGGGCTTACTCCAGGGCAAGGGGACAAATGTCCCCTTACTCCATGGGGACCTCAAGCAGCCAAAAATTCCCTGTGGTGTTGCTGCATCGCCGTTCAAGGTTTTAGGTTGGATTGGGTTGCAAGACTGGCTGCTAATATTATAATTTTTGTATACAGGTGGAGCCTATTTATCCGAGTGAGTTCCGTTCTGTGACCCACTCGATTAAGAAAAACCGCATTGTGCAAAATTCCATAGAGTTACGCAAATACGCTGCAGCCTGACACTTGGAGCTGGAAGGAAACTAAGGCAGCTGTTATCAATCCCCACCCCTTCGCCTCCCCCTTATTGCCAGCTGTCCCTGCTTCTTTCACAGGTGGGATGCTGAGCTTTTAAGAGTCCAGTCCTATGCGTTTCTACTCAGAAGTAAGTCCCATTCCAGTCAATGGGGCTTACTCCCAGGAAAGTGTGGATAGAATTGTAGCCTCAATCTCATGCTTTGCTTGCTGGGAGACTTGCTTGCTGGGGTGTTTTGTTTTCATAGGCTGGAGCATGGAGAGCCTGCAGCATCTCATTCTGAAGGGGGGTGGGGAATTGGGAAACACTCCCTGGGTTTTTTAAAGCAATTCCCTCTGTTGCTACTGCCCCTGTGTGTGTGTGTGTGTGTGTGTGTGTGTGTGTGTGTGTGTGTGAAAGAGAGAGAGAGAGAGAGAGCTCCATCTTGCTGCACGTGCTCTGGCTACAGAGGTTTTCAGCAGATGACACCAAACTTTTCCAAGTGGTGAAGACCAGAAGTGATAGTGAGGAGCTCCAGAAGAATCTCTCCAAACTGGCAGAATGGGCAGAAAAATAGCAGATGTGTTTCAATGTCAGTAAGTGTAAAGTTATGCAAACAATTGGGGCAAAAAATCAAAACTTCACATATAGGCTGATGGGTTCTGAGCTGTCTGTGACAGATCAGGAGAGAGATCTTGGGATGGTGGTGGACAGGTCGATGAAAGTGTCGACCCAATGTGCAGCGGCAGTGAAGAAGGCCAATTCTATGCTTGGGATCATTAGAAAAGGTATTGAGAACAAAGCAGATAATATTGTAATGTCATTGTACAAATTGATGGTAAGGCCACACCTGCAGTACTGTGTCCAGTTCTGGTCAAAAAAGACATAGTGGAAATGGAAATGGTGCAAAAGAGAGCGACTAAGATGATTACTGGGCTGGGGCACCTTCCTTGTGAGGAAAGGCTATGGCGTTTGGGCCTCTTCAGCCTAGAAAAGAGACGCCTGAGGGGGGATATGATTGAGATATACAAAATTATGCAGGGGATGGACAGAGTGGATAGGGAGGTGCTCTTTACACTCTCACATAACAACGGAATCAGGGGACATCCACTAAAATTGAGTGTTCGGAGGGTTAGGACAGACAAAAGAAAATATTTCTTTACTCAGCGAGTGGTCGGTCTGTGGAACTCCTTGCCACAGGATGTGGTGATGGCATCTGGCCTGGACACCTTTAAAAGGGGATTGGACAAGTTTCTGGAGGAAAAATCCATTATGGGTTACAAGCCATGATGTGTATGTGCAACCTCCTGATTTTAGAAATGGGCTATGTCAGATGCAAGGGAGGGAACCAGGATGCAGGTCTCTTGTTATCTGGTGTGCTCCCTGAGGGCTCTGGTGGGCCGCTGTGAGATACAGGAAGCTGGACTAGATGGGCCTATGGCCTGATCCAGTGGGGTTGTTCTTATGTTCTTATGTTGCTTAAAGTTGTTTCATTTTAAAGTTGGTCAGCAGTTTTCAATCTTCTGACCTCTGCATCATCCACGGCTGCACATTGTACAGCTACTGGAAGCCACTTCCAGGTTGCGCTGGGTCTGCGACCCACTTCCTTGACTTTGTTGTGCCCCGGAATACCTTGTCTACCGAAGGCAATGCTGTGCGGAGTGATATGCAAGCCCGTGGAGCCTACCGTAGGATGCAGTGCATGCCCTGTTGCCATGGCTGCATTAGTGCTATAAGGTTGTATAGCATTGGGCCCTAAGTCCAGTTGAACTCAATGGAGCCTACTTCTGAGTAATTGTACTGAAAATCTGATTTAGCTCTCTCTTTGCTCTGCTGGGTTTTCATGTGCATGTAGATGACATCCTTAGGCAGGCTCTTATGCACAGCCTGCCAGATGTTGGTGACTGGATCTGACTCACTGAATGTTGGGTCCTTCCCAAGGACCTAGGATATTCACAGGTATTAGCGTGTAGCATGTGCTGGCATCTCACTCCAACCAAAACAAAAAGCAGTCAGAGGCTCACAAAGTACTTGCAATGCCCTCCCCCCTTCCCCAAACAGTGCCTTTGAATATGTTTTGGGGATGTTGAAAGGAAATCACATTGTGTTCTATTTATATCCTGAAATAAATAAATCTGGCCTGGACACCTTTAAAAGGGGATTGGACAAGTTTCTGGAGGAAAAATCCATTATGGGTTACAAGCCATGATGTGTATGTGCAACCTCCTGATTTTAGAAATGGGCTATGTCAGATGCAAGGGAGGGAACCAGGATGCAGGTCTCTTGTTATCTGGTGTGCTCCCTGAGGGCTCTGGTGGGCCGCTGTGAGATACAGGAAGCTGGACTAGATGGGCCTATGGCCTGATCCAGTGGGGTTGTTCTTATGTTCTTATGTTGCTTAAAGTTGTTTCATTTTAAAGTTGGTCAGCAGTTTTCAATCTTCTGACCTCTGCATCATCCACGGCTGCACATTGTACAGCTACTGGAAGCCACTTCCAGGTTGCGCTGGGTCTGCGACCCACTTCCTTGACTTTGTTGTGCCCCGGAATACCTTGTCTACCGAAGGCAATGCTGTGCGGAGTGATATGCAAGCCCGTGGAGCCTACCGTAGGATGCAGTGCATGCCCTGTTGCCATGGCTGCATTAGTGCTATAAGGTTGTATAGCATTGGGCCCTAAGTCCAGTTGAACTCAATGGAGCCTACTTCTGAGTAATTGTACTGAAAATCTGATTTAGCTCTCTCTTTGCTCTGCTGGGTTTTCATGTGCATGTAGATGACATCCTTAGGCAGGCTCTTATGCACAGCCTGCCAGATGTTGGTGACTGGATCTGACTCACTGAATGTTGGGTCCTTCCCAAGGACCTAGGATATTCACAGGTATTAGCGTGTAGCATGTGCTGGCATCTCACTCCAACCAAAACAAAAAGCAGTCAGAGGCTCACAAAGTACTTGCAATGCCCTCCCCCCTTCCCCAAACAGTGCCTTTGAATATGTTTTGGGGATGTTGAAAGGAAATCACATTGTGTTCTATTTATATCCTGAAATAAAAAAAAATCTCTTCCAATTCCCAAAGAAGGAACTTCTGCTCTGCAGGTGTCCATGAAAGATGTTTTTCTCTCTGGTCATGAGATTCTTGGAGGGGAATTCAATATAATCCTGTACTTCCTCAAACTGTGTTAAGTACAGTTCAGAAGTAGAGGTGGGAGGGGTTTCTGCACTGAGCAATTCTTCCATCTAGTTTGTCTCTCCTCCAGTGCATTTTAAACACATAAGGTGTTTGCATTCAAGCCAATGCAATTCTGAAGACAGGGAGCATCTATTGATTTACACTCATTGAGGAACTGTGAGGGTTGTTAGTTTGGTGAAAATACGAGGAGCCAATGTGACACAAAGATCTAAAGCAGGAGCTATGCACATATTAATCAAACAGGCAGACTGGATAATTTGAATAAACCAAGTGATTTGTCAATATGCATGGAGAGTTTGTCCTCTCATTAACTGAAGAGACAATTCTATCATTATAGTTTCCCCCTTTCTTCTGAATTCTATATCAGCCCAAACAGTCCTAATGCAGAAGATCTATGATCAGATCATCTTATATTTTTTTAAAATTCAGAGTAACCGGGGGAATGGTTGGAGCAGTGATGCTAGGGATGGGGGTGTCTGTTTCCTCTGATCTTGCTTAAAATTGTCTGCCCCAACTGTTGTTAGCCACACTGAGGAAAAATTAAAAATTATTGGTAGCTTGAATGTTTTTTTCTCAGCTTGTGTGTGTGTGCGTGCGTGCGCGCGCGCGCGAGGGCCAGAGAGAGAGAGAGAGAGAGAGAGATACATATATATATATATATTTAGGTCATGTAAATGATAAGAGAGAGAAGTGTTAACCCTTTCTTCCACTAGTATACCACTTCAGTTAAAATTGGAGTTCTTGGAACCTACAAAATTAAGTCAGGTGATGCAGTCAGGGCTGTCTGGTACGGTTTTGTAGGTACGGTTTTGCATAGGGAGGCAATATATAAGGAGGCAACATTCACATAGGTAGGAGGAAGAATGCCAGTGGAATGTCACTTCTGATGGAGAGGAAAGGGTGCCTTTTTCCGCTGCACACAAAGCCACCCTATGAGCAAGGGCTGGCCTTGGATCTTTCGTAGATCCCTGCATTGTGTCTATTCTGGTCCTTCGTTCCAAGGCATCACCTGCTTTATTTTATATGGAGGATCATTGTAAAATGACCTTCTATTCTTTAAAAATTTTTTTCACAAGGTATGTGAATTGCATTAAGTCAGAATATTTCTCCTGCTGCCTTGGTAAAATGGAGTTCCATTGCGTTGGCAAGTGACAGGTCTGTGTGTTCTTACCAAGGATGGAAACTTTAGTCCTGATGACTCAACTCAAGTTCTGAAAATGTGTGTTTTCCACAGCTTGTGTCAACTTGAGTCATGGACGTCACTGACTTGTACGTGGCTTGTGACTCGTGACACTGACTCGTAAACAAGTCATGACCCGTATATACTTGAGACACAAAGACTCGTGATTTTTGTGCCTGTGACTCAGTTTTGTGCCTGTGTGTGCTTGTTTACTTTTCTTTGCTGCTTCTGTGTCACCGCAAAAGACCTTGTGGCTGTCCCAGAAGCTGTGGCTGACACAGAAGCTGGCATTCAGAAGCATGTCAGCAGCAGATGTGGTGGAAGGAGGGTAGGTGGTTCCAGGAGGTGGGGTGAGGAGGGGAGGCGGAAGGCTGAACTAGGCTGGGGGAGGAACCAGAAGAAGGTGGGGGAGCCCAAGGGAGGGTGCTCTTGGCCATCTTGGAACCAACAATCGGGCAAATGATGGGTGGTCTGGTCTTATTTCTGGACAAGGGAGGGGAGAAGGAGGAGCCCAATGGAGAGGGCAGAGGATTCTTGCAATAGAAAGAAATCACTGAATTCAAGCCTAGGGAAGGGGCAAAGGAGGCAGGCAAATTGAGAGGAGGTGTTTCCTTGAGATAGAAGAGGAGGAATGAAGCCCCATTGACTGTAATGGGAGCCTTGCCAAGCGTGGATACCTCCCTGTTGGTTCATGCTGTGCTGTTCAACACGTGATGTGAGTCGTGATGTGAACGGGAGGGGTCATTGCTGGGGTTCATAAGAAACCAACTGCTTTTCTGCACTGCTATGCTCACTTGAATAACAGCACAGCTTTTGTTTATATAAATGAAATGAAAATGGTGGTGGAATTGAAGGACTTCAACACATTGTTGACTGCAAATGGGATGGGAAATCGGGGAAGTGTTAAATGAGGACTTCAGCACACACACACACCACCAACATCTCCGTTTTTTCTGCAGAGTTGCACCTGACTCACACTGTGACTTGTTTCTTGTAAAGAGTTGGAATCAAGTTAAAATGCTCAGGCTGAGTTGCGATGGCTCCTGTTATGACTCACAAGTAGAGTTGAGTTGGGTTGGCAACTCACAACTCAGCTTTGGTGCGATGACTCTATCACATCCCTTGCTGTTACTGGTTTAAGCGAGATGGTGCATGTTGTGTATTTCACCTTTATCTGCTACAATAGCTGAAGGCAGTGGTGGACACTCACAAACACCATGTAGTGCATATCCCGACCTGCTCTGCCTTGGTGTGGTTTTGCCTCATGTCTTCTGAGCTGGGCCACAGGCAGCAGTGCAATGCTGGAGAGGCAGGAAGCTGGCACCCAGCTCTGCACATAGCCAGGACTTCAGGCCCTTGCACTTCAGTTCTGAAGTGCTACAAATGCTTTCTGCCTGTCCCCCAAGCTGACCACCAGTGACCAATGAATGGGACGCGACAGTAGACTGGAAATAAATAATTTCCAAGCTTTTTTTGAAACAGAATGTGATATGGTAACAAAAGGTAATTTTTGTGATATCTCATTGGCAAGCACCAGTTCACTGCTGGCCTTTCAATATTCATCCATAGTCTTTTTTCAAGATGCTCATTAATCAGTCAGAGTTCAAGGCACATATCCTATGGATATGTGGAAATGACAGACACATTCAGAAAAGGAGTTTGTTCTGCTGTGCTCAGGTGATTACTTAGAAGTGATATGTAAATCATATGGTAGAGTCCCTCCTTGACTTTAGAAGATCACCCAGGTCTTTAAAAAATCCACTCCCTGCACATGGAAAAATAGCATAGCAAAGGGAAGATTAGGGTAGATTTCTCCTTGATATCCTACTTTTTACTTGACAAATCCCCCACCTGCAGCATGAAGTGGTACAGTCCAGGAGACATGGTTCCATGTGATACTGAACATATTGGGCTTGCAGTTGCTCAAGTGATAAAGGTGTGAGGGTATCTTTGAGCAAAATAACTATTTCTATCTTTTGTTCCTTTACCTAAGAATATAGAATGAACAGCTTCACTGATGTAAACATTTCTTGCTTTGAGCCAGGCACATGGAAAAACAAACCCAAAACACCCCTGCCAAATTTGCAAGTCATGTCATTCCCAGTGAATCATTTGATTGGCACTAATCTACAAATATTGCTCTATACATATGCCATATGTAGGCACATAATATACCATAAAGAGAGATGGATTTATTTAATACAAACATGAATTTGGGAAAAAATAGACATGGTATTGGATATGGTAAATATCTGTTCTCAAGAGGAGGAAAGAAGCCTTAAGAAAATAAAGCACATTTGTTGCCAGAATCCAGAAAATGTTACTCAAGGACAGTTTATCCTTGGAGAAAATAGGCTTTCCCCATCTCTGTAGGGCCTGCATGTATGTTTGCAAATCATTTTAGAATAGTGAGTTTGCTATTACAGTTTAATTTGAGTTTGTGTTGGCTGCCGGTGTTCAAACTACATCCCTAACAAATGGCACGAAGTGCTTTTCCATTATTTCCATTCTGTTTCTCAGCAAAATGGTTATCTTGCCTGTCTGTCATGCTTTTGGATGTTAGCACTAAACAGCACTAATGTGCTTCCAAAGAGAACATGGAAGGCCTGATGCTGAACTGGCCTTTGAATATTGCAACCCGATTCCAAAGCCAGAGATTGCTTTCAGTTTGAAATTAAGAGGGAAGCTTTGCACTTTTTAGTCCAACTGCTCTATTCTTGTGAAACCCACAACTAGCTGAGTCTTGTAGCAAACTCTTCCCAGGCACCTTAACTTGGCTTCTAACTGGTATATTTTGGAACTTCATCTGCTTTGAATTAACATGGTGTTTATGGCTGCAGCGTTCACATAACAGGGGAATGCTGGGTGTCCAAGTACTTTTCTTTTATCTCAGACAATACGATTGGTGATTAAATATAAAGGAACTGAGGACACTTACACTGAGTTAAAGCCAAATCCTCCTTCACTTTCTTGTTTTCTTAGGGAGAAGATTTTGCTCTGTTTCCAAGAATGCAAACCTTTCAAAAGTTTTACCAGGTTTCTTGGGCCCTGGTGCAAAACCCTGCGCTAGACTCTCCCCTCCATGCTGCCCCTTTCCTACCTTTGATGATGCATTGGGTGCTACCACTGCCACTGGCTCTTGAGGGGTTGGACTGTCTAGGTTGGCTCTCCGATGGGTGAGGATCCTTGGCCAGAGCCCAAATGTAGCCAATCTCAGATGCTACTCTTGAGTTTTGCCTGATGTTACATCTGAATCTGGGTCCAAGGAGAACAGATCCATAAGCTCACCTAGCAATGCTTTTGAGAACAGTAACAGTGTTGGGTGGATAGCAAGAAATATAATCACCCCATAAATAAATATTAATCCTTGATTATTATTAATCCTGCCAAAATGCCAGCACCAGTAAAAGTCTTCCTAAAGAAGTTTCGGCAATCCTTTCTGGGGAAAGGAATGCCACAGATATAGAGAATACCCAGAGAATCCGCCCGTGCACACTCTCCATTTCTGAACTAGGCATACGGAGGTGGTATTACTGGCAGGGTGCTTCTCAGCTTTTCTAGGAAATCATTCACAATTTTCTCCCACTTCTGCCCATCTCACTCACAAACCTAATCTTTGCTGAAAGTCTGAGATTTGCTTTTGTGGCATTGCTGGGGGGGGGGGATTGTTGCTGGTATTATTACACAGCAAGCTAAAATTTTTATTATGCGAGTGGGGAAAAATATAACGGCTGCACTGTAATCACTTTCCGAGTGTAACCTTTAGTTGGTATTTTATTCGTGCAAAGGGTTAGTGTAAGGCCAGGTTTTATTGCTTGTCCCCCCTTGCCTTTTAATGGTTACAGCTAGGAGGCTTTTGGCCTGTCTGCACTTATTTTCTGACCTGACCGTTAACTTATAACAAGAAGCAACGGGGACCAAATATTACACATCACAAGCCGTGTGGATTGACCTCTGTTTGTTTGTTTGTTGGAACTTTTCTTTTACGCTTCATTTTGCGCCTACACCACTTGAAGCAGTGTACAGTGCAAATATTAAAAACAATAAAACAAAGCAATGCCTAATATACTGATGACATGAAACATAATAAAACACCAATTTGCAGGCTGTCTGGTTCTGTAGTAGGTTTATACACTCTCCAGCTGATCATTGTTAACTCTTGACATCTGGTATCACCACATCGATGCAAAGCCTGAGGTAGGATCAAGTTTTCAAACTTTAGTGTTTCAGTGCTGATGGGATAACAGTTGCTAACAGGGGCTTTTCACCAAGTATTGCAGTTCTCATGTGCCCTCTGTCTCCCTACCCTATGCTCCCCATAATCCTTTCCTCCACTTTTTCTTCCCTCCTACTTAAGGCATCCTTGAAACAGATGTAATGGCTTCCCTTGGGAAGGAGGCAGGAGGTCTGGAGGTTCCTGCATTGCTCTTTCCTCTTAAAGCCTGATCCTCTTAAAGGCTGAACCAACACTGAATGCATTCCTGGGTGAAGCATAGTGCAGTCTGATCAAATATCTCAACAAAGCAGCATAGGAAAACCAACACAGCACCGCATCTAAGAGCTCTCATTCTTATGAGAGTCAGCAGTTCCTCTCATATGCTGGGCCTTAAATAATCTTACATCTCACAACATTCTAGGTCCTTCTAGTGAGATTTGGGGTCTCTTCACAAAGTTGCAGACTTGACATTTTTGTGGGATATTGGAATTTTAGGCTAAGAGACTGACAGGCTGAATGTGGGAATATGGTGGGCTGAGTGTGGGAAAGAATGTGGGAATATGGTGAACATTGCCCCCCCCCCCAAAGCAGGATGTCAAGCCTCCCTGCCAAACAGGGCTCCCGCTGCATAGCAAGGTGTTCCTTTTGTTGAAGGTTCTTGGTTTGCCAAGAAAACATGTAATAGTTAGGTATTAGTAGTTTTAATATTTCAGATCCGTTGGTGGACCAGTTTCCCATATTATGGAGTAGGTTGCAAGAGTTTTGTAGATAGACTGAACTAAATTGACATACTGGTGAAAATTCAATAAGAGTAGCATGAGGGTGTGTCTGCAAGTTAAGAACTTGAATCCATGGCAGAAACAGAATTCTGCTGGTGTAGACTCTTACTAAAATATTTCAGAACTGCTATTTATCAAGTGCTGCCTCAAGGATGGTGTCAGGGGTAAGCCAGGTGGGGCACTGGCTTAGGGCCAGTGCCCATCAGAGGGTCCACCTGGCCAGGCTGACCCCTGAATCCTCAGTGCAGTGGCAGTGACAATACCCAGTGTGCCATCAGCATTGGTTGGGGATCAGGGGGCCAAGTGTGTGGATTTGTCCTGGGGCTTCTAATAGCCTGATCTCAGTATTGCGCTATCTGAATCTTTAAAGGCACCTATTCCAGTGCTGTGCTTTTAATTTGCTGGGGCTTCTCAGATAGCTTTTAACTCTTTCTCTCCTGGTTCTGCTGGATTTCATCACTATTGTGTCTCACTGTGTCTCCCATTTTTAACATTTTACTATGGAGCCTTTTTATTGCATTTTTTATGTGATTAATATGTGATGCACCCTGGAAGCTCTTTCTTAAAACTGAAGGCTGGTATATAACTGTTTTCATCTCATAGCACACTGAGAAGGCGCTACCATTGTCAAGGTCCACCATCAGTTTTTTGACAATTGACAAGGCACACTGCACTGCCAGCTGGGGTCTCACAACCCTCAATAGCCCTACTAATATATGACCCTCCTCCAAACTCCTGTGGCACATCTGTAGACCATTCGCAGCACACCAATGTGGCATGGCACCCTGGTTGAAAATCGCTGTTTTACGGGTGGAATGAGATGTCATGACAAGTTAAATAATAATATTAAAAAATAATAATAAACTTTATTTGTATCCCGCCGTTCTCCCTAAAAGGGACCTAAATAATTGTAACTTCCTTTTCTCATGAGTCTCACAACAATTTATTTTGTAATGTTTTTCTTCAGCTATGGGTAAATCTTGTGTCTGAATACCTAAACCACAGCAAAGGACTGGTTGCAAACCAGGTGAAGCCATGTCATACGAAGCCATGACAGAGTATTGCACTTAGCCAAACAAGAACAATTTCCTGTCATAGCAATCCAACTTCTTTGTTTACAAGGTGATAAGCAGGTTTTACTAGTGTCCCTATATGCACTTCCTAGGGGCAAAAAGACTTGGCAAACTGCTGAACCATGGGTCAGCTTGGATAATACTCTGAACTGCCCTCTTAAATGCATGTGGGAGAAAAGTGGGGACACATGCAATGGCATGCCTGGGGGGCAAGGGGGCAAATGCCCCAGATGCCAGGCTGGGAGGGGCATGGGAGGGGCATGGTACTGTGCTTGCTGAGATCAAGTCTGTGAGGGGTTATGCCAACAAAAGAGCTGATGTAGGTCTGAGGAGACCCACTGGAGGCCAGGTGGCCAACAGGAAGGTAAATAAAAAAGCTCTCTTGAACCATCTGGTCGCTCTTCCCATAGCATGCAGTGCTGCATGTTCTGGGCTGGTGGGGTTTAGGATTGGGCTGCCATTTGTACACCTCAAAAACAGCTGGCCTTTTCATTCAATAAAGCTATCAAAATATCAGCTGCTCTATTCACAAATTCCACATTCATGCCCTCTTAAAATTGTGAAGAATAAATAACTGAACACGTTTTGAGTTCTTAAATTTTTAGTCTTCATTCTCTTCCTTGTTGCTCTAGTCGCCAAAACTTTGGAGGTGATGCACCCATTCATATTTCAAGTGGGGCTCTTTACCTGACTGGACAAGATTGTTGAACATTTCTGAAGCATTTCTATAGCAAGGGATGCCATCATCAGTACAGCAATTACTATCTTGTAGGCAGAGTGTGCAGGCAAATGCTATCTCTCCCTTGTTTGGTGATGCACCAACCTCTGCTTCTCCCGCTCTGTGATTGGAAAAGGGAGAGGGAAATAAAAACAGAAGAGGAAGATGGAGTTGTGGGCTAGAGCAGCTGACGCTCTAGTCCACCACTCTCTTCTCCTCTACACTTCCTCTTCTGCTTTGTCCCCCTTTTCCTTTTCTATTCCAGAAAGTAGGAGGACGAGCAGTAGTGGCATGTGGATGGATGGAGGTGAGTTGGCCTCTTGCATCGACCAACTGTGCTCATTGGAGAAATGAGGTTGGGGAAGCCGATTACACAGGTGCACATTGGCTAATGCAGTATGAAAGTGAGAAAATGCAATCAATTTAAAGACCAGCTACAGTGGCCTGCTTGGATAAATAAAGAAGTCTGTATTTAGGACTGAGAAGACATCAAATCTGATACTGTGAGCTTCTCTGGTGAGAGAATCTCATATATGGGATGCTACAACCCTGGTCACCACCCACCTTATTTCAGGAGGTGGGCCTCTAATGATGACCATAAAATATAGGCAGGCTAATATGGTAGTAACAGGGATGGGATTTTGACTCATAAAGACTGAACTTGGGTCACCAAAACATGCGTTTTTCACAACTCATGGTAACTCAAGTCACGGACGTCACTGGCTTGGATCCAAGTCATGACTTCAGGTCAGTGACTTGAAAAAGAGTCTTGACTCGAATAGACTTAAGTTCTGACTTGCTTTTGTGTGTGCTTGCAACTCTGTTTTGTGTGTGTGTGTGTGTGTGTGTGTGTGTGTGTGTGCCTGCTTATTTTCTTTTTTTGGCTGCGCGTGACTTGCGCTGTGACTTGTTTCTTGTAATGACTCAGACTAAAAAATGACGTTATAGTGGCTCAGGATGAGTTGTAATGACTACCTGTTATGAGTCATGAGTCGACTCAAGTCAGGGAGTTGGAGACTCACAACTCCATTCGACACAGTGAGTCTGGCACATCCCTGGGTAGTAGGGTAGGACCCAAGATTTCAGTGAATGTTTTCTGCATTAAACTCATAATTTTTTTTAACCAAGACAGCTGTTACACCCTTAAACTCTTGATTCATGTGTCAGCACATTCCCGTTCTGTCAGAAAATGGGACATTGAGTGAAGCAGTTTTTAGAGGTGGAAACAAGTTTCTTCTTCCAGAGCTGAACACCTTTCTTAATGCATGTGGCATTTATTACCTCAGGATTATTTGGCAATTGATGAAGGGCTCCTGTTGTGTATATAGCTGCTATGATGCAAACCTGATTCTTACCCACTATGCTCCTTAAATTGCTTGAATGTATTAAACTTTGTCTGACATCTAAGAAGATCTAAAACACTTCCAGTTATCAAGATGCCAGATTAAAGCAAAAAAAAATAAAGAAATGAATGGGTAATTTCACTTAGTTCAGTCTCTTGATCTTGGGCCAGCTACTTCCATGTGGATGTGACTTCTGGCATTTTGCCCTACAGCGCAGACATTGCTACACAGAAGGAAAGTGAATCTGTGACAGATGAGTTGTGACACCTGTATCAAGAATATTTGTTCCTTCTGAAGTGACTGATAACTTATATTGTTTGAAGACAGGAAATAGTCTTGCGTAATACCAGTGCAACCCGATCTTTCTTAGATTGCCTCCAAGAGGAAATGAAGTTTAATTTTTTTAGTGATATATTTTAGAGTGCAAAGTACATACACACTGGGTTGGGTCCAAACAAATGCATGTGGAAGTTCCTGATATGAAATTCCTGCCTTCTCTTTTACACACCAGTTTCCTTTTTCCTCTGAAATGCCTTTTCTGAGGGTTGAAGGATTGTCAGCAAGGCTGTGGGGTGTGTGTGTGGGGGATGGGACGGGACTGCAAATGGAGAAGGAGATTATGTCAAATCAAGTGACGACACCTTGAGGATCCCAGGCCCTGTTACAGAACTATAGTTATTGCCAGAGTTCCCTGGAAAATAGAAAATGAATATTAAACCAGTTTAAGGGCCCAGTCCTATTCAACTTTCCAGCTCCGGTGTAGCCACAGTGCAGCCCCATGGTGAGGGAACATATGTTTCCATACCTTAAGAAGGTCCTAGTGACTGCCTGTCCACCACAAGATGCACTGAACACCCCTGCTGGCACAACTGCACTAGCACTGGAAAATTGGATAGGATTGGGCCCTGAGTCTGTAGGTATTAATAGTCCCAAGTTGTTTAATTGTGGAATTTGAGGAAAAATGAAGAAGCTAGCTCTGAGGCCATGCTGTGGACAGACCAGCAAAACCTTTTTTCAGGGGAAAGATATATGCACAAAGAGTACACAACTCCAGCAAGCCACATGTTGAAGAAAAGTTCCCTGCCTTTCCACACTTGATGGAAATGCCTGTGAGAAAAGCATATGTAACTTTTCTCACTGTCAGCAAGGGCACAGCCTAGAGCAGTGGTACCCAAACTGTGGGCCACACTGGTGGGCCACAACCTGAGTGGGCCACAACCCCACTGGTGGGCCACAACCCACTGGTGGGCCACAACCTGAGTTTTGGTGGGATTGCCAAAAGGTGATGGAAAGCTCAGATAATTGCCTCCAACCCCTGAGTCTGTCCAAAAATTGGATACTTTACTTGCCAATTATCCTGCAAAGAGCTCTGCTCGCGCAGTTGCAAGCATGTGTGAATATAGGGAGATAAATGTTTGAGAGGCCTTTTTCTGCTTATTACTACTTACAAACAAACAGATAAAATATTTCTTTCTAGATCTCCTTTTTAAAAAGTCTGGCAAACCTAGCTGGGTCCTGACAGAGTGTCATTTAAAAAAAGCAGGTCCCAGTGCTAAAAAGTTTGGGAACTGCTGGCCTAGAGCAAAGCACCTGCTTATTTCTGCATCACTTCACCAGTGCACAGATTAAGGGGGATAAGATGGTGTGTGTGTGTGTGTGTGTGTGTGTGTGTGTGTGTGTGTGTGTGTGTGTAAATGAAATCTACAATTCCCACCCCATAATTCCTTCCCCAATTTTAGCCAAATCATTATCTCTTTGTAAAACAGCAACTAAAAGGGCTGTTACAAAACTTATAGGGGCCACCCTGCGTGCCTCCTGTACTTTGAGCTTCTTGTTGTGGCCTTGGGCATTCATTGCACTACTGGCAAGCTGTGATTGTCCACAGTAGGTTCTGTATATAGTGTATACAATATACTGTATGTCTATACAGTATGCTGCGAATGGTGTATGGGGTGAGTAAAGTGTAAACGGTACCCTTTGCGACTGGGTCCACAGTTCATCCACCATGCACTATTTTTAATTTTTTCTTTTGCATGAAAAATAGTGTATGTGGGACCATGATTAGAATTGAAACCACAGTAAGTCCCCTACCTGTCCACCAAGGTTTCACCCCATTTGCAGTCCCCCCACTGAATTATTTACAAAAGACGCCTTCCAAAACTCACAGAGTCATCATGCCTTCTGCATAACATCTATTGTAATTTAACAGTAAAGAAAAGGGAATGTTGCTTCCCCACCAGTAGTCTTGTGGGTGGGAGTGTCCTTGCCCAAATGCTGCCAAGTGATTGGTTGGAGGTCTGTTTTGTGGGGAGGAGCTGAAACAGCCTGTTGTAGCTCTTCCCCAGGGGTAGGGGAAGGGCATTTGTCATTTTGGCTGCCAGGTGGGAAGTTGTGCAGCTTGGAACTCTGAGAGTGGCAACTTAGAAGAAGTAGTGTGGCTCATAAGAGAAAGAAAGAGAGGGGAAAAATAGCAGTTGAGGAAGAAGAAAAGCAAGAAGAGTACAAGTAGCATGGTTAGGACTGGGGAGTCTATGGAGACAGCAGGTCCCTGGGCAGGGCTCCTTTTGGGTTGGGCTTAGGTTCACTTTAGTACCCATGTGGGGAGTGGGTTGTGGGGCTAATGCCTTGGAGGTTGGGACTGGCTAAGGGTTTGGGTGGGCCTTTTAGCACCCCCTTTCTTAGATAGATAGATATCTTATCTATCCCTTTCTTTATATAGTGTTTGAATCAGTTGTAGCCCTATTAATATTGCAAAGTACCTTGTCTCATGTTTTTTTTTGGGGGGGGAGGGGGTATATGGACAGTGGTTTTAGTCCCATGCTTTTTAAAAATATCACAGACAAAAGGACTTCAAAATATGTACCATAAAGAGAGAAAAAAAAGGTCCCTACATCTGCTCTGTAGAGCAAACTTTATTTATTTGATTTATACTCCTTCTCCCTGAAGGGCACCCAAGGCAGCATCCAGATATTATCAGGTGAAAATGGAAGCTCACCAGGGCTCACTTTCGTGATTTGTTTAGAATGACTTTCTTTCACTGTTGAGTAATCACAACCTGTTGCAACCTATCTGAAGCTGGGTGACAGATCAGATGTCCCAGGCTTCTTGCATGCTTGAGCTCCAGTGCATCTTCATTTTAATTAATCATATAATATTGGCTATAGTCATTGAAAACCCTATTCTGTTGATATGCGTTTAAGTAGCCTGTCTACTATGGCATGACTTTAGTTTATGATTTTTGAAGAGAAAAGAATTACATTTGCTGTTATTTCAACAGGCTGCATGTGAGGGGGAGAAACAAATAAGGCAGATATTTCTCAAACTGAATCTCAGATTGCTTGAAAGCCTGTGGAAGATTCATACACATCGGCCCTGACATCTTAAGTTGTATTGGGCAATATAGTAAGTCCAGGTGTGTAGCTGGTGGGTAAAGTTTCCACTGACATTACCTGGGGCTTTTTCAGGAACTGGTGATGTGATGTCATATGTAGGTAAGAAGGTTCTTTCCAAACCACGTTCATAGAAATTAGGGGGTGTGAGAGAGAAGCGGAGGCAGACGGTGAACAAGTGAAAGAGCAGCAGTGAGAGGGTGCTGTGTGTTAATATGCTGACAAACTGCAACTGAAATGTTACCTTATTAAGAAAATCTCTGGTTGTAGCTGTGTTTCATAATCAACTCATTCAGGTAGTGAGGGAGTTGAATAAGCCGATCCTTCAGTGGCTTGCCCCGGATGACTTCTGTTGTTCACTTGCCCTTGTTAATGTTTAACTGAGGATTCTGGGTGAAAGGATTGACAGCAATAAAAATAAACCCATCTTTTCAGCCCCCTGCCCCCTGACATTTCCAGATCATTTACATTTTCTGTGTATTTGTGTGCATGTATTCCCAAATTTTTGGTAACTGGAGCACATTTGGGAAGTGAAAACTTAAGAGACCCACTTCACTCTTGCATGCTGTGTCCAGTACAGTAATTGTGTGTGTGTGAGTGTGTGTGTTCTTGCTAAGTTCCAGTGGCGTAGCTAAGGGGGTGCAGGGGGTAGCAGCTGCACCAGGCATCAAGCTTTAGAGGGGCAACAAGCTGAACTTGACACTAGTGACCAAAACTGTGAAAATCTTGGTATATATGAATAATACCATCATGTTATATATCATTGGAAAGGTAATTTAATGCTGAATGCAATGAAGCAAACTGCATTAGAATATCTGTATTCTATCAAAAGTTATGGCCAATTAATCATAACATGAAAACACAACTGCCATATGGAACAAAAAGTGAATTTTTTAAACTCAAAACCGACCTATGAGACTGATTGTTCTGAGAGCCAAAGACATTATGTCATTGAAATGTTGCAATGACATGATCATGATACAACATGAAACCAACGAAGTGTTAATATGACTCAGCTCACATTTCCATACATTATTCCATGTACACACAGTTACCCCTGCTGACTGGGTTAAAAGGCACTTTTTCAAAGTGGTGCCCCTCTTATATTTAGCAGGGGGAGGATAACCATGCCTCTTCACCCCAGCACAGTGTCTCGAACCAATCAGGGGCACACTTTTTATTTATTTACTTAATTAAATTTGATTTTGTTGGGGGGGGCTACAAATCTTCTTTGACCCCCAGGTAGCAGATAGATGCCTTAGCTATGCCACTGATGGGCGGGGCAGCAGAGCAAGTCAGTGGTGAGCTGCTAGGGGAAGGAGGTGGGTTACTTCCAATTTTCACTTTTAAAAAGCCGGGGTGTGATGTCACTTCCGGTTGTAACATCATTCCCTGGGCAATATTTTGAGCTTGGCACCGAGCTATACAATTATTAGTGATGCCACTGCTCAGTTCCTAAGCCATTAGTGCTTTTTCCTTGCAATGGTGGAAATGAATCAATATTGCCTGCCAATACCTCCTTGGTGTAGTGGTTTGGGAGGTGGACTCAGACCTGGAAGATCCAAGTTCAAATCCCCCCTCAGCCACGAAGCTTCCTGGGTGATCTTGGGCCAGTTGCTTTATCTCAGCCTCACCTACCTCACAGGGTTGTTGTGAGGAAAAAAGGAGGGGAGCAGCCATGTACTCTGCCCTGAGCTCTTTGGAAGAAGGGTGGTATAAAAATGTGATAAATAAATATTGTGCCCTATCCTTTGGCTAGTCTCCTCGGGGCTTATGCTTTCTAGCCCAGAGTGATGCTTGAGAGTCTCCTGTTCTTTAACATGGGCTGCTTCAGGACTCTTAGTGCATCCTTGCTCCCTCTCTCAATTTGACATCACTGCCTATATATAGGCAGGCAGAGGAGTGGGAAATGCTGCATGATTGTGGCTTAGCCACCATAAGGAGCACAGAGTAGTGGTTTCATCCAGTGCTGTGATTTAACCTATTTCTGCCCAGTGCGCAGCAGGGCCTCTGTGTGGAATTTTATCAGGGGAGCACAAAGTTTCTTTTGGACTCCTTTGCAAAAGGGGAGGGGTGAAACAGAGTGGGGGAGGGTGGTGACAGGAGAGCAGAATAGGGGCAGGGAAGGGTGAAGCAAGGTGAGAGGAGGGTAGAGACAGCTGGAAAGTCTTTGGAGCCCAGGTCTACCCACCTATGTGGCACCAGTAGTGTTCCCAGCGTCCCCAGCATCCCCAGTACAGGCAGCAAGTCGGAGTAGATAGGAAAATGTCAGATCCCAGGAAATTTCTGGGCCCCCTCCTTTGGCTCCTGGGCCCCCCTTTTGACCCTGGGCCCGGGTACAAATTACCCCCTTTACCCCCCTTTTCTAGGCCCTGGTGCACAGGTGTACACATTTGAATCCTGTTGTGTATATGCATTTGGGCAGAAATGGCTAAATTGTTCAAGGCACATTTCAACCCCTCTTGTTGCAACTAGTGTATCCTGGGCAAACATTTGGGGAATCACTGATTTAATTTTTAGTTTTATACCTATTTATAGATATGAAAGGTATTTTTATGGTATCTTTCAACTTCCTAAGAGGAGGCTCATATTCAGTTTTTAAAACAGATTAACTTTTAAAAGCACATTAGATGATGGTGGCGATAGGAGTTCTTGCCTTGTTTACTTCATGTCCTCCTCCTCTTTATGCTTTGCAAAGGCAGATAGGGGTTTATCCCTGCTTCCCAGAGTGGTGAGAAGTTCCCAGAGTGGTGAGAAGTTCAGGAGCAGCACTACAGGTAGTCATTTCCATTGGATCAGAGAGCATGAAGGGGAAAATTTTGATTTCTTTGTAGTATCTGGTTTATTTGCAAGTATACATGTGGCCTCGAAGATGCAAATAGATTTCTATGGCAGGCAGCAAAACTGCTGATCCTACACTAGATTCCCAAAGCCATAATGAGGAGTCCCACACTCCCTCAGCTGCCTTCAGTCCAACTAAACATACAGTTCTTACTCTCTCTGTGCCAAAATTCAAATTGTTGCAAGCTGTTTGTCTGTCCCTCCCATTAGCTGAAGTAGGCGGGGCAGAGAAACAACATGTAGGGTTTCCAAAGGGAAAGGAGAGTGATTTCTAGTCGTCAGAGATCAACACTGTTGAGCAGATGCCAAGGGCTCTTGGAAGAGCTCACTGCTGACCCATGAGACCACTTCCATGCCTTTATCCTTGGTGTGGTAATGGTGGTGCAGCACTCTCAGGGTTGCCCAGATAGGAGGTGGCTCACAGAGGGCAACTTGCCGAGGGCAGTCTGGAAGCTGAAGTTGGATCTATTTCTAGCCATCAAGGAACATTTAACTTTATGTTGTCAAGTCTCTGACTGTACATTAGTTTGTCAGGCAAAACCAGAACAATAGACGCAACAAGGCAGCCAAACGCCAAACCGGTTTTCTCTCAAAATTGGATCCTAGCCCTCAAACAATTTCTAGATGCCTTCAACTCATCCTGAAAGGAAATACAGGGACATGTTGACAAATATTAAAAATGGGCAAAATAATTCATGGTTCTTTATTTACATATTTCAGTTATTTCTCTTTCCTCTGAATGAACACTTGATATGCTCCTCGCCAGTGAACTATATTTCTTGTAGACAAAAATACTGTGGTTAAAACTATCATTAGTAAGGCAACAAAAATAGTTCTGTTCACCCCTTTTAGAAGAAGCCACTTTCCCAAATTCAGCTATGTGCCTGTTTTAGATAAAGATTCATGAAGGTATCTCTTTGGCATTCCAGTGGTATTTCTCTCAACTTGTACATGCCTTCCCCAGTCTCAACATTTAGACAGCTGTCTCAAGTCCTGCCCATATGATGATGTAACCTTGGACAGCACTCTCATACAGGGGAACATGCGCATGTTGGCACACTCCACTTCTGTGCCAATGCACTCCATTGCTCTGTTCTTCCTCTTCTCCTAGGGACAGCCTTGGTCTGCTGAGGCAAATACTGTTCCCAGGGATGAATCCTTCCTGTGATTTTGAATGCTGGGCACCCAGCATCCTAGATTCCAGGGAGACAATCTCCACAGATAATAGTGTTTACCTCTGCAGACAAATGCTTCCCGCAGGGAGTGGGGCTATGGCGGGCATTGATGGTAGGAACGGGGGCTTGTTGATGTGATCCTGGTCCCCTATAACTGTGCACATTATGAGATTTTGTGCGTGTACATGCCAAAGCCTCAGCATGATACGCTGCTCAGCTGGGATTATATACCATATCTTAATGCTAATTTTATTTTTGCTAATATTTACTTGCCCAGAAAAGCACAGTTCAGAGGCAGCATCTGATTTTTTGCAAAGTCCTGACTTTCTTTAAATAGTCATTAGGAAGAGGAAGGAAGGAAGGAATATGAGTTTATTGCTTGTAAATATTTACACTTTTTGCTGATGAGTTTTTACAAAATATAGCAGGAGATAATGTGTTGGTGTTTTAAGTGCAAAATTTTGCTTTTTGTCCTTTATGGCAGGCAGGAGAATGATTTACATTCTTTCTTGATTCATCATGCTTGTTTGTATTAGATTCGGAATGGTACCTTTTCTAGACAGTGCTCTCCTTATCTATTTATCAGTACAGGTTGAGTCTCCTTATTCATGAGGGTTACCCCCTGCTAACTGGTTAAGAGGCACTTTTTCAAGTGGGTGCTCCTCTTTTATTTAGCAGGGGGAGAGTAATTGGCCCACCTCACCCCCAGCAGTGTCTTTTCTAGTGGCTGTCTGCTGGTGTTGCATCTTTTTAGATTGTGAGCCCTTTTGGGACAGGGAGCCATTAGATTTATGATTTTCTCTGTAAACCGCTTTGTGAACTTTTTGTTGAAAAGCGGTATATAAATACTGTTGTTGTTGTTGTTGTTGTTCCTAGAACTCACATGGATGGCAAAAATCACATTAATGCAAGTCCATTTAAAACAATGTCCCTTTGATGGGCAATCTAAAAACAGCCTGGCTGACTGTAATGTCAGACAGAGTCATTAGGCAGACAGTCCATCAATCAGTCTCTCTCCAGGCGCTTAGAAAGGCTTCACTCCAAGCCAGTGACCCTTCCCTTCACCCAGAGCGAAGCACTGGGAAAGAATGCAAAGTGATTATCTTTCTTTCATATGTTCAGGGGGAAGGGATGGGTTGCTTGCCTTGGAGTGAAGCTGTTCTAAGTTCCTGGAGAGAGAATGATTGCTGGTCAGTCAGCTGCCCTCTCTTGCATTAACAAAGTTATTGTTAAACGATTTTTTCCCTTTAATTTAAAGGGCCCTTCTCGTGTTGAGATGAAAAATCCGTTGATAATTAGGTTATACCTGTACATGTAGAAATATTTAAATGTGTTCTGATTTTAAAGAACACATTCTATAACAAAGAAGCTGAGCAAACAAACCCAAAACATTGATGGGAACCCAAAGTATCATGGAGTTCATGATGTGGATTCCTGAGGTGAAAAATCTCAGGAAAATCTCAGGAAAAGGCAAAACATCACAAGGAGCATACAATGTTTAGACTGAATCTCATTCTTAAAGCAATTCCTTCTACCTTGGACACAGAGAAAACTCCCATGAATTTTTTGTTTTTGCAGTAAATTTGAGAAGAAAAGTGCAAATGTTTGTCTATCTTTTCCACAGTGATCTCTTGTGATATGATTAATTGAATTTTTTTCATATGCACACTAGAAGAATACCTTCTTTCAAAAGCCAGAGCAACAAGTACGGCTTATATAATAAGCCTGATTTTCTGATTTGGCTGATTTTCTGAAGTACAGGTTTCACCAGTTTTGGCTTCTGTTCTGCTGCATGGTTTTAAAATTAGGCTGTTTTATATTTTGAAGGTGAGAGGAAGGTTATATTGCTTAGAGCTTTGTTTGGGCACTTTGGGTGCTGTAGTTTCATGGCAAAGAATGTGGTGTAAAAGTTTGCAATAAGATAAAGATGTATGAGAAAAACACTTAATGAGTTGGCCTTGACTGCATGGCAACCACAAATAGGCTTTTGTAGCAAACTGTAAGGGTAGAGGTATAAATGTGATGGATACTACAAAAAATACCTTTTTTTTTTTTTTAAAAGGTCTTTATTGCCAAGGTAATAGCAATGTAGTGAGATGTGGCAGTTACCATGGGAATCCTGACTGTAAACTATATGGTAGAGTACAGTGTAATGGAATGCTCCTTTGTAGCTTGTGGGCATCCCTGACCTAAAATGCCCATTTTGTCCCAGCCCTTTCAGAGTGGTGAGGATTCTACTGCAGGAGAAGTACAGTAGGCCTGTTCACACACTATACTGTATATGAGCTTGATGAGCAATGGGTTGGGGGAGGCAGCGGGTTGTGGGGCATTCCTCACAAATTCACTGCTCAAAATAGCTACTTCAGTTGACCTCATCCCTGGTCTGACCCTGGTCTAAGTCTTCAGTTCTCTTGCTGATCACACCAAGGCTCATCTAGTAACTCATTCTGTTTTCACTAGTACCAGTTTGGTATGTCCAGGAAGCCCATCAACAGGGCATGAAAATGGTGACCTCTCCTCAGCTTCTGTAGTGCCTTTTTGTGCACTTCTGGGTACTACTCTACTGCTTAGTCTTGACCCAGACACAAGCAGAGTTTTAGCATCACCATGTTCAAAGCAAAACTCTTTCTACTTATTTATGGATAAGTGTCCTTCTCCACTCAAGACTATTTTTCTACTAGAAAATGTGTTGGCTCTTTCATCCTAATCTACATTCAAGACACAAAGTATGTTAATCTACCACCGAAGTGTGTCAAATCTATTTTAGCTGACAAGGCAAAGGTCTGTATTTCTGAATGTCAAGGAAGGCCTGATCCAGTTTAGATGAAAGTAAGTAGAAGACTTTCTGTTGGATCTAACTGAAGTTGAATCTGCCTCTTAGAGTGGGGTTGTGAGATCACTTGTGGTTAACATTTTAAATAAGTAGCGTCCCTTGAAATGATTAGAAGTAGACAAAACAAGGGGATAATTTCTTTCTTGGTGAGATAACTTATCCAAATAACCTAGAGTTTTTTTCAAATCCAACATATCTGTGTTTACAGGATTTGGAATCCATTTGCTAAATATTATAGAATATATTTTCCACTTAGGCAAGTAGGCAGAATCCCAATATTTTGTGGAGGAACTTACAACCTCAAGTTACTGAGACTGCCATAATCTCTTCTCTCCAAGCCACATATCACAACAATATTTTGAACAGCAAACTTCACTGTAATAAATTATTTTCATTTAAAATATGTTCAGTAGTGAGTTATCTGGTGCCATGTTGGCTTTTCAGTCTGTGACAACTGAGATTCAAATATAAACATTATATTAACTTGTAGATGTTTTAATGCCCAAGTCGGATGGTCCAAATGATACCTACCCTTGTGGCAGTAAAAATATAACACTGTATAATGATAATGATTATTATTATTGCTTTTCAACAAAAAAAGTTCACAAAGCAGTTTGCAGGCAAAGTCAATTAAATTAATATAAATAAAATACAAATTCCATTGATTTTCTAAATGGGGCAAAACTACAATAAGAGTGTGCATGTAGGAGATTTTAGCAATTTTGATCCCAGTTGCATGTCCCTTGTGCACTATTTTAGTTAGAAAAAAAGTTTCCACTGGCTTTAGCAATAGCAGTAATTGTGAATGGGGAAGAGCACTGTCTGTTCTGAAGAATGTTTGGGGTGCTTTATAATGAATTGGGTTTTGATTCTCATTTGATTTTTTTTGTTCGTATAGAACAGGAAAGAACACTGAACAGAGAGTTTAGAAGCAGTTAGGTTTTACAGGGTGAGAAGAAGTGTATGGGATTTATGAGGGGTTTAAAAAGAAATTTGGAGGGTTGGGTTGGAGGCTAGTTACAAGCCCCCATCTGCACATAAGAAAGGGGCATGCCATAATGATAAGTGGCGAATAAGTTGGGGCAGTCTGGTGTTTGGAAAAGGTGAAGGAGTTTAGATTATATAAATATTTTTAGCTCACCTTTATGGAAGAGAGAAAAATTCCAAGTGCTTAACAATTTAAATGAAATGAAACACAAACTTTTAAAAAGAATAAGAAACAAATAGTGTAAGAACAAACAGGGTGGAATGTGTGTGTGTGTGTGTGTGTGTGTGTGTGTGTGTGTGTGTGTTTAAGGCTGCATTCATATAAACATTTTCCTGGGAGTAAGTTCCATTAAATTCAGTGAGACTTCTGAGTAGACACAAATAGGATTGTGCTGTAAAAACATTAGAATATTCAAAGAGGTAAGTCAGTGTAATCAACTTCCAGTTGAGTTAAATGACTGCTGGAAAGAAAATGTCTTCAGGGGACCAGTTGATACATCTCAGTTGCAACCTGGGTACAACAATGGAGGAAATCCTTTTATACATACCCATCAAACGTATCTCAGGTAGAAGCAGAATGTGCTAAAAGGTCCCTCGGTTAAGCTTAAAGGATGGATATGGTTGTATGGGATGAGTTTGTGCCTTAAGTGGCCTAGTTCCAAACCTTTAAATTTGTATAGTAGGATTTTTTTAAAAGTGCTTTATCTTGTCCTGTATTGAAATACTGCTGTTGTATTATGGTGCAATTTTGGAGGTGTTGTGTTTTTTAATTACCATCTAACTATGGAGTTTATGATGCTGGCCATACTGTGTGTTGTTGGGATTTTTGTTCACAGGCATATTCAGCATATGGCAAATTGTATACATTGAACAAAGTTCAAAGGTGGCAATGTAAACTTATGACATGACCTTATACTATGAGTCAGACCATTGGTTCATTGAGGTCAGTATTGTCTTCACTGGTTTTTAGACTAGAGTCTTCCCTAGCTCTACCTGGAGACACCAGGAATTGAACCTAGGACCTTCTGCGTGCTGTGTGAGTGCTTTTATCACTGAGCTACAACCCTTTTTCCTTGTGTTTCTTGCCAATATTCAGTGGCCTTCACCCAATGCCTATTTGGCTTTTTGATATATCACAAGTAGATGTTGATTCCTTGCCTGTCACCACCTCTTTTACTCTGAGGCCAAGGCAGCCACCAGACTGTAAAGTTATATGTGTAACATTAGAATGGAACTGTTGCTACCACTGCTCAGACATGTAAAACAGGTGACTCACAACTGCAAGGAATTCTTCCTGGCTTACAGCCTGATCCTATAAGGGTTTCGCTGGAAATAAATTGCACTGAATTCAATGTGATTTATTTTCTACTAAGTATGCTTAGGATTGCAGGCTTAATTCACAGGGAGCACTGGCATCTCACATAGTTGTGGGTATGGCTAATGCTTGTATGGTAGTGCTCCTGTTTCATGCATTAATACTGGTGCACATGGTAGGGGAATATTTAAATATTACTGCTGTCTGTGCAGATTGTCTGCATGATGAAGGAATTTTGGCAGCAACCACGGGGGGGGGGGGGGGGAGAGTAACAGCTAAATTGCCCTGGGATGAAAATGAAGACGCCTTTATATAAAACAAATCATATTTCCTTCTGTGTATTTTGATAATAAATGGTTCCCTGGACAAACCTAATTGGAAATCACTCAGTTTCTTTCTATAAATACATTAGGTGTTTGTACATTCGTCTAATGCAGGGATACCCAAACCCCGGCCCTGGGGCCACTTGCGGCCCTCGAGGCCTCTACTGCGGCCCTCAGGGAGCCCCCAGTCTTCAATGAGCCTCTGGTCCTCCAGAGATTTGTTGGAGCCCACACTGGCCGGATGCAACTGCTCTCAGCATGACGGCCAACTCTTTTATGAGTACGCTTATATGAGTGCATGAGTACATATGAGTACTATTTGAAACTTTATGGAGCGGGATTAGGAAAACAGTGGGCTGCTAAATGTTGAATGCATCCTACTGCTTCTCAAGTCTCAGTTGTCCCCTCCCACCTGCCTCCACTTGTATGTGTATTGTGTAGTTTAACCCTGTATGTGTCAACAACAACATTTAAGCGCTACCTACATGCTAAGCATCCCTGCATGTGACATGCTGATCACTGCAAAGTTGGAGACAATTGTTTCTTTTTAAGACAGCCGAAAGTAGTTTGCTTTCTATTGTATACAAACCATTGTTTTTTTATCCCACTAGTAAAACAGGCCGTTGGAAACAGTGCAAAAGTCAGAGATGAAAGAGAGATGAATGTACATCTTTGGGCTGCAACCCATCTTTCAAACCACTTTCAAGCCTTTGGGACAACTTCCCCTCCCATCTGCCTTGGCTCATTCTTCTTTCTGCTTATTCGAAAGTAGAGTAAGTTGCAGGGGCAGAGAAACAGAGCCCTGAGCGGGTAAGGCAGAGCCCATGGGGAGGAGATTGGAAGCAGGGATTGTTGCCAGGACTTGCCTCTTCAAGTAGTGCCTGCTTGGGCTATGTTCAGCCTGCTCTTTCCCAGCCCTCCAGCATCAACTGAAAGGCTTTACTAGTAAGCCTGGTTCCTCCAAGTGATTGTCTCAGGATCTGACGCCATGACTTTCATATGTGTCTACAAACCTGATGCGAGGCTGCTGATTTGGCACAATATCTCTGTGTTAACTTTTGTAACCATTCCAGATGACCTGATTGTGAATCCCTCGGGTGGAATTGTAGTCTGAGTCAGAGTGAGAGCAGATCAACTCATACACTCCATACTGACTGCAGAGGCTGTGCATCAAACATTGCATGCCTCAGTTTGAACCAAAAGCCTTTGCAGCACAAGCAGTAGCAGCATTTTTCATGTGACCGGCATTTGCACATTTCCCCATTCAGCTGATTGTGGGTGCTATTCTATTTTAAACCCACATGGAAGTATGATTTTAGGCCCATCTGCTACCGGCCTTAACCCAGATGATACAGAGCCTACCCACAGCATCCTTTCCTCCTTCAGACAGTTCCAGGAACAAGCAGTGAGTCAGCCACGCAGCTGAGCTCGTATTTAGCTAACCCTGCTGTCCTGCCCTTACTGGTGCAGGATGCAGCTCGGCAACAGCCGCGCTCCAGGTGTGAAGCTTTGTCATTTTTCATTATCGAAACGGGACCTTGCTTGGAAGGAGATGACTTGGGCAAAAGTCACAGCCACGCACCAACTGTTCTTCTTGCAGGGAATGTTGTGAAATCCAAATGGCTTGGCAGTAGCTTGCATTTGCAGCTTTATTATTTTTTTTAAATAAACTCTGGGTCACAGGGTTTCCCTTTCACTAAGCAACTAAACATTGCTGTGGTGAAAATCATGTTCCTCTGCAGAGGCAGCTTTTGCCGCAAGCATAGACAATGCTAACTTCTTGATCTGACTGAGCCCCCCCCCCCCCCACAAAGGTCTCTGTGTGCTTCAGTATGTTTGTAGCAGACCAGTGTCTTATACCCTACCGGATATTGTTCTGCCTCCCTGTGCAGTAGGAATCAGTGCTAATATACCAATTAATGTTGCATGAAGAGCCAGTGCTGTAGTGAATAGATGTCAGCCACGGAGACCTGGGTTCAATTCCCTGGTCAGGTATAAAGTTCACTTTGTGAAAGAGGCTGCAATTCTGAGCATACTTGCTAGAGAGTAAACCCCCTTGAAGGCTGTGGGTTTTACTTCTTAAAAAAATGCATAGGATTGCACATGCACAGGGCAGTCCTCTCTTGGTTTAGCCTACTTTGCAGAATTGTTGTGTCGTTAATAGACAAGTGTGCTGCTGAAAGTTCCTTGAGCTAAGATGGGATTAAAAATGACTCTGCCAGCTGTATGTGACCCTTCACAGCTGCCCTTCATAGACTTTGCTAAATTGTAGAAAGTAATATGAGTCATGGCAGATGAGCATGCAAATACAGCAACAATGGAGGTGTACTTTCTTTCACCTCAGCTTCTCTAAATGGCTTTTAATTCTTGCCACACCGGGTACCAGAGTCCTTGAATTAAGAAGTTGGCATTCAGTGTTTCAAGCCTGAATCTGCTCCAAGTCCCATTTCAGGGCTTCCAGAGGCAAACTGGATCCTTCTCTGTTTCAGGACTACCTGCTCAGTCACCTCTGGCAGCCTGTCCAGATTTGCCTTAGACTGACCATAGGACGTACTTACGAGTTCCCAACTGTGGGGAATAATTGTCTCCCAGGGCTACTTTGCCTATGCTATTACCTCGCCTTGTCTTCCTTGATGGCCTACTTTCTATAAAAAGTCTGAGGAGATTTGAATGAAGGTCCCCCTGCCTTAACCACCCTTTGCAATATGTGTCTGCAATATTTATTTATTTATTTATACAGGTATTTATATACCGCCTTTCTTTGGTCTTCAGATTTCTCCTCAGACTTTAATCCAAGGCGGTTTACATAGGCAGGCTGTTCTAAACCCCCCCCCTCCCCGGTAGGGATTTTTTTTACAATTGAATAGTTCTAGTCTTTCATAGAACTCCTCCTTCCAGCTGGATTCCTTCCCTGTCTGGCCTCTCTCTGGCCCTTCGCCTCCCACGCTCCACTTGACGGCAACTCCTCTCTGCCAGCGAGGGTCAGCTCATCAGTATATCAGTATGTCCTCAGTTCTTGGGCACTTCCAGCTGTTTCGAACTGGCAGCCTCAGATCTTCAGGCATACAAGGCGGCAGCTCTACCAACTGAGCCAGACTTCCTGCCCTAATATATGTATCTATTGTTATAACAGAACTCGTGCAAGGAAAGCGCCCTACAGGTAGACCACAGCTGCGATACAAGGACGTCTGCAAGAGGGATCTGAAGGCCTTAGGAGTGGACCTCAACAAGTGGGAAACCCTGGCCTCTGAGCGGCCCCCTTGGAGGCAGGCTGTGCAGCATGGCCTTTCCCAGTTTGAAGAGACACTTGGCCAACAGTCTGAGGCTAAGAGGCAAAGAAGGAAGGCCCATAGCCAGGGAGACAGACCAGGGACAGACTGCACTTGCTCCCGTTGTGGAAGGGATTGTCACTCCCGAATTGGCCTTTTCAGCCACACTAGATGATGTTCCAAAACCACCTTTCAGAGCGCGATACCATAGTCTCTCGAGACTGAAGGTTGCCAACAACGTTATAACAACATGTATACTAAACAACATCATGTTTAGTAGTGAAACTGGATTCAGAAAGCATTGCTGGTTGTTGCGGTGGTAGACTGAAAAGTGGACTGGAAAGGAGAGAAACATCCTTGCTGGGAGTCATTGTGAGGCAACAGTGGAAATGTAGGAACTTCTAGGTCAGCACCACGCAGGTGCAAGCAGAGAATTGCCAGCAGCATTGACCCAGCATTGACTGCTGATGTCACGATGGCCCACATCCCTGTTGGGCACTGACTTAATAGTTCTTAAGCGGCCATGTTGTGATCCCCTTTGGTAAGGGCATTGGGTTTGTCTGCTCCAGTGGCGGTGTCTTCTCACTTCCCAGAAAAGCCACTTGCCCTCACCAGCTGTTACTGAAGAAGAGTAAACTCTGGACTGAATCATTCTAAAATAACTGCTTGCATAGTGTTTGAAGGAGATGGAGTCACATCAGGGGCTTTTTCCTACCACAAAAGGTCTCTTCTCAGCTTTTATCAATACTTCTGGATGTTTGGATATTTATATGGGCAGCATCTGCAGCCCATCTCTGAATGCTTTTGGAAGCACTTGGCCCCTGTGAGAATGCTCTTGTGTGAATTTCACTGACAGCAGCAAACCCCAATCTGCAGTGGGTCAGCCAGAGTACAACACTGTTGTTACCCTGCAGCACTCTGGCTGACACAGAGCAAAGCCTGATCAACTGGTTTCGGCTGAGAGTTCAGTGCAGCAGCTCAGTCAGCTGTTTGCATATAGTGGCTGTCAAAGTTCAGCAAACCCAAGTAAATAGATCCTGCAAGCACCAAATGGGACACAAAGCCTTTTTGTGTCATTGGGTTTAGACCCTGCGTGTGTTGAACACACTCGAATGTTTGCAAGCAGAATTAAGACCAGTACAAAAGTGCCTGCAAGAATTTGAACTTTTGCTAGTAAATTGACAGTTTGCAAAGGTTCTTTTTCATTCCAGTGTTTGAGTTTTAGATGCAAACATAGGTTCTGTCTTTGTCGGGGACCTTTGCTACTGGTCAGATGGGTAGTTCATAAAAGCTCAGACTTTTGCAAATATTCACATGGAACATGCACAAAAGCTCACCTTAATCTTAGGCCAAACACTGGCATGTTCCTATAGCTCTTTGTTTTTTAAAATGTAAATAGCAAGCTTACAGTTTGCAGTGTGGATCAGGGCCATAGCAGAGGGCAAGGACCCATCACCACAGCCTTTAACAGAATCAGACCCCCTTGATACAGCTGCCATTCGCTCCTGGAGGAAAACTCCCATTGGAGCCAAAGGACAACACCATATTCCTACTGAGTACTGTGGGAGCAGGGAAGGACTGACAATCTCTGCAAATAGGATTATTTAAGTATAAACAGCCTAGGTGTGAATGTGTTGCTTTGTCACCTGCACAAAACACAGCCAAACCTTTGTCCCAGCGCATTTTCTGAGTGCCCTGTTTTGATCAATGGGAATCTCAGTAAGCATTTCCAAGCTGGGCTTATGGTTTTGCTCTCACATGACACTGAATTTGCTACAGTCCTCTTGTGACAGGCAGCCTTTATCCTCCTTAACAGAAACATCCGCAGCTGTACCACAGCAAGCGTTGGGCTTCTGGGAGTTACTTCATCATAGCTTGACAGCTGTGTCCCCTGACCATTATCTGGTGGCTGCATACTTCAATAGCAGGGTGAATGTACTGGATGTTCTCCACTCTAAAGCAGCCTGACAGTGCTGCTTCCTCTCTGTGAGTATATCTTCGACTGCGACTCAGCGTCCGACAGTTTATCTGTGGTCAGCTTTCTTACCCATTTCCTGCCAGCTGCTACTGGTCTTTCAGTCACATCACATAGGCATTTAGGCACTAAGATTTTGACTGCACCATGTATTCAGATACACCATAAATGCACAGGATTTCCTACCATTGAGCACACTGGCCATCTCTGGTTTTTCTGCAAAAACAAGACCAAGGGAACAAGGCTTCTTTTTTCATCATTGCGTTTTGCTTTATTTCTTCACAGTCCGTTTTATGTAAGATGTTCTTTGTGCTGGGTATTTGCAAGCAAAACAATGTCTTATGGTCTTTTTTCAGTGCCCCCTCCCTCACAAGTGATGAGTTTGATGGACTCTGCTGGCAAATCTTAGAAGAAGGTATGGTCTGTTGTGTCAAGGACACATCAGTGGTGTTCTAAAGTACAGATTCAACCAATACTTGTATTACGAGAGAAAGAAAGGGAGGCCCTTAATGAACTCCACAGCCCCTTGATTCTCACTAATTTTAACTAAAATGTGGTCCCTTCTGTGGCCTACTAAAAACGGAAGCTAAGGGGAACAGATAAAACATGGAACAGATAAAACAAAGTTTGCAGACTTTGCACTGAATTAACTCTGTACTCTGCAAAAGCATTTGTTTCTAAGCTTTTCATCTGGTACTTGCTTGCTCATTTTAAGCCCAGCTAGATGGGGCCATCATTCATGCATCCACCTGTTTGCATATAAAGCAGAGTGTGTGGGTGTCTTTTTGCTACAGTGTAGTGGGAGCTCTGAAGAAAGCAGTGAAACTCTTGCACGCCTGTACTTGGTTGCTTCAGTCTCTTTTCTCCCTTCCTGGTTCCAAACAGCAGAAGTGAATTGGAAATAGAAAAAAAATTACTGGAGCAATTAACCATGGAGAGGTATGGCCTGGCAGGATTCAGTATCCTGTTTGTGCATGCTACTTTTAGTGTTAAAGGAAGACCCCCCGCTTCCTGCAGATTATGTGAGTGAGCAAATATGTGAAAAGAAACAAGTTCCTACTGGCATGTCTGATTTTGCCAGTAGAATGTGTGTCACTACATGGCTGGCACACATTTTCTGTACATTCAGGTTGCTAGCTTTTGAGTTGTCCCCTTAAAAGCAGTTTGGTCTGCAGCAATTAGCTGGTGATAACTTGAACTTTCTTCCATGAAGAGCTCTGCCAGCTTATTTCGGTTAAAAAGCACACAGGAGCACGCCTGGTAGCTTCTTTCTGGCCATATGCAACCCTGCTGTCTATAAATGGCTATTGTTGGGGTTGGAGCATAGGAATGAACACTCCCCTGCACTTGGCTGCAGAAACCCCTGGAAAGTGGCAGTGACAGTCCATCTGTGTACCTGAGGAACACAGGGATTGATTGATTTAATCTGCATCTACATTTAGATCTGGATTCCAGGTCCAAGGACTGTGATGGTATTGGCAGGGGTTGGAGAAGTGTGCGGATAGGAATATCGAAATAGGAGATGACTGACCACACTCCATATAATTAATTGAAACCCTGTGATTCTATGGTGACTGTGGTTTGGTAGAAGCAGTTTTGATAATATTTTGGGGAAGGTGGAGATAATATGGATAGCTCATAACACTAATGTGATGTGGTGACAAAACTCAAGTTCCAACCTTTGTTTAGCAGGTTTGCCAACTGACCAGGAAAAATGATCTGGCATGTTCCTATACTTTAATATTGGTGTTTGATGTGCACCAATCAGTATAGGAAGCTTTTCCGCAGCACGGAGATACAGTAACTATTATCACCTACTAATGTCTGCAGACTAAATGCTTGAAAGACAGAAGCAGAGGCTGGTTAAAAAGTTGGCAATGTTACTTTTTAAAATGAGATCTGATAAAAATATATTAAGTATTGCTCAGCTCTGAAACTCACTGCAAGTCTTAGTTCACCCCAGCGTAGTGTATAGTGTTTTCTAGTGGCCGTTTGCTAGTGTTTCATCTGCATTTTTTTTAGATTGTAAGCCCTTTTGGGACAGGGAACCTGCTTTGTAAAGTGCTTTGTGAACTTTTTGTTGTTGAAAAGCAGTATATCAATATTCTTAATAATAGTTATGGCTGAGATTCAGCAGAAATGGCTATTCCAGGCATGGAAATGTTCAAATTTGTTGAACTTCTTCCTGGGTAGCTGTAAAAGGGCAGGGAAAACGCAGCAACCCTTCAAGGGCTTGTTATTGCATGTCAGATCTAGGCAAGCATTAATTGGCCTGTGTAATAAACTAGGCAAACTTATTTCTAGAGCGGTGGCTACAGCTGAAAGAACACTGTAAGCCTGGCAAACTGCTATTCCTTCTTTCTTAGTAATATACTTTGATTTGCAGTAGTTCATTCCCCTCCGCAGTCTGCTTTTTGTAGATAACATAAAGCACTTGCCAGAATGCTTGATAACTTGAATGTATGAAGCGTGACATTTTCCTAGATATACAGTGCACTACATGAACGCTTTCCTTTCCTATCAGAACCCAGAAACTAGAGTGAAGTAAGGGCAAAGAAAACCTGTGCAGGTCCTTAAAGACAACCAACGATGGCTTCCTCTGCACTGAAGGCGTTTCAGTGGTGTCCGCCGTACAGGGCCCAACTAGCTTGACAGCAGCTACAGAGTGGAAACCTACTGGACAAGCAAAGAAAAGTACTGTCAGTTTGAATAGGAACAGGATGTCTTCAAACAAGATTTCAGTGTGTGAGATTGGTGAACCTCTTTAGGGAGATATGGACGATATTCTATTTGCCCCTGGTTTATTTTTTTCCTTGACTGTTCCCTGTGTGTGGATGATTGGGAAGACCTTGGTTGCATCAATCAGTGCAGTTTAGGAGATCCTGCCAGAATGTTTCAGATTTCAGGGACGCAAAGAGATTGTAGTTGTGGACACAAGGTTCACACCGCAACTCAGAGGCCTGTTCTTGGCTATCAGGAAGAACAAATTGCAAAACGTTCTACATTTTACAAGTATAACTTTTATGAGTAGAACTATGAGGCTACTTTTTCACGTTTTAGACCTCTTCCTTAACTAGACTTTTGTTGGGCCCAATTTGCACATGCATATTTGGAAGTATTTTGTGGAAGTGTACGCCCAACTTAAAGTCTCCACAAGGCCAAAGCAAGCATCATATGATGGCACTCTGGGCAGCTGCCATGGGCCCTGATTCCTCAGAGAATGCAGTGCAGCGCTGATCCCTGTAGTGCTGACCTTTGTGTGGAGACAGACTGGCTGACAGAGTCGCTCTGTTGTTATCTTGTCCTTCCCGTCTGCAAATGGGAGGTTGTTCCTCAACGCCTTTCTATCATGGCCAAAGTGAGTTCCACCATGAGCCTGGGGGAGGCAACTACATAGGATGCTGCCCTGAAGAGCTTTTTGCCAAAGGTTTCTTCAGACCTGGAATCAGCTCTGGTTGAGGAACTTACACGGTCACCTTCAGGACTCTTATCTATGAATTCTGAATATTAGAAATGGTCAGAAAACCTACATCACTGTCTCCTGTAGAGTGTATTGTCTGCTTTAGTATAATTTTAATGTAATCCCATCTTTGCTTTGTATATTAGGCACACAGTTTTTGTTTAGGAAGCATGAATCGATTCAACCGTCTAGTTTGCATATGATCCAGGTGAAATTAATTGAATCTCTCTTGCATTTATGGAGTGATACTGTTCTAAAAGCTTTGGTTGAAACTGAACTAAATCTTCCCCTAGAGAATTCTGAAAAAGAAACATGAAAGCCACAGTGAGGAAGTAGTGGGAAATGCAAAGAGCATTATGGAACAAATACAGAAAGCTGAAATGAGTTATGGTCATGGTAACTGATTTTGACAATATGCAGCACAAAACATTCAAGACTAGTTGTCAATGAGATGATTCTATGAGATGCAAAGCTCTTGAACATCACAAGTTCAGTCTGTTAGCATTAACTATATACTTTATTACAGTGTTTCTCATACTGTTCAGGTGGATCCCCATTCATTTTAATGATTTATTTTTAATATGTTAGACTTCATGTTCCCATGGTATGTGACTGCATTTGGGGAAATGTTACAGACCTGAACTTTTAACAAGCTTCTATGTACTTTTAACAATGATAGTCAATGGGACTTACTCCCCAGTAAGTTTAGGTAGGATTGCAGCCTAGGATTGTTAAAAATTTCCACTTGATCATGTCACTTCCGGTTATGACATCACTTTCTGTGGGTTATGACAGATTCTCATTCTAAAAAGTGGGTCCCGGTGCTAAATGTGTGAGAACCACTGATGTATTAGCTTCCTGTTAAGGAAAGCTCTGTGTTTGGTGATTGTGTTCAATTGTTGGCCTAAAATACCTCATCAGGGCCTTTGACATAAGTCTTTGTGTTTTCTCTTTCTGCGTTTGTCAAGTACCTGGAAGGATCTTTAAATTCTTACTTGGGTGGACATACGTACTCTAAGCCCACTTTTCTACTGCAGGACTTTCTTTCTGTAGGTGTCAAAGTACTTCAGCAGTCTCCACACCAGTAATGTTACACTGGTAATGTTATCCAGTCATTAAAGCTCTAGGGCAGTGGTATTCAAACTGGGGCGTTGCGACGCCCCAGCCTATAGGTCCTATCCTCTGCCCCCTTAAGGGGCGGGGGCAGCCAGGAGACAGGGGGAAGGCAGGGGGGCTGCAGGGGCTTGGGTGCACTTGCCCAAGCCTCCTGCAGCCTCCCAGGGGTGCGGGGAGCCCTGCGCAACCTTCAGCAGGGCTCCCCAGGTCAGGAAAAGTAAAAACGGAGCGATCGCGCCCCGCTCCGCAAAAGCGGAAGCAGAGCACGATCGCTCCGCTTTCCCTTCTGATGGGGCTGCAGGGACTGGGGTGCACCCTTCAGTCCCTGCAGCAGCCGTCGCTGTGTGCGGGAAGCCCTGCGTGAGCGCCTGCAGGGCTCCCCAGGTCAGGGAAAGGGAGAGTGGGGTGATCGCGCTCCACTTCCGGTTTTGCGGAGGCAGAGCAGATTGCTCCACTCTCCCTTTCCCTGACCGGGGTGCCCTGCAGGCGCTCGCGCAGGGCTCCCCGCACACAGGGATGGCTGCTACAGGGACTGGTGAGTGCATCCCAGGTCAAGAGTCTATCTAGCTTAGTTTCCTCTATCTCACAGTGGCCCACCAGATGCCTCTGGGAGCACACAAGACAAAAAGATACATGTTGAGTCTCATTATTCATGAGGGTTCTGTTCCAAGATCTCATGTGCATGCCAAAAAACTCACTAAAGCAAATCAATTTAAAAAACAAAGTCTCTTTGCTCTGGTGATTGAAAAACAGCCTTGCTGACCTTTTGAAATGCACACAGAGGCAATCAGTCTCTTTCCAGGTGCTTAGGCTTCATTAGGAGGCAGTGAAGGCATCTCTCCCTTTACCAGCAAGGGGCATAGAACCTAGTGAAAATCGCTGCCATTTAGCCTTCTTTCAGTGCTCAGGGGGAAGGGAGGAGTGAAGCCTGCAGAGAGAAGGATTGATGGATTGTCAGCTGGCTGCCCTCTCTGGCATTATTAAATGACTGTTTTTCTTTAATTTAAAGGGCCCTTCTCATCAGCTTTGAGATAGAAAAATCTGTGGATAATTAGGTTATACCTGTAATCACTTCCATGAATGTCTCTCTGCAACAGTAAAAAGCAGTTTTTTAAACTGATTTTAAAGAGCTGCATTTTTCCCTTCTCTAGGGATCAGCATATTCCTTCTCATTTGCAGGGGCCATTTGTGTTGAGTCAAATCTTTGTATAAAACATCAGTGTATAACAAGGTTGGACCTGTACTTGTATCTTGTTGACACTCCCTTGTACTTGGCATTCAGAGAAAGGTGGCCTCTAATACCCAGATGTTTCACATAGTCATCATAACTTGTAACCTGTAATGGACCTTCCCACCATAAATCCATCCAATCTCCTTTTAAAGGCATCTAAGGGCGCAATCCTAACCCACTTTCCTGCACTGACATAAGGGCAATGCAGCTCTGAGGTAACAAATATCCCCTTACCTTGGAGAGGCCTCTGAGACTGCCACCCAACTACAGGATGCAGCACATGTCCCATTTACACAGCTATGCCAGTGCTGGAAAGTTGATTAGAATTTTGGCCTTAATCAGTTGCCATCACAACATCCTATGGAAATGAATTCCACATATTAATTACTTGCTGGGTAAAGAAATGTCTCATTTTGTCTGTTCTGATTCTCTTGCCACTCAAATTTAATGGTTGTCCCCTGGTTCTGGTATTGTGCGAGAGGGAAAAGAATTTCCTATTATCCATCCTATTTTATATGTCTTGCAACCCAATCATATTCTCTGCCACATTATAGCATGCAGCTGCACCAATGGTGCACACACTGCATGCTATGATGGGGGAGCGATAGGTATTTCCCCCTGGTATTTCTGGCTGATCGTCTGTGCATCTCAAAGAGAAAAATTCATGTATTTATTGTCTAGAAAACTAAGGTCTGGCATTCTGCATGTTTCACACACAGAATTCAAGGGTGCTTGGAACATGGGAAGTGAAACCAAACAGAATGTCTGTAAGCGTAATATATTGTGATGCTGCCAAAGATTGCTTCAGTGCAGATGCTTACTGACCAAATTATTTTGGTGGTTAGTTCTGAAAATTCAGTTCTGTAGCATAATAGCAAGGAAAGTGAAGCCTGAGATTGTAACAGTGACTCTGCATTCCATGTTGAATTCCAAAGGTTTGATAAGGCCCTAGGACTGTGAATAGGCAGGCCTGTGGAGCAGATAGGAACGATGGAAACATAAAGGTAGAGATGTTGTTATATTGACTTTAGTACTTGGGTTTGATTAAAGTTGGGTAACAATGATGAACTGAAAAGATTCAGAGTAAACCAATTTAAAGTGCAATTATGAAGGGTTTGCAATATAGCGCCTGTAATTATTTTCTCTTGCTCATGTGCTGCGTGTGATTCATTCTACAGGACATGGGAGGGAGAGGAAGGAAAGCTGGAAAAGAATGGAAAGCAATAGAAAGCAATAGACTGCTTGAACTGCTTTTTTCTGAAAGGGAATTCTTTTGTGTGTGGTTTTTCACACCTTAAACTACAGAGTTGCTGAAGGCATGTAGAGTAGCATTCCCCCCTCCCCCGCCCCATATTCTATATGAGGGAGGAGAAATACAGCAGTATACTCAAGGGAACCAAATATGTCAAGTGATGGATTGTATGTCAGGAACTGGAGACCTTATATTTAAATTCTTTGTGAGTCTTGATCAGATTGGGGAAGATAAACCTGTGGTGGGGGAGTGAGAAACGGGTCTGAATGGTTTGCATGTCCTGCTGAGCTTCCTTGCAGTCTTCTTATTGGGGGGATGGTGTTTTGTCTGAATCACACTCTCACATATGATTTAAATACTAAGCATTACTACATTGTTACTCATACAATATCAGTGTTGTATAGGAGAGCACTAGGAAACCCATGTAAGAGCAATATATCAATATAATTAAAATATATATATTTAAAAAGACATTTACTGCTCACATTCAGCTCTGGTCACCTAGTGCAAAGCAATACTGTTCTGTGTGCATCTCTGAACTAGTACAGTGAGATGGCTGAGAATGTCTGGGAAGCGGGATTGGAAAAGATGAAATGGGCTGGTGACTGAAATGATGCATCCTGTAGGCACTCACTGTCCTTCCGAATGAGGGAAACAAACAAGCATCAAGTCATGGTGAGAGTGGCACTTAGCAAGTGCTGCTGTGCCGTTTCCACACATGATTGGAGTCGATTGTTGTTCTTGTAAGATAACCACGGGAAATGCAAAAGGGGATGCTGCTTTCTCCTGGTACAAGGTGGGAGTGCCAACTGCTGATAGTGCTTTTCCCTACTGACCCATATTCCTGGCTTTCCTCCAGGCGCAAGGCCAGTGCTGCTGAAAATGGAGGTGATTAATCAGTTCAGCTGTGAGCAGATAGCTCCATACAGAAGCACAGTTAATGCACCTGTTATTTCAATAACCTGAGCTTTAGCTGTTCCACTTTAAAAACTAATGAAGCAAACAATGATATGACACAGATGTAGGCAGCAAAAATATGACAGGGAAAGGCAATTAACCTCTATATTAATGAAGTCTTTGCAACATTAATACAGTACATTTTTTTTATACTGTAGTACCTAAGGCTGCAGTCCTAACCACACTTTTCTGAGAGTAAGCCCCATTGAACAAAATAGGACTTACTTCTGAGTAGATCTGGTTAGGTTTGTGCCCTAAGTCTTGCAAATACCTTGGGAACAAAGGGTGATCACAACTCCAAAATGATTCTTTTTCCCCGTAGTCCAGTCTTCTCTACCCCCAGCACATGTTGGTCCCTTCTAAACAATCAGAGCGATTGCCCTATTGGCCCCCCAGCTCCCTATGATTTAATAGGATGAAAAATTCCTTTTCAAGGCACACTCAGTGATTATGAAGAGGCACCCTATGTGCAGAGCACAAGAATGGGCTTGTGTATGTGGGGAATGGGCTCAATCTGAATTTCAAGGGCATGACATGAGGACAAAATTGAGGCTAAATTGTAGATAATGCTTGAGGATATGTAAACTCATTTTCCTCTATATGTAGTGTTCAGATGGTGTGAGATTAATTGGAGCCAATTGCAAACATTATTAAAACAGGACAAGCAATATTCTGAACAGTGAGATGTGGGCTCAGGTCCTTCCTTACAACCAGGAGGAAGGCAAGGGAGGATTTAGAGTGCACCTGCAAAGTAAACTCTAGAACTTGTAGTTTGCAGGAGAAAAGTGTGCTTAATTAAGCGTGGGAACCCTGCTTAATTAATGCTTGGTCTATTATGTTTGAGGTTCTATTTATGTCTGTATGTATTTGGAAAATTTCTGTCCTACTTATTTGCAAAGCCAAGCTTATCTGCAAAATCAAGATAGCCAAAACTGCAATCCTATACATACTTCGCTGGGAGAGGTTTTCAGTGGTACTTGCTTCTGAGTAGACATGCATAGGATTGGGCTGTAGCTTAACGGCCCAGTCCTATCTAACTTTCCAGCACTGATGCGGCCATGCCAACAAGGCATATGCTGCATCCTGCACTGGGGGTGAAGTTGCAGAGGCCTCCTCAAGGTAAGGGAATGTTTAATCCAGCAATGGTGCTGGAAAATTGGATAGGGTTGGGCCCTAAATTAACCTAAGCTGTGTGATTAACATGAAGTTAGAACTCATGTTAAAGACAACCATTAATTCTATCCTGTATCTTGTGTGGTCGTTTAAAACAATGGAGAGTAGAACAAAATCAAATTTTGGTTTGTAGCATACCTAAGTATTTTTAAGTAAGTAAATTACTTACTTACTTAGTAAGTAAAAGTAGCACACCTAAATATATTTTCTTGAATTGTGCATACCCATCACATGAATGAAGTAATCTTTATTACATTTTACAGGTGGGGAGCTCTGGGTAACAGAAAGTGATTTGCCCAAGGCTACTCTGAAAGCTTAGTGACAGGCAGTGATACAAACTCAGATTCTCCAAGGAGCAAATCCAACATCTGCGTGACAAGTTTAAAATGCCTGGAATCCTATAGCTTTTTTTTTTTGTATGTTGTTCACAGCCCTCAAATTCCCTTCCATAAAAATTCTCCAAATCCAGTGCATTTTTGAGAAGCACTGTAGAATCTTTTATACTGGCGTACAGTTCAGTAGAAACAGCACAAAAGGAATGGGGAGGAAACAGGAAAATAAGTACATTCAAGTACCAATTCTTACATAATTGCTATAATGACAATTGATATAATAACCAGGTAGTGTCACTGCTAATGGAGGCAGTTCCAAGAGGGGATGAGCACAATGACAATTGTTCCCAATGGAGGGTTCATGTCACCTCTCTCTCAGATGTAGCCAAATGAAATTGCTTTATATAGCTTAGCTTTGGATAGCTGGGGCAAATCTTGACAGGTCGCATATTTAGGTGTTCCAGCTTTCACTCTCATTTTTCCTGTTTTGGTTTTCGATATTATAATCAACTTTGAGCAAGGTTCTGAGTATTCCCTCTCCCCAAATTTTCACCAGACTTAGCAAAACTCTTGATTTTCCTCAGATGCTTTGCCTGAGGAGAAACTTCCAAATTCTCTTCAAATTTGATGACATCCTACGGATGTGCAGAGACCCTCTGAGGAAGTTTTCTGGTTTTTTCCGAATCCTTTTTGGTTTCTATCAACATTTCTCTGATGTACTGCCTGCAGAAAAAAAGAAAAAAAATCCCACATTCACTTTGGGATATTCCAGTCTCCTCAGGCATATTTCAGCCCTCTCCTTGAATATCCAACTTTCATTTAGTAAACAGCAAGTTTCTAGCCCTCTTATTTCTGGAAATATAATGAAAAATATGCAGGCTGGATTGTACCAAGTTTTCTCGAAGACGTAAATTTGTTCCTAGCATGTCTCTAGCCATTGTGCTCCAGCCATTGAATGAAGAGGCATTGGGTTCACTGACAAACTGAGGGTCCTTATTTTTAAATGTGACAACATTAAACACCTATGGTAGCATCTCAGGAAGTGTGTTCTAACCATGAACAAAAGCTTCCAATATGAACCCAAGGACCTTTAGTACAAGCAGAATGCTTGATTTCAGGGATGGCAACTCAAATCAGGTGACTTGACTCAGAGTTGCAAAAATGCATGTTTTATGCTGACTTGTGGACATTTGAGTTGTGCATGGAAGACTGAGGAAAAACTCAAGGGTCCCCTGACACAGCACTCTTCCCCATGCATGCAGACTAAAGTCTGTCTGTAACTGGGTGTGCTTGCTTACTGTTTTCGTGGCATGAAAGAGCTTGTGGGGCCATAATTCAGACCAGGCAAGCAGCAGGGAAGTTCCAGCCAGGAGGCAGGGAAGGGTTAATGTCTGCTTTTGCATCAGAGCAGGAGGAGGGAGGTGAGATCGGGCTCTCTTGCCCATCTCTGATAGGAAGGAAGGAACTGATGATCACTGGATAAAGGATGGGCATTCTGATATTTTCTTTGGCTGAGAAAGAAGGCTGAAGGAGGAGCCCAAGGGGATTCTTGTTGTATGATTGGCTGGAGAAGCCCAGGGAGCGGGGGAGGTAGTTCTTAATGATCACACTTGCCAACCGCATGACTGCTGTGAGCTCTGTTGTTACTTGGGGGAAGCAAGCCCCATTGAATGACCGGCTGCAGTGGGACTACTTCTGAGTAGAATAGCAAAGGATTGTGTTGTCCTGGTAAGCCTTGCAGCTGCTGCGCTTGACTCTCTCTTGCTGCTTCTGTCCCAGCTCTCATGCATCCTTCCCACCCCTCCTGCCCTATTTACAGATGGGATTGGACAGGAAGGGAGTCTTTAAAGAGAACACACACACACCGGCAGCAGCCCTGTTTTCCTCCACAGAGCTGCAGCAGGCTTTTTAAAGGGGGTGATTTGACTCGAGTCTTTTTGAGTTGTGAAACGGTGACTTGGAAAGAAACGTCTGTTATGATGTTTTCAAGTCGAGTTGCAGGGGGGCGGTAACTTGTGACTCAAGCTGTGCTGGATTTGCCCATCCCTGCTTGATTTGTTCACAAATGAAGCTTCAGATGACAGAAGTGCTCGTCAGGATGCTACTTACATAATTTTTAATTTATAAAATGTAAGGTTATTCAACAATATATTAATTATACAATTGCATTACTTTAAACATACCAGGCTTCTTGTATTTATGATTGGCAATAATTTCCAGCTCCCTGTTTCTAGCTTTGGACCTGGGCCTCAAATTTCACTTTAGTCAAAATTTCACTGGCAACTCTACTCTGAGTTCCTGTCATAGGAGCAAACTTAGAAATTGTGCTCATTGTGCCTTACTGGCTCTGTATTGCTTTCCTGTTGCTGAAAAGTAAGGGCATGGTATAAAATACCATTGTTTTATGTTTTGTTAATATTTAAAACTTTTTCCCTTTCAAACCGGCTTGTGACCCAAATCACCTTGTTTTTTTTCATTAGTCATGTCTGTATATGCTGTAGTAAGTCACTGATACTGTTGCCCCGTTTCTTAAGCAAGGGTACATTCCAGAGTTGGTGTGTAAAGCCAAAATAGCGTATACTCAAAATTACAAATCCCTTACATTAAAAAAAAAAATACTATCTCTTTTAAAATTACAAGACATAGGTGGGGACTAAGGCAATAGTTCCCAAACTTTAAAGTCAAAATTTAATAGGTTGATCAGCACATAAGTAGTTCCCAAACTTTTTCAACTGGTGGCTCCCTTAACCTATTGGTCCATTGGCCACAGCTCCCCATTAGGGCTATAATCACACATTTAGCACCGGGACCCACTTTTTAGAATGAGAATCTGTCAGGACCCACCAGAAGTGATGTTATGACCAGAAGTGACGTCATCAAGCAGGAAAATTTTTAACAATCCTAGGCTGCAATCCTACCCACAGGAGTAAGTCCCATTTACTATCATAGTAACAGAATATACATAGTAGCCTGTTAAAAGTACTGGTCTGTAACATTTCCCCAAATGCAGTCACATAACATGGGAGCATCAAGTCTCATTTTTTATTAAAAATAAAATATTGAAATGAATGGGGACCCACCAGAAATTGGCTCGCATCCCACAGTTTGAGAAACACTGCTATACATATTATAGGGCAGTAGGCTTTTTGCAATGATTCTACTGCTCCCCTGGTTGTTTTCCACAGATCCCCAAGGTGCCATGGCTTACAGTTTGGGAACCACTGATCTAAGGGAAAAGCCACTTCATTCTCCAATCTCAGACGCACTCTCAGGCATGTAGTAAGTGGAATCACTTTCATTGTTTAAGCCAGTGGTTTTCAACCTTTTTCATCTCATGGTGCACACTGACAAAGTGCTAAAATTGTCAAGGCACACCATCAGTTTTTTGACCACTGACAATGCTGATGGTAGGGGGGCTAAAATCCCCCAATTGCCCTCCTAATAAATGACCCTCCCCAAAGTCCTGTAACACACCTGCGGACCATCCGCAGCACACCAGTGTGCCATGCTAAAGTGGTTGCAAATTGCTGTTTTAAGTTATCCTCTAATGGTGACTGTATATTCAATCGTGTACTAATGTGACCAGATTAATGCAACAATTTGTTACAGGCATCAACTGACAAGGTGTTCAACAAGGTGTCTACAGTGTTGAAAATCCATTCAAAATGTTGAGAGCTTACTAAATAAATAGTGATATTCTATAACCAGTGGCTGTATTGCCTAATACAAAGTAATAAGAAGGGCTAGGAAAGATGTCCCTTTTAAGAAAAAGAAAATGCCAGTGAGTTGGTTCCCAAGCCTTTGTTGTTACTGAGTGGGGAATCACAGTGATTGATAGTCGTATTGTTTTTAGCACATTTTTAAAATCTTCGCTTTGGTTATTTTTAAAATTTTGTGCTAGGCAGGTTAGAGGTTTGGAAAATGTGTTTGGCAGTCTGTTAATTAAAGAATGAAATTGAAATAAAAATGATTATTTTTGCACTCCTCATTTGCGGATTTCAAAGTTCTTTGCAAACATTAATTAAGCCTCCTAACATCCCACTGAGGTAGGTAAGTTAAGTGGTGTTATCTCCATTCTGCAGGTGCAGGGGCCCAAGAAACAAAATGTTCCAGGGCTGGAGCTTGTAAATCATACAAGCACAGAGTTAAGAACATTCAGCAGTCTCAAGAGATGATAGGAGGAAGTCCCTGTTGGAACAATTGATTTTGGACACAGAGGCCTGGGATCAAAAAATTTCTCAGGCGCACTGTTCATGGGATGGCCTCTGGCAAGTCATTATCTTTCAGGATAATTTGCTTCAGATGCTGATGATGAAATGAGAGAACATTTTGCAACTATGGAGTGCAGACCTTGGGAGACCATCGAAGTATAGCACAGAAGGGAACATTCTGTTAGGTTCTGAGCATTGTGGTGCTACAACAGGAACTGGGCAGGAGGTCTGGCTCAGTTGGTAGAGCTGCCACCTTGTATGCCTGAATATTTGAGGCTGCCAGTTCGAAACAACTGGAAGTACCCAAGAACTGACAACACGCTGATATACTGATGAGCTGACCCTCGGTGGCAGAGAGGAGTTGCCATCAAGTGGACCGTGGGAGGCGAAGGGCTAGAGAGAGGGCAGACCGGGAAGGAATCCAGCTGGAAGGAGGAGTTCTATGAAAGACTAGAACTATTCAATTGTAAAAAAAATCCCTACGGGGGTTTAGAACAGCCTGCCTATGTAAACCGCCTTGGATTAAAGTCTGAAGAGAAATCTAATGACCAAAGAAAGGTGGTATATAAATACCTGTATAAACAAACAAACAAACAAACTAGTAGAATTCTCCCTTTATACAATTTTTAAAAATTGCAAATGGAATAGTTTGCCAGGCAAACCAAGCGTCCTTCTAGATGAAGTGTTTTGTTTGGAATTGACACCATTCAGTCTGATGATGGTGCATCTTGATGATGCCACTCGCGAAGCACTGCTAAACTGCTTTTTTCCCCTGTGTTGGTTCCATGCCTTTTTGTTGTTTTCAACCAGGGGTCTCCAAACCTTTCTGTATCAGGGCCACAGAGTATATTTTACACATTTTTGCGGGCTGAAAAAAATCAGTTTTATAAATGAATGAATTAAATCTAAATGAATGAATACGTTTTACTTGAATTTTTTTTTTGTACTCAACATGATATAATTCAGAACAAAAGAGAAATGTGACAATTACAAAGAAATAATGCCATGCTTAAACTGAGAAATTATATATAAGGAGTAAAAATGTTAAACATTAGCAAATTCTCTGACAAAAAAAAAGTTGCTGGGGGCTGGATAAAATCTTGCGGCAGGCTATATGTGTGTTCAATGGAACACTTGAAGACAGCACAACTCCTCCACTGTTGCAAAATGAAGCATGAAGCAATGAATTCCAAGATAGTTGAATGAAACTTCAATATGTTGAAAGGAGTGAAGGCAAAAAATAAAAGGGAGACAGTGGTGAAGGCATGCACATGTGTATTTATGGCTTCTAAACATATCCTGTTGGAAACAAGTTGGGGGACAGGGAAAGTGGACAGACAATTCACCCTTTCACTTAATCCAGGAGTCTCCAAACCCTGGTCTGGTGGCAGCGGCAACCTGCTGTGAACCTCTATCTGGCCCATGGCTGACCTCTGATCCCCTGAGAGCCTCTGGTCCAATTGACCAAACACAATCAGGGTTGTGCATGTGGGATAGGGGAATGGGGGGTCTATTTAAGTGTATACTTTATTTCTGTGGTGTGTGTTGGTGCTTGGAGAAATCCTGGAAATCTGAGCCTGGAAATTTGAGTGGGCTCTCTTTCCCATCTTTGATAGAACTGATGATCATTGGACAAAGGGTGGGCATTCTGATATTTTCTTTGACTGAGGTAGGGCAGGAGGAGGAGCCCAAGGGGGTTCTTGCCTTATGATTGACTGGAAAAGCTGGGGGGGGGGAAAGGTGGTTCATAATGTTCACACTTGCCAATCCTGGAAATTACATTAATTTATTCATTTGTCTAAGTTTCATCTCTAAATGTATTTATTTAAATTTTATATTTAAATTTTTCCCCCCGGCCCTCGACACTGTACCAGATATTTGATGCGGCCCTTTGGCCAAAAAGTTTGGAGACCCCTGAATTAGCCCACTGTCCACCAGATACTATTACACCCACAAGTGTGGATGTTAATATGTCCTATTGATTTCTGTTTTACAGTCTAATCCTATCCATTACCCACCCCCTGCCAATGCAGCGGCACCAAAATAGCAACTGCTGTATCCTATGGTAGAGGTGGGGCAGTCCATGAGTTTTCTTCTGGGTAAGGGATCATTTGATCCTTTACTTGGGGGTAAGCCCCTGGAGCACAGAGGGGTCTACCCAGACCGTGCTCTAGTTAAATAGCTGGCACAGGAGCCTGTGTGGACCCTCACCACGGGATCAGGTCCAGGAAGGGTGATAGGATATTGATGCTGCTGTTGCTGATCCTGCCCTATCACAGCCCCTCCCTACCCTGTTTTACCTCCTGTCATCTCTTCCATCTCTCCTGCTGACTTACTTTCATCCACTGGCATCACTAGGGTTCACTTCACCCCCCATGCAGTGGGCGGGGCAACACCCCAGGTGGTGGTCTTGGTAATGTACCATCACTCCGCCCCCACTGGTTTTTTAGCTGTAGCATTTGATAGAACAAAGATAGAACACGTTCTGCATGAAATTACGCATTGATTGATATATAACATGATGGTTCCAAATTGTGATTTTAGTGATTTTGGTCACTAGTGGTGTCACACCCACCCCCCAGGGTGTCAACTTACTAACACCTTATTGCAGCAGTTCTGAAACTTTAAGCACTAGGACCCAGTTTTTAGAATGACAATCTGTCCAAGACCCACCAGAAGTGATGTCATGGTGGAAGTGACATCATCAGGCAAATCAAAATAAATAAGTATAAATAAAGTAAAACAAATAATTAAATAAGCAGAAGCCAGCCCTTTTTCACCAAGTGAATTTACTCTGTAGCCTGCCTGCTACAAAAATCATAAGGTTTTCAGCCCTACCCAGTGCCCAGTTCAATTTAAGAACTTCTGTTTAAACCTGATCACTGTTAGGATCCACCTGGCTTTGCAAGTCTCAAAAAGGTTCACCTTATCAGCTGAAGCCTCTGTTTTGATCCTTTTTAGTGGAGGGGGGGATGCTGCCTTCTGGAGCACTTGTTTAGTTGCAGGTGCATAGGATCAGGTCCATTCTGGTAGCCTTGCACTCTCCTTCACCTGATCTTCCACACCAGCCAAGGCACATTTGCTTACTCGCAAGTAAACTCGACCGTGAGGCTTAGTTTCGCTTTCCATAGGGTTCAATACATTCATCTGCTTGAAGGGAGGGCCTTCTCAGGTGTTTTTTGGAGCTGCATTCATTGGATCAGGACCATTCTGGTGTCATTGGATTCCACTCAGCCTGTCCTTTCCGACACTGATGCAAGTTTACCTACCCGTGAGTAAATGTGCGATACGGCTCACTTTCACTTTCCATAGGGATCCATGCATTTTTTGTTCTCCAGTTTTTTGGCCATAACCTTTGATAGAAAGGAGATATTTCACTCTGGTTTTTTGCATTGCATTCTGTTTGAATGTCCACATCCAACGGTATATAATATGATGGGGTTACTCCGAAATACTGTGATTTTAGTGCGTCACCCCCCTGTGCACGTCACCCGGTGCAGCCTGCACCCCCACACCCCCCTAGCGACGCCACTGCATTGGCAAGTGGTGGAAAAGCATTGGATGGGTGGGAAGGTGCAGGCCTTCCTGCTGGCACTGTCATCAGAGCACCTTTTGTGACCTTCCTGTACTTTACTCTTTGGAGCAGAGGTTCATTTTTATTACAATGGTACAGTAGTGCCTTCCAATAAATAAAAAAGAAGGCTATAAAAGTTCTTGGATGAGAAAATTTGCAGCCTACACATAACATTCAAAAGAAATAACCAACTTTTCATAATCTCATAATGTCAGACCCTTAAATTGCAGATTTTAAAACACATACACACACGTAACACCCTTCAATCATTTCAAGATCAGAAGTCATTTTTTTAATAGAAAAACTAAAGGAGGAAGATCTTAAAGGAGCAATTCTCCCTACTCACTAAAGAGAAATCTGGCTATATTTGCATATGTAACTCCCATCGCTGGTTTCTGTCAATGCATTCTAATCAGCCAACAAAGACAAAAATAAAACTTTTGTGACCAAACCAATATTTATTTACAGGAAAGAACTGTCTGCAGTCTTGCTTTGCAGCTGAGGGTGGATGCTTCAGTCTTTTTTTCTCTATACCAAATATCTAGGGCTTCATTCAGCCAGACCTTTTGATGTGAAAGTGTTTCTTTTTCTTATTTCTTTTAATTTTGAGCAAGGGTGCCCAAACCCCGGCCCAGGGGCCATTTGTGTCCCTCAGGGTCTCCCAATCAGGCTTGCAGGAAGCCCCCAGTCTCTGGCCTTCCGGAGACTTGCTGGAGCCTGCACTGGCCTGATGCAATTGCTCTTGGCATGAGGGTGACTGTTTGACCTCTTGTGTGAGCTGTGGGCCACGGGCTCCCTCCACTGCTTGCTGTTTCACTTCTGTGATGCAGCAGCAGCAAAGGAAAGGCCGGCTTTGCTTTGTACAAGATCTATTGTAGGCCTTGAGCTATTGCAAGACCTTCATTCATTCATAGAATTTCCATCTCTAATATATTCATTTATGTACATTTATTCAAATTTTAAATGTAAGTTAATTCTTTTTTTTTTTTTTCCTGGTCCCCAATACAGTGTCAGAGAGATGATGTGGCTATCCTGCCAAAAAGTTTGGACACCCCTGATTTAGAGCATAACTATAGAGCATAGCTATAACAGCCTTACAAGCTGTTGTGTGTACCCCAGACATCACAGTTATAAAAATGATATACTAAAAATGTAAATTACAAAGACAGTGCTTTTGTACACAAGGAATCCAAAATAAGATCAGTTCTGTGCAGCTGTATACAGTCTGACCTCAGCATCCAGAACCTGTGGCTTGCCCGGACCTCAGAAGGCGTTCTAAAGGCCTTAAAAACATTGCTTTTGGTTTTCCCCAGAAAACTGGAAGTGATGTTCTGAGGCCTGGGGAGGCTGTATGCTGGAGCGTGACTCTGATCCTGTTTGGATGGGTACAGTTAAGGGGTTGCCTGGGCCAGGGAGTAGCCCTGGAAGGTGTGCCCCACGGGGGCCCTCCTTCCTCCACAGCTGCGCTGCTGTGTGCACCAAAGTAGAATTTATCTTCACATTCATCTTCACATTTGTATGACAAATGCCATATCTCACTAGATTGGTTTGCCTAGAGATGAGATCTATGCCTGCAAATGGTTCACCTTCTCTTTTGCTGCAGAACAAAACTAGAGCTTGCTCATCACAGTGTGTAGGAGAACACAATGACGAGAGAGATGATGAAGGGATGAACAAGGTTTTCCTCAGGTACTGGATGGATTTGGGCAATCTAGCTAAAATGTGATTGAATGGTGTGTTAGTGTTACTGTATGAATAGAGGTATTTGAAAATAATGTTGGTGGTTTTACTCAGAAGTAAACCCATTGTGTTCAGTAAGGCTGTAATCCTATCTTACTCACTGGAAATGAACACCTCTATATATGAGCTTTGGGCTTCCCCACAAAGGGAGGAAATGTACAACTTGTGTTCCTGGTTTAATACAAACTGAAATTTCCCATTCAAAAATGGGGAAAAGAAAGCTAGACTGTAATAGATCTTTCATACTTGCATATGAATAATGTGGAGGAACAATAGGTGTTGTATATGGAAATCATTTTTCCTTTGAAAACACTTGCACCAGAAGGGCTATAAATGTACTGCAGGTTCTTTGGAATGCTCTGATGCCAATGTGTGAGTGTGCGTGCAGAGGGATAGTGTGTTTGCCTTTATTACAAGAAGAAACCATACCTTTTCACTTGTAGAAAGCCACCAAATGCTGAGATTAAACTAATTATTCTGAATACATAAGTACAGTTGCTTAAAATGGTCTTTGTGGTTTGGCTAGGTCAATCCACATTATCCCTGCTAATATTTCAGTCTCTGGGTCTTTGAAAGAACTACTTGAAATGTTTCTTCTAACCAACGGTCTCTAAACTGGAGATCGCTGCATGCCAAAAAAACCCTTCCCTACTGTGCATGGAGCTTTCCATTCCATTGGGGAGCCTGTGTTGCCTATCTCCCCTAAAGTTTACACTGGCAGGCCGCATTTGCCCGGAAATCCAGGCATAATGCATACTGGGGTGACGGAATGTGGAAGCAGCTAGCTGGCACAAACTTTAGGGGAGACTGGCAACAAAGATAGCAGGCTCTCTGGTGGAATGGTAAGTTCTGTTCATGCAGGGGAGGGGTTTTTACAGGTGCTGGATCCAGCCCACAGGCACTTGCTGTAAACCAGTGCTTTAGCAGATCAGAATGTTGATGGCAAGGAAACGTAAGGTCTTTAATGACAACTGAAAACGGGCCCAATGTTTAATTTTGTATTGGCAGTAGCCCCAGTCCCATGCACATAAGTATTGTAGCCTTTCCTGTGCTGTGTGTAGGAGGTAGCCCTGATCTGAGTATCAAGCTTTGATTCCTCTGGAACCCTTGAATTGGCCTGGAGTCTGTGGCATACCTGAGGGGGGGACAAGGGGGCCAAATGCCCCAGGTTGGGGGGGTGCTATTCACTCATGACAATCCCTGTGTCACTCCGCCATTCACCCCACCATGACAATCCTCATGGCATTCAGTTGGATGGCGGGCCAATCAAAGGGTCTTTCTCCCAGAGATGTTCTGAGGGCCGGAGAAGCAGTGCGCAGCCTCCCTGGCCCTCCAAAGGCCTTGTGAAGCCCTCAGAGGGCTGAAAAACATCATTTTCAGTTTCACAGAGGAAACCAGAAATGATATTTTTAAGCCCTTATAAAGTCTTCAGAGGGCTGAGGAGGCTTTCCCAGCCCTCAGAATGCCTTCTAAGGGCATAAAAATGTCACTTCTTGTTTCTTCTGTGAAACTGGGATGCTTTTCAGCAACCGTCCTGGGAACAGTCTGCAGGACAAGCTTCAGCTGAAGATGGCAATCCTTGTTGGAGGAGGAGGTGGCCTGGATGGTGTTAACTAATTTTTGCCTCACTTTGTCTGCATGTACTCACGTGCTATAGCAGATCATCAGGAGAGCCTAAGTTCCTAAATAATTTTTAACTATTTAAATGATTATTTGTAATTTTTAATAATTAAATTTTTAATTTTAATTTGCAATTATTTAAATGATTTTTTGGTTAAATTTATTTATATGAAAAATCAATCAAAAAGCTTTTCAGTTTCCAGAGTAAGGAAAATCTTGGGAATATAGCATTGTGCACCACCAGTGGTAACACAAGTATTCACCAAGAAGCCCATGTTTCACACAGCACTATGAACTATGAGAGCATGTCAGATACAGATACTTAGTGTCAGAAATGGCAGTTTCCAGGATGTAGTAAATCTCAGGCCCTTTTCACATGTTTGGGTTTTACACAGTAAATGCACAGTTTATTTTGAATTTGTTGCACACTGTCCACATGCCATCCCTCAGAGGAATGCTGCTGCTGCTGCGTGTCTATTGAATTTTCCAAGCACTCAGAAGTATAGTGTTTTCTTCCTGGGAGACTGATTCTTTCCCTAGGAAGTGCAATCAATTGCTTTTGTAAGTGGTGTGTGATTGTGTAAATGCTTCAGGCACCTGTTGGATATTTCCTGGGATGAAATGAGTAATGAGAATATACATAGCAGATCTGCACTCTTTTTAAAAAACACAGCCCCATGCATGATTACTCAGAAATAAGTCACACTGTGTTTAGTTGGATTGACTCCCTTAGCAAGTGTGTTTGGAATTGCAGCTTCCACAAAATTGTTGAGATACTGCAACTGAGATGGGTTTTATGTGGGTGAGAAGCATTCTGGTAATGTTACTGTCCACTAGTTGTGAGAACTCTGGAAAAGGGCTGATTTCTTGTGAAGTGTGGAAGATCCTCTTATTCTGAGGAGGATGAGAAGAGAGTGAATGCTAGGGATGTTCGTGTATGTTGTTAGCATAGCTCAGGGTTTCTCAAACTGTGGGTCGCGACCCACCAAGTGGGTTGCGAGCTGATGTCAGGTGGGTCCCGAGAAGGTCCGAGCCGCCATCTTGGAATCTGGCAATCGAAGTGGGCGCTGCCATCTTGGAAACTGGAGCCTGGCAAAATAGACTGCCTGCTCCACATTTGAAGCTGTTACAGCCTTTCCCCGGCAGTAAGCTCCTCCCAGGAGTAAAAGAGCGGCAGGCACAGGCATGAAAGCAAAGCAGGAAGCCCACCTCCAAATCAAGAAGCACAGGCTCTCCACTCACGCCTCACACCTGTGCCTGCTGCTCTTTTGCTCCTGGGAGGAGTGGCAGGCACAGGTGTGAGGCGTGAGTGGAGAGCCTGTGCTTCTTGATTTGGAGGTGGGCTTCCTGCTTTGCTTTTGTTTATGCCTGGAAAGACAGGCACTTTGTTTTCTTTGCTCTCCCCCCCCCCTTAATTATTCAGGGCAGCTGAGCTGGACCTTCCCGGGTTCCTTTCTACTCCCTTCCAAGGCAGTGCAGGGAAGCAGTCAGATCCTGCTTCTGTTGTTACTTGCAGCAGTCCTTGGGAGGGGGTGACAATTCTCTTTTTGAATGGCTAATCTCTCCTCCTCAATTATTCAAGATGGCTGAGGGACCTGCCCTTGCTCCTTTCACCCCTCTGCTGCCTTCCAAAGCAGTGCAGAGAAGCAGCTGAATCCCACTTCCAGGCAGCACTGCCTGCCTTTGTTATTACTTGCAGCAATTACTTGCTTTCAGGTGTTCCTCTTGGTCATTGCAGGAGTGGGGTGGGGTCTCTTTCAGTACCAGAGCCATTTCTCTGCAGGTTTCCCTGCTAGTTGGAATAACAAAGGGAGGCCCCTGCCACCATCCCTCCAGCCACAAAGAGCTTTTCGATTAACTTCCAATTGAGCCACTACAAATCCTATGCAGATCTACTCAGAAGTAACCCCTATTCTGAGTTCAGTGGGACTTACTCCCAAGTAAGGAGGATCACACAGATACAAAATACTGGTGAAGAAAATGTTCAATGTGGGTATGCATAGAGGTGGATTCTGCAAGTGATATGATGGCAGGAGGATATTGTAATATCCTTTCCCCTGGGGGCTGGGGATAAGAATAGGCCCTCAGTTTGGCTGTACTTGTCGTAAGAGGCGACTAAACAGCCACCGGGTAGATGGGACTACCTGGGACTCCCAGGCTGCCTTCAGCCTGGGAAGGCAGCTCATCTGAGAAAAGGAAAACTCTGATCCCAAACCTCCACTGCCTTGTGGCTACATCCAGTTATGGAAAAGGCTTCAGGAGTCAACCTCGAGGCAAAATCCGGAGCCGGAGTCCCTGAGGCAGTTCATGGCTGAACACAGTCACGTTCTGGCAACTCCTGCGACACCGCTGGAACCAACCGTATTGGCCTCTGCCTTTCCATTGGACCATTTCAGCGACGTGGAGAGGGGGGATTTGCTGCATGGGTAACAGCTTATCCTCCATACCTACTTTACCCAGGCTTCGCGCACTGGAGAGGACACTCTGTTCCAGAACCACCATTCAGAGCGTGACACCATAGTCTTCCAAGACTGAAGGATGCCATAGGCTTTATTGTAATATCATATGATGCACATGCAGAACCTCCCAGAAGGTCCCTGCCCCAACGAGCTTGTAAATAATTGTCATAGCCGAGACAACAGAGGAAGGCAGGGTACTTCCTGAGTCTATAATCTTATGCACACTTGCTTTTGTATAAACCCCATTTATCTTTGTGAGACTTATAAGTGAATTTGCACACAACTGGGCTGCATAACACCCATGACAAAATTCCAGCTTTTTTTTTTTTAACCTGAGAGTTAAATTTAGGAATTTAACTATTAGTATAATTTGATCTCATCTTTCCTCCACTTAGGTGAAGTGTAAATAGCCTACTGTGGATTCAAATATTGTTTGACTGCTTTTTCATTTGGCTGCTGGAATAGGAACAATAGACTGATTCACTTCAAATGGGGCAGTCAGACTGCAGGTTGATCTTTTTTTCTTTTTCTTAAGCAAATTAATGGGGGGAGAAGAATATCCACTCACACAAGTTGGAGCTGCAGTGTGATGCTGAGTGGTCCATGTTGTGACACTACTGCCTTTATCTGCCCCACCCCTTTGCCTCCTCTCTCTCTCTGGTTCTTTCAAACCCCCTCCCCAACCTCTGCAATGACTGAACCCTGCCCTCCAGCCCTTCTCATCCCTCTGTCCCCATACACTTAGACTGCAATCCTATGCACACTTTCCTGGGGGTAAGGAGTAAGCCCAACTTAACACAATGGGGCTTACTTTTGAGTAGACATGCATAGGATAGTCCTGTTAATACAACATGTGCATAGTATACAATTCAACTCTAAGAGACTGGCTGATGACATTGTTAAGAGATATATGTGGAAAGATGCATCTGTTGCAAAGAATGGTCTCTGAAATGCAAGGCAGGCAACAGTCCTTCCTTGGGCTCTCTTTGCAGCCTGCTGTTTGTTTGGCTTTTTTAGTTGTACTAAGCAAGACAGTTTTCTGAGCCTGACTTTCAATTTGTGGCTTACTGTGCTCTGAGAACCCATTGGTAGCAGGCGGGGGGGGGGAGAATTGGCCTTCTGAGCTGCAATATTTTATTTTATCATTTGCAATTTGAGTTCCTAGGTGAGAACAGTGGTGTCACTTCCTGCTTGATGACATCATTTCAGGCTCTGGCACAACAATGATGGCACTTCCTGTTTGATGATGTCACTTCTGGTCATGACATCACTTCCAGGTTGATGACATCACTTCTGGTGGGTCCCAGTCAGGTCGTCATTCTCAGAAGTGAGTCCCAGCCTAAAACATGTGAGAACCACTGGCATAGCTGGTTTATACAGCACGGTTTGGAAGGCCTATTTAAGAAGATTGTTTCAAGGCTTATGGTTATAAAGAGAAGGAAATTATTTATGAGAAATCTGTTCTTGGGAGAGGGGGGACAGGTCCTACACCCTAGCTGATCTAGCTGTAAAAGAGACTTTGAGTAAAAGAGAGGTAGCAAATCTTTCTAGATTTCGAAAAACAAGACAGGAAACTCTGAAGTCCTATTTAGCTAGCTCACTAGTTACATTGGTTGTGCAGCGGCATTGTTCCTTTCTCCACTTCCCACATGAGTGTGCTGGCTAGCACAGGAGATATGTGCTTGGCATATTCTGGCAGAGAAAATGGAATTTGGGGGCGGGCGGAAGATCCGGCACCATTTTGGCCAGTGGATTGGCTTTCAAAGTATCTTTGCAAATAAACCAAATATTACAAAAAATGCCATAAACCTCTTTCGTTAAAAGGAAGTCGATACCCAGAGAGGGCTGGCCTTGGAACTGTGGGGAGCGTGCAACAATACTGGTGGAAAAAGTGTGCTTGCCAACACAGTGTACTTTGCGTACTTGTCTAAGCTATTCCCTCACCACTGGTTCCCTCCCTCTAATGTCTGAGGATACGATAGGGAAAGGGACACCTGAATGAGACCTTTCCTGCTTTATCTGGCAACCTCATTGCTAAACAACCAATCCGCTGCCATGGAAGCAGAGTATATTGATGAGTGGAGAATCTGCTGCTCTGCACCTGTTTAAGCACCAGAACAAAAAGCACAGGAGGTACTTAGCAAATGAGGGGCACACCTGTGTGTGTTTGTTTGTATTGTGTGCGTGTGTGTATATTAATAAAACCTCTTATATTTAATCATGTGCTATAAGTCATTTTAGAACTGTCAGGCAGTTTTTGAGCTTCTTGTCACTGTTGCCTGATGCATTTAATTAGTCTCGTCCTCCAGCTGACAAATATCAGCTGCTCCTAACTGAAAGACGGTTTTCCCCTTAAGTACATCCCTCTGGCAAAGTGAAATACTAATTATCCCCCCTCTACTTTATTCCATGATTATTCATGGGTACAAAAGTCACCACTGGATGAGACTCATAAGTCACTGTCATAAAATACTCAAAAGTCAGGCCTCACAACCAAGTGTCTTCATAGCAGACAGGCAGGAGGTGAAGAAATAGGATTGTATCCACTGCAATGGTTTAAATTGTGTTCCTGCTGTGAAGTATAGGCATGATCACACACTGAGGAGCAGGAGCTCACCAGGGCTCCCTCGGCACTTGCTCCCAGATGGTGCAGATGCCATTCACACTTTGTGTATTTAATGTGGGAAACCTGAAAGGGTGCAGAAAATATGATCACTGTTTACATGCAAAGCTGCTCCTGGTCAGACTGGGATTGCTGTGGATCAACATGAGATGATTGGGGCCATAGTAACAACACATCCCCTCATAGGTGGTTCTGGCCTCATTCTTGACTAGACAGTTTTAATTAAAAAATAATAATTCTAAACATTTAGAAAGCATAGGAAGAATGCATTCTTCCCAGTTGCTCACTAAGAATAATACAGTCAGCCCACATCTTACATGTACTTTACTTGTGCAAATTCAACTATGCACACTCAGCAAACAAAAATAAAAGCAAGAGGAAAACTACACTTTAAATAGTGCAGGTGATTCCACCTGGCATTCCACCTGATAAATACGAGTACATGCCCTGGAGTGAGCCTGAGATTGAAGAATGAAGCTGCTGTTCTCTCAGCTGGTCTCAGTTCCCATCTTCCTCTTGTAGTTTTTTTAAGAGGCAGTATGTATTTTTTGGATTTAAAACAGCGAATTCCTAAACTGGTTGGTTGCAACCCGCCAGGGGAACTAGAAATGGGCCATTCCCCCTTAAGGGGAGTGGCGCAGGAACAGGTCCCTCTGACAGCGATTACAGCGCCGCAGGGACCCAGGGACATTGTAATATACCCAGGGGCATCCTGAAGCCTCCTGGAGGGTTCAGGAAGTTCACAGTCCCCCTCTGTGACTCTCTGCGTGGTTGTCCTGAGCTCTGGTCACTGATCTGATCACTGGTCAGATCAATACTCACTTCTGGTTTGCACAGTTGCAGATCAGAGCTCAGTACAAGACACATGGAGGCTGCTGTGCTGTGAGGGCCACCCCCTGCTCCTGGCATGCCCCCACAACTCACAGTGTTCCTAACTCCCTTGGAGGATTCTGGGAACTGCTGATGTGAAGGATTTTCAAGGTAATTTTGAGTATACATGATTTTAGCTTTAGACACTGAATCTGGAATGTAACTCTCACGGAAGATGTTAACTGACTGTACAATTAAGAAATAAATAACTATAACCATATTAGACTCTCTGTAGTTGCTCTAGAGTGATTATTGACTACCACCCTAAGTCTCCCTTATCACATAATTTCTGGCCTCAAGTTCTGAGCAGGATCTAAAATTTCATGATTTAAAGCATCCTTTGGTATAATAGTCCAGTTAAAAATGTCAGGGATTTAAGACCCTGGTCCAACATTGTATCTTTCACTTGATGTTTTGCCTCCATTTGTGGAGGGTGTTCTCAAAGTTTCCAGGATGCAAAGATCACCGCTATTCCAGTTTGGACATTTTTAATTGGATTATTGGACGTTCTGGCATGAAAAGCCTCAGTCTATTCTGTGGTCATTAAGTAGGAAGTACAAATCAATAGTATTATGAGTAATATATTAATTATAAAAATTAAGTAGGAAGTACAAATCAATAGTATTATGAGTAATATATTAATTGTATAAATGAAAAGTTGATTGCATTTCTAGTTCATAATTTGGGTTTATTCCACCCCAGGAAAAGGGCATGCATGATGAGCATGGCAAACAATAATTGCATAAACAGTGTGACTTGACTGAGGATGACTATACATTATGTGAAAATATGCATATAAGGGCCCTGACACCTTTTTGTAGTTTGAAAGGTTGCTTTGAGAGGGAAGGAAGAGGACTGAGAGCAGAAAAGTGGGTAGGGATACTTAACCAGTTTGCCACCTACTATTTTTTTTGTGCGACTAGGGGGAAAATCCTCAGAGGGGTGAGTTGGAACAAACTTGTGTCTGAAAGTCAGCAAAGGAAAAAAGCTGCAGGGGAAAGATTTGGAGCAGAAAAATGGTGGGTGGGGAAAGGCTTAAGCACTTCTCTTGCCTCTTTGTTGTTAATTCACCCCCCCCCCCCATGGCTTAAATAAAAAGAAAGAAAAATGAGTTACCAGTCGGAAGCTGAGAGAATAAGAAATCGATCTATAACTGGGATGTTCACTGAGGGCATTTTACATAGGTGTTCATTTGTCTTATGTCACCCATGCAGGATTAAAAACAGGGGCTATTACATTATACCCCCTCCCTTCTTGTTTTCCTGGGAAATTGAATATATGAAATGAACTAAATCCTTAAAAGAAATAGAAGTTTCAAAGTAGGAGAGGCAGGACAAGAAAACACACTAATCAATTTATAGTCATTTTTTCCCCTTATTGTTGTAGTCCTAATGGGGAATAGATTTGCAGGGATCATGACAAGCTTCTGCACTTTCAAACTCAACATTTCAGTGCTGTGTATAAGCAAACAGCAAAATCCGACCTCGTGTGCACATTGGCTATCTGAAACTTCTTGCTATCCCAGTTGATTGATTGAACACTATAGGAATTGTTGTCAGCACTGTGATATTGGGGAGAGGGCTCCCCTGACCCAAAGGTGTTCTGCATGTAGTACTCTGAAGAAGCATGTATGAAATAAATAAAAATCCACTGCTTCTCGTACTGGAAAAGATGTGTATTTTATTTTGTGTTAGCACCTCCCTGTAAGCTGGTATCCAGGCTGCCTCATCCCAACCTCAGAAGGGGTTAACAGGCACCCTGGTCATCCTCTTTACTGGGTCTAAGTCAGGAGGCAGATGGTGATTGAGGCATCCTAATCCTTCCTTCATCTACTTGATATGGTGTGGTAGGCTGTGCATTCACATGAGAGGTTCCTGAACTCTTGTGAGACAGCTGTGTCCCCATTGCTATAGCAACTGAGCAACGAATCTTTGGTATGTGCCTTAGAAACAATGCATAAAATCATACTTAGGCTGCAATCCTTTCCCCACTGACCTTGGAGGAAGTTCCACTAAATATATTGGAGTTACTTCTGAGTGAAGATGCACTCAGTTGCCTTCTCGTCAATATTATAGAGATTGTGGTAGAATTTGGGGGTATTTGTGGTCTTATAGAGGTCTTGGCCCCAAGCCTTTTGGAGTCTTATAGACCAAAATCATTACAGTTGAAGTGGTGGACACTTTCTTGAGTTGCCCCATAACCATCTTGATGGGTCTTGATTCCCATTTTTGGAAATGTTAATGTAAATTAGAGACGTACCGTATTTTCTTCTGAATTTGTTTTCCCAACCATGGCATGTGTGTCATGATGAAGATTACCAAGAATAAAGAAAATCTATTTTCTTGTGAAGACTATGGTTGTGAAATGTGCATGATTCAAAGCTGGATACCTGCCATATGTTTATGTCAATGCAATATTACATAATCCTGTATTTGTATTGCTGTGTCCTGCGAGGACACATGAGTTCCTAATGAGGAACAGAGTGACATAATTTGACATGGGGTAGACGTCTCTTTCCGCTTCTCCCTCCAGGGCAGATACCTGCTTACAATGCAAAGTGAGAGCGAGCCTCTGATTGAAAGTTACTGAGGTGAACAGAATCCGTGCAAGCACTAAAGCTTCTAAACTGGCATACGCAGTGGGTATCCAATCATTCTAATTATTTCCAAGTAATTTAGCATATCTCTAATTATAATATGAGGTCATCTTAATTAGAATGACATAAAATAATGTTTAATTAGACACAATCCTCTCTTTCAGATACTCGTCATGGATTCTAGTGGAAAAACCTTTGGCTCCTCTTGTGGAGAGCTTTTTATTCTTAATTTACAATTTTTTTTTGTAATTAATTTCTTTTTAACAAACAAGGCAAATCAAGCCATTTGAATCTAATTAATGTTTCTTCCCTGGCTTGTCATTCTCTCCCTGCTCCTCCCCCCTTTTATCTCTAGGTTGTTCTAATTTATTCATGTTTGTTTGCATAATGGTCTCTCACTCAAGGCTGGCTGAGACCACCGACTGACTAAAGCAGTTCGGCATTTCTCTGCTACAGGTATTACAAAGGGAACAACAGAGTTGTTGTTTCTCTGCCATTGCTGGGTTCCCGAATTTATAGTGGGGAAGGCAGAATGGTACAGAGAGCACTTTTATTCCCTCAGTGTTTATAGCACATATGTCTTCAGTCACAGCAAACACGTGAACTAAAGAGTTTCTGTTTCATTCTTACATTGTTGTGTATACCCAATTTTTGTTTGTTTGTTCCTACCACAAACCACTGTTATAAGCAGCATGCCATAGTAGCCACTACCCTTTCAGAATAGCCCTGTGCATACAGCTGTTTGTGTAGTGATGGTGGGAGTAGGGATCATTTCCACTGACTCAACCTCTTTTAACATGTCCAGCCTCCAAATTCAGGAGAGGACTTTTATACTGTCACTAAATTGACATGCATACATTTTGTATCCTTGGAAAACTGAGTACAGTGGGACCCTTGTATCTGTGGATTCACTTACCTTGAGGGCTTCCGCAGGCCTCCTAATGCCTTACAAGGCATTAAATAGTCACTTCTGGTTTTTTCGTAAAACCAGAAGTCGTGTTTTTTGCCTTCTCAGTCTGAATATGGCAGAGGCAGCAGAGGGATGTCTGCAGCCTCTGCTAGTCTTAGACATCCCTCTGGAGGTGAGCTTCCCTTGCCTGAGGAGGGTGGTGGACGTTCGCCAGTATCCACGGTTTCAGTTAACCATAGGGGGTTACGGAATGGAACCCCTGTGGATACTGGGGCATGCCTATATATGTATTGCTCTTGCAGAATGTTGGCAGTTAGGTTCCTTGTGCAGATATCTTCTCCAACATCTGGACATAGGTTGCAGCAAGTGGGCAGGGCCAGCATGTATGATCCTTATCCCTATCCGTGTGCCTAGCTGTTCATGGAATGACCATTTGTACAACAAGTTAGATTGTGTGTTCATTGCTATGGGTAAAATATGAGATGAGCAGGTGAGCAGAACTACGAATGGACAGATTTTGAGTGTGCTGCATCCTGCAGTGGGGGGAGGGCAGTCACAGCGACCTCATCGAGGTAAGGGAACATTTGTTCCTCTACCTTAGGGCTGCACTGCAGCTGCATTGACAAGGGAATGTTGGATCAGATTTGGCCCTAAATTAAAGAGCAGATAGCATTAAAATAGAGGGATTATTTTCACAATGGAGTGACATCATTGCATTCTAAATTTTCTCATGCAGACATACACCCCCAGTGTGAAGCAGGTTGGGAAACTTTTAGTGTGGTCATGCCACATACAGAGTTAGCTTTCCTTCAAATTATGTGGGAGATGGAAGAACTAGACATGGTGGTACTAGTTTTTCACAGATGGCATTGCTAATGTCATTGATGGTAATTATTAGAGCTGTTTCTTGTATTGTCTTATTCTGGCCAGTCTAGGACTGCATCAATGCATTTTGTGCAAACTGAATACATTTTTCTCAAACTGTGGGTTGGGACCCACTAAGTGAGTCACAAGCCAATTTCAGGTTGGTCCCCATTCATTTCAATATTTTATTTTTAATATATTAGACTTGATGCTCCCATGGTATGTGACTGCATTCGGGAAAATGTTACAGGTCTGTACTTTGAGCAGGCTACTATGTATGTTCTTTTAACAATGATAATAAATGGGACCTACTCCTGGGTAAGTATGGGTAGGATTGCAGCCTAGGATTGTTAAAAATTTCCCTGCTTGATGATGTCACTTCCGGTCATGACATCACTTCTGGTGGGTCCTGACAGGTTCTCATTCTGAAAAGTGGATTCTGGTGCTAAAAGTTTGAGGACCACTGAACTAGATTATACCTGGATGTCTAGAGCATAATTAGTCCATGAACTGTGGATTATATGACTTTGTTTTCCTTTTTTCCCATGGACTATGGAAGCTAGATCAAAACCTGCCAAGGGAAGGAAACACCTGCCACATCACCAGCATTCCTGCTAGCTGAGACACTACTAAGTGGCAGCATTCGTCCTTTCCAGAGATGATTCAGGCTCTGAAGACTTCTGGCAGGGATGACACAAATGCAGAGCTACTTGCTATAGCAGAACTAATGAGCAGTGTCACTCATGTAGTGTATGGTTTGACAACAGATGCACACGCTGGGAAGTAAGTTTTTTGCTGGTGTTATGTTATTTGATGCATCTGAACCACACATCCATTACAAACTTGGGGAATATTTGTGACATTTGAAAAGTCCCAGTGGTTACTCAGCCAAACAGCAGGATAGCACCAAGTGGCAGAGGATCAGAAAGAACTGAATCCATAGATGCAGAATCAAATATATTGCAAGAACAGGAACTTTAATGCCCTTTAAATGTACGCTTTTCATTGGAAGAAGCTGATTTTAAAAAGGCTAAAGAAAATTCCTGTGAAAAATAATAAGAGCAGATTAGTCAACCAGATTACTTAGCAGATTACTCAGTCATATTTTTGGAGACCGCCCTTCCTTGTGGTGATCAGGGGGGAAGTTCTGATGCTAGTACCTCTTTTCTTTCCCCAGATCTGTACCTCTGCCTAGGCCAAAATCAGTAGACTGTTACGCCACTGCGAAGACAAAGCCAAGCAGAGAGAGACTGCCCTCAAAAGCTTTTCTTCCAGTTGTGTAGTTAACTCTCACTATTCCTGTAGTACACAACCTAGGGTCTATGAGGGCTAGGGCAAGCTCTGATTGAGTTCAGCGACTGAAAGCAGCTTTCGCTTGCAACCATTTAACTGATCTCCTAAGCAAAGTAACTGAAAGCAAATGTGCCTTTTTCTTGTTGCCTATATTCTTTAATAAACTATCTTCTTTTGTGAAAAAAGTCTTTTGACATCAGTTGACACTTCCAGATTGGGAGGCCAGACGCAATGCAACAAACACTGCTAAGAGGCTCAGGGATGAGTGGAGAACTTTTTCGAGCTCTGACCACTGAGCCGAGCTGAGCCTCCTACCACTGCTTGTCATGTTGCATTGCTGGTGTCAGTGCCAGGTGTCAGAGGTCTGGGATTCCCACGTGTACCACCGGACGCCACTACAAGTACCACTGGTTGAGAAATGCTGCTCTAGAAATATTGCTAATTCCCCCAATTTGGTTCAGTTTGAGCTATTTGTGCGTGCGTGCATGTTCATGCATATACATGCATGATTATGTTGCTGGTCCATTTGACTGGATAGTTCAAAATCATTTGGGCACCTCTGCCTGCCCATTGACCTGGTGAGGTGGACTTGGATGTCCAATCGGCTGGTGCATGTGAATCCCAGGAGGTAGGCTGGCTAGGAATATTGTTCTGACTAGACTCGAGCAATGAAGACAGAACACCTTGTGTGCCTGACCGTGCAGTCTTTCTGCAGTATTACTGATTTCAAAGTGTCACACATGGGGGGGGGGACGACAGGGAGCAAGGGGAGCTCTATTATCACCCCTCCCCAACATGAACATTACTGTTTTGAAATGTGTTGGGCCTCCTTTGATAAATCCAACAAATTCAGACTACTGTGATACATTAAAAAAAAAATTCACTTAAAGTAATTTAATCATGAAAGATCATTCAATCAATTAGAATGATTAAATATGAAATTGTATAATTAATTAATTGAATCTTTAAATGACTCACTGATCACTCAGGCTACAAATGAGGCACTCTGAGTAAACAGATAGCACTGGCACTGCAAAAAGTCTCTGCTCAGTCCTATGTTCTGAAAGACCTTATGGATTTGAACAATCCTGTGTGTGCAAGTCACGATTTTGAATGAAGCTAAATGAAGTTAATGACATTTTCAATCTGTTTTGTTTGACATAAGCTGTGTACTTCTCTGACAGCACAATCCTAATGTCTCCATGTGCTGCTGCACTGGCATGCTGTTGCAAATGTGCCATAAAGCGCATTGTGGCTTTGCAGAATATGGAATGCTGAAAGGGCAAGACGGTATGCGTGTTGGAGCAGGTAAGAGCTGCTCCAAGCAGTGCATGGGTGGGGGAAGGGCAGGGGAAGGTGGGGAGAGGGTGTAACTGGGTGGGGGAGGGCAAGGAGGGGGTGGGGATGGCGGATAAGGAGGGGGGCATGATCAGCGGTAGTGGTGCACACTGTATCCTATCATTTTTCCCGGTCTTGGAATCCCCACATGGTTCCACTCGCACTAGCAAAATAGGCACAGGTTCGAGTAGACTTGTTGCCATGGCTGAGGCTTTCTCCAGCCTGTTCAATCGCAGCATAGGATATACTGCGGCCGCACTGGCCCTGCTGCATCAGTGCTGTTTGGGATTGGCTGTGAGTCTCTTCTGCTTTCTGTGAGAAACTTTGTATACAACACAAACTGAAAGCTTGATCAGAAATGCTTATACTGCTTGTTCAGAAATGATCAGAAACGTTTATATCATCAGTTAACTAATGATCAGCGGCTGTTTATATTCTCCATTTTATTTGAGACAACCTATCCCTCAAGTCATGTGTCTTGTGCATAGTTAGCTCTACCGCCAATAAATATGTCCTTGGCGTATTATTGATGAAGTCTGAAAATTGTATTGCTTATTGATATAAACCTTTTTTGGATTCAAGACCCACTGTTAAATTAAGGCTGAATTTTTTAGAGAAGTAGTAGTGTAAAATGTTTTACTCTAAGTAAGTGGGTACATTTAGTATTTATAGGGTGCAGTCCTAACCAGCTTTCCAGCACTGGCATAGCTGTGCCAGTGGGGCATGTGCTGCATCCTGCAGTTGATGGCAGTCATGGAGGCCTCCTCAAGGTAGGGCAATGTTTGTTCCCTTACCTCAGAGTTACATTGCCCTGATGTCAGTGCTGGAAAGTTGGTTAGGATTGCGGCCTTAGTCTATTTTAGCATTCCGCTTTTCTTGTTCTTAAGTTTGCAGAGTATTCTGACATTCATGATTCAAAAGATAGCCAAGATTTCAACCTTATGTTGAATATATCTATTAAAAAAGGGAGCTCATATATTTGTGTATGCCTGAATATATTTCCACAAGATAAGGCAGGTTGGAGACATTGTGAGAGTTAAAGTGGAGATGACAAAAGATTCCTTTGGGGAAAACAAATGTAATGAGCTGAAATGTTTCAAAAAGACTCTGTATCCATTTTGTTTAGATTTTCTCTTTGCTGGTTTAGTTTTGTTGGGATGAAACATTAGAAATAGTTGCCTGAGTTGTAAGCTCTGTGTAATGTTAGAGGAAATTAAAAATAGTTTCCTCTTTGGGGGGAAGCAGAGTAGCTTAAGTAGATACCCCCCTTTGGGTATCACCCCAGGGAACCTCCCTCACTGGGCTGACTGCTATTCAATAAAAGACAAAGAGGAAATGGCTTGTTAAAGTTGCAGAAAAGAAGACAATTCTATTGAGTGTCTATTTACAGCATCTGATTAGGATCAGAGGTTCAGCTAACAGAGATAGCAAGGCCCTGGAGCTGCCTTGCCCTGCATGCCTTGTGCTCAAGATGGCCTGGGCATCAGAGCCCTGGTGTGCGCATCTTAACAGGTCCTTGGTCAGAGGACAAGGGAGGAAGTGCTCAGAGGAGAAGGGAAGGATAAAGGGTTAGGGCCACACCCCACAAGGATCACAGAGAGAACAGGTAGAAAGGTCAGGGTCACTGGGCCATAGCTTGACCCCTTCTGGACAGCATCCTGCTCCCTCTGGACAGCAGATGGAGTTGCATCAACTCCAACATGTAAAACGTCTGTGAAGGTCAGATGTGTATTTCTGCTTCACATATTCACTCTCACACAGTAAGCATTCTGTTGTGCTTCAAGTTAATTGTCAGCTTCTTCTCATTGTCAATATTTCCTAATATTTAAGATTGGAATTATGCCTGGCTTTATTGCTAATACTTCATTAACATAGTCATATTTGCAACATCATCATAGACCAGCTGTGTCTACCTGGAAATTTGGGTGCAAAGCCTGCTGTGACAACTGAACGCTGAAGCGGCTGGCTGATGTGAGGTTTGGGGGTGATTGGTAGCACAGAGAAGAGCCTCCCCGGTGGAACACTAAGCTCTGTTCATAAGAGGCAAGGATTGCAATGAGCACTGGATCTGGCCCATGCGCTGGGGTTTTGCGCCTGCTGCCATAGACAAATGGAAAATGTAATAATGCATACATTTGGAGCCAATAAACATTAATGAGGTGGAAGTTGGATTAAAAAGTTGGTTTAATGGATGTTTCAGCTATCCTCCTACTGCTCCTAGCATCACGGATCATTCCATTACAGAGTGAGATTTTCAATTTTCAGAACATATTAAACTGCCTTAGTGATGTTCTTGGTCAATCTAGTATTGTCTGTTATTCTAACTGGTAGCAGCTCTCCAAGTGCTCAGGCTGAGATTCTTCCCATTCCTTTAGCAAGAGATGGCAGGGAATGAAAGCCATGTGCTGTTCCACTGAGCAATAGCACATCATTGTTGGTGAAATGGCTAGGAAAAGAGAAAGGCAAGCACCTCAGAAATAACACACATAGTGCCAGATAGTTTGGAACTGATAAGGTTGCTTAAACGTGTGCCTTTTAACTTGTTTGGTCTGCTCTCTGGCATAACTATAAACATGGTTGTGATTGCATTTGGAACAAAAGACCGTAGAGCCTATTGGCAAGGACATTTATAAAGAAGAATCAAACACTGTTTTTTTTTTTTAATCCTTGTCATCCAAAAGACAAGATGGAGACAGATGGCAGAAGCAGACTCAGATTTCCCATGGGATGAGACAGAATTGCTGCCGAAGATCAGGATCAAACCAAACAGGTGATTCTGAAAGCAAGGTATTTGAAAACATAATTTGCAGCGGCTGATAGGAATCCTGGACAAGGCAAGAAGCATTTTCACAATTTTGAATGAAGTTGTACGAAAAGATAAAACGTGAAGCAATGAGTAAAAATGATGGAAAGATTGCAGATATGATTTAGATGATCAAACTTCACTCTTATATATTTTTCTTGTATGAGGTGGGGGGCAAACTATAGGTTTGTACGTGTGGACTTCATCATAATGACTGATGTTGGGGGAGGCCTTTGTGACTGCTGTCCAACCCCCTATGGTCCTTGATTTGGGGGAAATGTTAGAGGAGCTATTTCTGGTTGCTGTGGCCTCAGATGGAGAAGGGGTGGAATAACCATTGCCTCTCTTTCTCCTGCAGAGTGGATAAAGGGATCAGAAGCTTCATGGGTTGTCTTTTTTCACTTATAAAACCAGCCTGGCAAGCTGCACACATGCATGGTGCTTCTCATGACTCCCATGAGACTCCAGGTCTTGAACTCCTCCCCAAATGCAACACTCCTTTTTGTTCTTGCAATAAGAGTATCTAGTGGGCACAATGAATTAGAGCCTGGAAAATGAACAGAGATATGGACAAAAAATGTTTTGAGTGCACTCTCCTCCTTACTAGGTAGTAAGTCCTAACTAGGGGTGACTTCTAGGAAAAAAGATCTTGGATTGGCATTGGATTGCACAGTTGTACCTGCAACGGTGATAGATGGTTAGGAGATGCAAACAGCAGCTTGTCTGGCCTACTCAGCCACATAGGGCAAAGAATCATGTTGAGGACCACATACTCATTTTGCAAGATCTTCTAAATCAGCCATTTTCAACCACTGTGCTATGGCACATTGGTGTGCCACGAATGATCTGCAGGTGTGCCTTGGGAATTTGGGGGAAGGGTCATTTATTAGTAGGCCATTTGGGGATTGGAGCCCCTTACCAGCCGTGCAGTGTGCTTGTCAAAACACTGATGCTGTGCCTTGATCATTTCAGCGCCCTGTCAGTGTGCCCTGAGGTGAAAAAGGTTGGAAATCGTTCTAAATAAGACTAGTTAAGTAAGATGGAAGCATGAAGAATAAGAATTGTATCTAGGAACTAGAGGATCATCTTTGAAACTCTGCTGTCCATCTGAAAATCTTGTTTTTTCTTTCATGGTACCATTCTTTGTAATGGTATCAGGAAATAATGGTTTCTTGGCTTCTTCTTAGGTTCTGCTGATGAAAATAAAGTAGAGATCCATCAGTGTATTGTGGTAAGCTGACCCCACCCCCTTACATGGATGAGAAACAGAATAGAGAACTTAGGCTTTGTGGGCAGAGAAACAATGCCTCATCTGTACCTCATTGATGACAATCAGGCTGTAATTCAGTACAGACTTATGTGGGTATAAGTCCCATTGAATTCATTGGGACTTACTTCTGAGGAGACATGCATAGGATTGTACTGTTTGGCTCATTCTGCTTATTTCAACAAGTTTTGCACCAGTAGTGAATTTAGGTGCAAGTCTGAACTAGGAAAGTTTCATAAATAGTTTTTTTTTTTGTCTGTGCAAATCTCTAAGAGGGTTCATTCCAGGAAGTGCTGTGTAAATAGCAACACAGAAAGTACCATTCTGGTGTTGTTGGACTTTTCTCAGCCTGCCCTTTCTGGTGGGATAAGGCAGGTTTGCCTACTCCTGAGTAAATGCGCAATATGGCTCAATTTCACTTTCCATAAGGCTCCATGCATTTTTGTTTTCTGGTTTCTTGGCCATAACTTTTGATAAAATGAAGATATTTCACTTCACTTTTTTTCATTGCATTCTGCTGTAAGTTCTGCATCGAATGGTATATGACATGATGGTATGATTTCTAAAAACCTTGGTTCTAGCGATTTTGGTCACTTGTGGTATCACCCCCTCAAGGCTTGCACGTATGGTGGACCGCCTCCTGCCCCTTGCTAGCTATGCCTGTAACTGCCTGTAACTGCCCGTAACTTCTAGTGTAGGCATGCATGGAAACTCATTTCGCAATCTGAGGGATTTCCAAGAACCAATCCCATCATTGCTTTGAATTTCAACCAGTTGCAACAGCACATTGGCTAATTTATTAGCACCTATTTCTCAAATAAAGACTAAAGAAAAGACCCATCAGATGCATGTGTTTCACTTGTGGTTGTGTTACATCTAGGATTAAAATGAAATGAGAACTGCCAGAATTTTGGCACGAAGTGGTTGAAATGTTTTGATGGTGTGATGTGAGTCCAGACATTGCAAGAATATTTATTAATTTTTATGCGTTCATGTGCATCTTACCTTCTGACGCACTCCTGATGCACCTAGGAATTCAAGACCATTTCCCATCCAAGCATTGACCAGATCCATATCCCCTTAGCTTCAGCGAGGTTACTGAATCATGTCTTCATGCCCAGGAAAAACACACTGCCTGTTAATGTAAATATGACTCATGAGTGAGGGTAAAAAGCTAATCAAAAGCAGGGCAGCCTTTTGAGTGGTTGTCTAGACTTTATCAAAATTAGAATTTGGAAATAAAGGAACCCCAACTTCATTGTAAATATTTTGCCTCTGAAAATGTCAGAGGGGTGTGTGTGTGTTTGGGGGGGGGCCAAATTTGAGGAAACATGTAATATGGATTTTTATTTTTCTAAATAGTGTGCAGGACGGGGCACGAAATGGCATGAAACCACGGCATGGGGAATAGTGTGACTTTAGTTCTTTGCCCCTGCCAGGGTTCCTATCCCAATTATGCCCCCCCCCCATTATATTGTTTTTATTGAACCCGTCTTTTCATTTTCAATGCAAGGTGTATTCTAATAAAAATAGTTTGTGGAGGGCACAGCTGGGGTGGGAACGGTGGCAAGCAAAGAGCTTAAATTCCTCCCCATGGTTCTGCACCATTTGGGCCCCCTTAAGCACACTATTTAGGGAGACAAAAGAAACCAAGGGCCACATTATGCATTTCTGATGATGTGATTCTGGTGATACATAACTGTCTTCAGAGGAGACAGTACAATACAGTACAATAGTTGCCCACAATATGCACACACAGCAATATTCTACCATGTACTTTCAAGGCAGCCCTTGAATTTCATCAAGTATACTGTGATTTGCATGTTTATTAACTGAAAAATAAGAAAATATTGAGAATTCTTTTTCTTTATTCTATACACTTATAATAATAATTGGCATGATTTTGCTGTTGAGTGTGACAACAGCATACTCGCTGGCTGATGGAAGTAGGATTGGTACATTACTTTATCAACCTGATCACCTGTGACTAAGTACTGCATTTCTTTGCAAATCTAACATATCTGTTGTGTGGATAGCAAATGTCAATGTGCATTGAGGACATAAGAAGAGGATTGGAATGAACCCCGAGTCCAGCACAAGCAGTTCTGCTGAAGTTCATTCCAGTCCCTGCCAATAAGATCTTGTCAGAATCACATGAAGTCAAAGTCAAGTGAAGTCAATGAGATTATTAGTCTTAACAAAGATTAGTTGCCTGAGTAGAGGTTTGCAGGATCAGTTCCTAAATTTACCTCTAATCTGCCTTTGCAGAAAGATGTACTTGATGATCTAGTCGGTAACCTCCTTAGCTCCTATGATCTTATGCTCCTGTACTTTTCGGAGCTACTGTGTTAGCCCCAAGCATTCCAGGCCAAGCCACACCTCATATTTCTCAAGAGTTACAAACCAACTTTGAATAAAGTGCCAGTTACTTAGGGGTACTAAATAGGTACTAAATTTACATTTCCCTTTTTGTTGTAGTTGGAAGCAATTTGCATGTGATGCGGCTGGATCCTAAGTGAAAGGAAATGTGCTTGACGCTAAAATTGGCTTCGTGGCTCCAGTTGCCTCGGCTCAGCACCACCTGCCTCTAATCAAACTGTCCAATTACTGGAAACAATTGTTTTCTTGCCTTCTGGGAAGTAAAGACATTCCACCAGGAAAAGGCAGCTTTGCAAATGTTGCATTTTCATCAAGTTGCTCTTTCATTAAAAAAAAAATGTAATGTTTGAATATGGGATGTAGTCAGGGATCTGCACATAGAACCACTAGATTAGCAGCATGCATGTCCATGCGAGATGGTACCAAGAAGATGGGAGAGTTACTCACTTAAAAATAGATAGGGTATCCTAAAGCTAGAGCAAAACGAAGATTCTTCTGAGTGCAAAAGCAAAATCAGAGTGAGGCTCCAATTAGTTCATATGCTAATCGGACCAATTAATATAGAAGAGGAAAGTTTTCTGCTGCCTCCCTTGAAAGGGATAATCAGGATAATCTGCAGCCCAACATGAACTTGATCACCAGGATGGTCACTTTGCATTGTAAATAGCATAGCTGATATTTTGCTCCTAGTGTATAAAACGACAAGGAGGATAGTGTATGCTGACCCAGCTTGGCTTTCTGTCTGTACTTCGAAGACAGTAGGTGCTCTTGTCCCCTTGCATGGTGGCATTCAAATCTCTTTGTGACTCAGATTGCGTTGTAGATAATGGAATCCTGAGATTACCAGTTTTTTTTTTCCTTTGAAAAAGCAAGTTTGTAGGCCAAGTGATAGCAGAGAGAAAACTGAAAATGTTTTCTAAAGACATTGTGGTAGAGGGGCTTTCAGGTGGGATTGAGTCCTAGCAACTATTTGTCCTTCAAATTAATCATTCTTTGTACAGTGAGTATAGACTAATAAACAGTCCGGACCAGACTGATATATACGGTATGGTAAGTTAGCAGTCCCAGTCCTATTTGCATATACTAACAGCCCAACCTTAACTCGCCCTTATGGCATAAAGCACTTTGTGGTAGTCACAAACGCGACGTGCCTACAGGAGCAGCAGTCTGCCATCGAGCCCTCCATGCTCCCTAGTCCTGGTAAGTTAATGCAGGGACAGGAAGGAGGTGGGGAGGGGTTGACCCGTCCTTGTGGAGAACACTAAATTTTGAATGAAAGGCAGTGGGGAGGCATCACAGGTGACTTCCAAAACTTAAATCTCAGACCCTCCAAAAGCTGCATCTCAGGTCAGAAACGTGAGCTCTGGCAACCCCATTCTCAACACAAAGATATCCAGTGGTTTAAGTCCTTCCGCTATCCTGAATGTTCCCCTGCACAGCTAACTTTGAAAGTGCTGGGGGCAAAGAAATTCAACCCAACATTAGTTTCTGCTAGAATCACTATGCTTTCAGCTTTGCTGCTAAGTTGGACTGCCGTAGTGGGGGGCATTGTTTTGGCATAGCCACTGCTGGTGAAGTGGGACTATGGGATCAGCCTACCCAAACACATGTACAGTAACTTTCTGTGGATTGTTCTCTTTCTTTGTTAAAAATATTCTCTCCTGTTAAAAAAGAAAAAAGAGAGACTGTAAATTCAGAAACTACTACAGTAATACCTCCATAAAATGAGGCTTTTCCTAGAAAGCTGAGCGCAGTCTGAAACAGTGCTGTAGGAGACATAATTGATGTTAAGGCAGGAAATATGCACTGATTGGTCAGAGTACAATGCTCTCATTGGCTGCAGTAGCTGTGAATCAACCCAGAGTATAAGAGCATTGTAGCAAAACAGCATTAAGCAGCATTATTGGAGGTATGGCTGTATTTGTTTTTAAGCACCTGAAACATATGAATTGTGAGTATGAGGAGAACACACATACTTTTGTTATACTGGAAATACCTGCAAAGCAGCATGAACTTGAATCACCGAGGACAAACCAGTCTCACACACCAACAAAATAGTGTATTATTTCCATTGTGTGTATTATTTCAATACACATGGTATTCTAGGAGGCTGTATCTTTATCCTCATGACTATTCCTCCCCCACAGATCTATCCTTTTAAAAATCTAAAATTGTACGGCAACAGTACCAAGAATCTCTCTGTGTGTGTATGTGTGTGTGTGTGTGTGTTGACATGTACTATTTAGCAACTTTTGTTTATCTGTGGAGAGATGGGGGTGAGGAGATATATGCATTTTCCCCCCAGTATATCTGAGTTTCCTTTAGTTACACTTGAGTGGCTAGTCTTGCTCTTTGTTTAAAAAGAAAAAAAAGGATGCTTTTATTTTTGGATAAGGATTGAACATTTGTGCATATAACAGTAAGGATAAAAACTTGTCAAAATAGTGAAAGCAAGCAGTAGCAGCTACAAAACCTGCTAAACAATAGTTTAAAAAATTAGAGCCAATTACACACACAGAGGGGTAAACTGAGGTGGTAACATTCTGGACCCTACAAATTTGTACTGCAGGAGAGAGGACTTTTATTTATTAACACTCCCTTATGTAAGAAATTCTATGCATGTAGTATGCTAGTGCATAAGAGAAAGGTTTAGCATAGCCTTTCTGATATGATAGGCTATTGTAAGGGCAGCATTTAAAAATATGACCCTTTGCCTGCCTAGCTGTAGCCTGAAGTAGTCTTGTTCTGAATTCCATCACCTCTCTTCATTCTGAATGAATGGTGGAGCAACTCCGGTGAAATCCAAGTGTCTCAAAGAAAAAAGTATAGTCAAGATTCACTGAGGCAGGAGCCAAGGGAGGTATTATCTATGAATTTTGCCTCTTTGTTGATGCCAGTATACCCCAACAGAATAACACTATGAAAATCTGCATTATGCATCTGATATTGGGATATGTCCTATAGGGCAGTGTTCTTCAACCTTGGGGTTGGGATACCAATGAGCTCACAAAGCCTAGGCTGTGGGGTCATGACTACTTACAGGAACAAAGAAGGTTGAAGACCACTGGAGTACAGCGCCACCAGATAAAGAGGAGGCATCTGGGGTACTCTTTCAGGTACCAGGTATCAGGTACCTGTCCCAGTCCTGCTCAGGTTCTTAGCAATTGTGCTAAAATAGCTTTAACTAGTGCCAAACCTCATGGTAACATTTTTACCCCATCTAATAAGAATATTTAGTTACAATGAACTGTGCTGGGAGGGTGTAACAGGGGCAGGGAGTGGGCAGTGATGGGGGTAAGCAAGAGTGGTCAGATAGGGTTCTGGGAGGGGGTACAGGATCAACAGTGGGTCCTCAGTCTCATACCTTATTTATCTATTTATTTATTGAGGTTGTGGCACGGAAAAGGTTGAAGACCACTGCTGTAGGGTGCTGCTAAAATGAGGCTAATGAAATTAACCAGATATCTCAAGGAAACTCAGCATGGCTCTGTTATGTGACATGAAAATGGTGAAAAGAGGGAGAACCCAAACAGGAGGCTAAAACCTGGAGGCTCCAGTGATTGGCCACTAGTTTGTGGAAACTAGAGGAAGAGATATAAGACCTGTCAGGTTTGCCTCTGATGGATTTCCAGCAGATGCAGGTTTGTGCTTTGTTTCTGGATTTGAGTGGAGATTGAATCTGAGATCTCTTTTTAGAGCTGTGGGAAAAGATGGAGAAAGATGAACCAGGAGAAAATGACATAGAAGGATGAGTGGACAAATGGATGGTGTCACTCAGCTGCTAAAGGTTGGACCAGTAATTTTCAGTCTTTTCATCTCATGGCACGCTGAGAAGGCACTAAAGTTGTCAAGTACCCCATCAGGTTTGTTTTGTTTTGTTTTGTTTTTTGACAATTGACAAGTCACACTACACTTCAGATAAGGGGTTCACATTCCTCAATGGCCCTACTTATAAATGACCCCCAAACTCCCATGGCACACCTGCAGATGATTTGCACCACACCAGTGTGCCATGGCACACTGATTGAGAATTGCTGATTTGGGCAATTGGTAGCAAATGATCTTTGGGGACCCTGGTTAAGAAATGGAATATAACAAATATAAGGGGAGACAGAGAGAGAGAGAGAGAGAGAGAGAGAGAGAGAGAGAGACCAACCCTGAGCAGAGCTTAATGTGGATCGGGTTTCAGCCCCTAAACCTTTTTTTTGTTTTTTTTATAATTCCAGGTTTTATCCTGACACCTGGGAAGCAATGCTACAGCATTTTTGAGTAACTTTCTCCTCCAGCACAGATCAAGAAAGCCTTCTGGGTCAATAAAGTGATTGGCTTTTTGACAGGCTGAAGTCCTGGCACCTCCTAAGTAATTTAACTGGAAAACTCATCCTGTGAGGCATGAAATAAACTCTTTCATGGAAGATGACAATAAAATAACCATCCCTTCAATCCAGGCCTGCATAACTTGTGACACACCAAGCTAAACACAGCCCACTGCTCCTGAATTGTAGCCTTTCAGGCGCTTGACAACGCCACGCTGCCCCCCCCCCCCGTTTTGCAGATCCAGACAGGTAACATCAACAGAAGATTTATATTTCATACCAAAGATGAGTTACTTTGTAACTGAAAGGGTTTAGAAGTAGTGGAAGCTACTGTAGTTTTGCAGAGAAATGAAGAATTGTGCTGCCTATAGGCCCTGGGGCCACTACGTGTACAATAAGTGTTTAATAAACTTTATATAGCCTAATACGACATAAAGAAAAAGCAAACAGCATTGGTATGAACTTTATTAAGTAGTTTCTTTGTGGTTACATGCAGGAAGTGAAACCGTTTTCAGGTTGAAAGCATTTCTCAATCATTTCATGCACCAGCAATCGTTGTAATAAGGTTTAGGTGGTTTTTTTTTGCCTCATTTAAATAAGATAAAAGTTCAGACACAAGGGGAGAGAAAGAAAATTTCCCCTGGAATCCACAAGCTTCTACTTTCCCTCCCTCCTGTGCAAATTCATAACGAAAGCTTAACACATGCATGTGGTCTCTAATTGATTAGTTACTGGGAAGTTTTGTGACATTATTGAGACGGGTGATGTGGTGTTTGCCACAAGCCAGCTGGCTTTTCATTTCTACTCCTTCCGGTAACAATCATCTGGCTATCAGTGCTTTCTTACTTGGGTTGCTCATAGATCGTTTGATACAAACTCCAACAGAGTTTCTGTTAAATGCTTTGTTTTTGTGGCCAGGTTAGGTGCGTAGTCTGGTAAAAACACACACACAAAAAATGATGCCCATTAAAGCTATAGTAGTCAAATGAGCAGTGCAATCCTTGGCATGTTTACTCAGAAGTAAGTTCCACTGAGTTCAATGGGTCTTGCTTCAGGCAAGAGTGTATAGGATGACCTCCAGCCCACATACCACTACAGTAATTCTATCCATGCAAAACAATAAAACATGCAGTCTTATTTATTGTTAAACATGTGGCACCAGCTCATATATTGTCTGATTGCTCATCACTTGATCTGCATTTTCATGTGTGAACTGACTCTCTTGAAAAATCATGTTGTTGCACAGCACAATCCTATGCACGTCATCTTGGGGAGAAACCTCACTGAGTTCAAGGGAACTTACTCCCAAGGATAGGATTGCAGCCTAGTGATGGACAGAGAAAGTTATGCCTATGATTGATCTGTGATGACCCATTTGCACACTTAACTCCCAGATTCATGTTGAACCTGTCCAATGATGAAGACGCACTTGTGACAAAGTAACATACATGGGAGCGGTGCCAGAGGATTTTGTATTCCCGAAAGATACTCCTTGCTCCTGTTTCAAAGTGTATTCTTAGTTTGCTTTAGCAATCTACCTCTTCCCAGATAATATGGCCTTCAAAAAGAGGTGACTACAATAGCATCTTTTCTTATTCGCACATAAATAAAACAGCACAAAACACCCAGCTTACTGCTGTTGGTGCTGCAGACATACAGGCAATGCAAATATTTAGAATCAGGGTGTTAAAGTGAGTAAAGCTGGCTCTACTCATAGGGGTGTGTTTTTTCGATGACCAACACAGAATGCAAAATAATGAGAATTTCTGCTCAAATTGTAATATAAAACAATATTAAGATCAAAACAGGCCTGTAGAACAAAACACTGATCCACCTTGCTCCCTCTTTGCTTTGCTTTTCTTCACTTTATTGTACTGTAATCTGGAAGTGAGGTGATTGAGTTCTAAACTGTGATCTGTATGTGATCTGTGATCAGGTGAATGTGCTTGGATCTGGATCTCCTGCCCCAAGCAACACTCTGTAAATGCCTTTTCTGAGGCTGGTCTGTGTGCTGCTGCACTTTTGAGAAGTTTGGAAAACCAACATATATGTATATATGTTTGGTAGCAGTTTAAAATGATACAGGGTTCACAGTTGAAATGTTTATTGTACTTTATTGCGCTGTTACTTTGTACCATTTAAAATGAAAATTTGGATAAAAGCATGTAACACCACAATTTGCTATTTTAATCAAGAAATTTTGGAAAAAATATCACCCCCCCCTCCAAAAAAACAACAACCCAGAACCTATCTATGCAATATTTACTTCCTTTTGTAGTGCTGTGTCATACTCAGCACAGGAGCCTATTTCCAGAAGTCGGTGGGAATATTTTCTGCTTCTTTATAACTTGCTGGAAAATGTGGGTCATAAACAGCTCACTCCAAATGTACGAGTTGCTCTTTGCTTTTCAAATGTATGTAGTGGCTGGGGTGCAGCTTACAATTTCTCAGGCTACTTCTGGTGGTGGCACATCATCACATTTCTACAGAAAAGCAGCATTTGGTGTGTCTTCAAAAAGCAAGTTGTTCAGCTCCAAGACCAGGTAGATCAGGATTATGGTGCTCTGTAGCCACAGCCCAGAGTAAACAGCAGTGTAGTGTCTCAGTTTCTCTAGAGCAGTGGTTCTCAAACTCTCTAGGAATTTGAGCATCTCTGGTAAGTTTTGGCAGGGGAGGGAATGGGGAGGGTCCCTCCATGGTGCCGCAGTGATTGAGGTGCCACAGAGACCCAGGGGTATGTAGACATACGGGGGGGGGGCGGGTTGGGAAGCCTCCCAGAGAGTCCTGAAGGCTCACAGCTCTGATTTAAAAACTGGAAGTGAACTCTGATTGCAAATTGGAGCTCACTGCTACAGAGGGCAGGCTTGCATAGGGGGCTGCAAGCCTCCAGGACCCTCTGTGGGCTTCCCAACAACCCCCCCCCCAGTATCTCTACAAACCCTGGGTCCCCATGGTGCCGCGATCACTGTGGTGTCATTGGGGCACCTATTCCTGGGACAGTCCCCTTAAGGGAGATTGGCTCATTTTCTCTTCCTATGGTAAGTCATGACCCACCACTTTGAATATTGCTGCTCTAGACAGGCTTTGACTTGGATTGTGCCATATGGGATACACTGGCACTACTTAGCTTAAACAAATTTGGATCACCACTTATTTTTGAAAGAGATGGAGGCCATTTTGCTTCATTTAGTCCTACAACAGCAAGATTATTAGGAGTATGGCTCAGAAGCGCTGGCCCCTTATTTCAATGATGACTAGTAATAGTGAGAAAAAGCTATAGAGTGGTGCATAGAATGTGCTGCCCGCATAACCCAGTGGTGAAGCTGATGGATTCTCTGCTGACTTCATCCCCATTGTAGTAGAGAATACCCTGTTTGCTGTCATTGAAGTCATGTCGAGTTTCTACAGGTAGAGTTTTTCCATGCCTTCTATTGCAACGTTCTGGAGGCATTGGGTTGGCTATTTTTTGTGCTGGTGGAGATTGTCTTAATATAAGCAGGCAGTAGCCCCCTTCGTACAGACTTGTCTAGGCATATGCTGTATGTAAGGAGGAGTCATGTGTTGCATCTACCAGCCCTATACCTGACATGCATGCACCTTCTGGCCCTTCTGTGACCTCTTGAGTATTCACCTGGAGAGCTGAAAGTGAGTGCCTATGTGCATAGAGTGATATGTGCATAGGAGCTCCATGTGATTGGGAACACTGATTGCATGGATCACCTCTGCGCGTTCTGCTGTACAACTGTGTTTTGGGTTCTGAAGGCAGGGTTTTAATGCAAAACATGATTTGGCATGATGTATCAGTTGAATCCAAGATCTAATGAGTGTTACAGCTGACAGGATGAGATTGAAGATCTCTCCTGTATGCGTCCAACACTCTGTCCACTGCCCTGCCTTCCATGGTCTGTGGATGGTACACCAAATGCAAGCATGACACAAACCATCCCATGTTAGTTTCCTTTCATGAAGACAAGGGCAGCAAAATTTATTTAAAATTTAAATAAATGTAAACCAGTGCACCAGTGACTTCTAATATTTTTCCAGATAGAAAAGAGAAACCCAGACTGAAGCCATGCTGCCCACCCCACCAGAGAGAGCAGAATAATAAATAAATAAATAAATAAATAAATAAATAAAAAGCAGATATATCTGAGGGATGAAATGAGCATCACCAAGGGCCACAGTGGGAGGCATCAGGCACTTGCAAGTTTTTTTAAGAACAGGAACGGAATACACAGACATGAAGCCATGCTGCTCACCTCCCTTCCCCCCCACCTGAGAGAGCAGAATAAAAAAAGCATCACCAACGGATGAAATGGGAGGTACCAGGCACTTACAAATTATACAATGCGGCAGCTGCTCTTGTGCTCCTGCTCAGCCCTCTACAAGGGGGTGTGAAGCAGCGGCAGCCATGAAGGGCGCGAACCAGCAGCAGCTGCATTGTTTGGCTTACTGGTGGTGGCCCCGATGGGGGGCTTGCTGACTGCAGCCGCGGAGGGCACAATGTGGTGGCCGTGATAGAGGGTGGCTGCCGTGGAGGGCTCTCATCGGCCTCGCTTTGCGGAAGGCCTGTAAAAGGCCTTGTGCAAACTTGGTCCACAACTCACATCGGGCGGTTGCCAGCCAGCATGGGCTCCAGGAAGTCTCTGGCAGGCCAGAGGCTCACTGGAGACTGGGGGCTCCCTGTGGGCCAGATTGGAGGTCCCCAAGAGCCACAAATGGCCCACAAGCCGGGATTTGAGCACTCTGCCCCCTCTTTGCTTACGTTACTCAGTAAAGCACACACATTATCATTGCTAAAAGGGCCAAACAAATACATTAAAAAAAATAGTGCACTGAGCAAAGGAATATGGCAGGGAACCTTGTGCTTGTGAATCCAAATGATGGCTTTCCCACTGTCCACTGTATTGCAGCCTTCATTTTCCTTAAGAGCAATTGCAGAGGAGTAAACAAAAACTCAAGCCTAGCAACCAGGGCTGGGAAAGCATTTGCAGGCGGAGAAACTTGGTGCAGGTGTATGAGTATTCTTGCACCTGCAAGGGATCACTGGCTTGGGGCAAACATGTGTGAACCAAGCCAGGGGACAGAGGGGTAAGAATGTGGATTTGAAGTCTTTGACGAATGCAAGAGAGGAAGAGAGATTCCTCCGTTTGGGGTGGGAGGAGAAGAGATCTGCATCTGGAAGTTGTGTACTGTAGGGAAATGGACTGAATAAAGAGATTATTGAAAAGCGGCTGTAATTGATAGGGTGTATCTGCTGGAAAGGTCTGTATTGTGGGAGAGAAAGAAATACAGCCGTGAGACTTCCTTGCAGGTGGAAGCCAAGAGTGTTCAAAGAAAAGATATTTCAGCACCTGCTTCCTTATCTAACCTTTGCTAGTTGGCATTAACAAGTTCCTGTTTATCCTCCAGCTGCAATCTGCACTGCTTCTTGAAGAGGCTGATTGTGAGAGAGGGATCTTTGATATGCCACATCTCCATACATGGCCCTTTATTGTCATATTTTTAGTACTAATATTGGTGGCAGACTTTTTTTTAAAAAGTATACCATTTTCGGTCAAACACATTTAGATGAGCCCAGGATCCTAGGAGGCCTGTGTTAGCGAATGCGAGGCAAAGTCCAACATAAGCCAGTCGTTGAGGGGCTTCTTTTTCTTGCTTCACTGGTTTGAGAAGCTTGCTTAGCAATCTTTGAGGGTGACATGTTGCAAGGGGTCAGGGGCTTGGAGCAGGGCCAGCTGCAGAGTTAGGAAGCAAGCGTACTAATGATCCCTGCTGGCGTTCTCTCTTCTGGCCAGCACAGGTAGTGAAACCAACATGTTTGTACATGTTTCGGCACGTGAGCTCCATCCTGTTCCCCACCCCAGCTGAGGGGGGGAACCCCCACACAGACTAATACAAACAACAAGCGTTGCTTGTGCCCAGCGTGGCTGCAGGTGTGGAAAGAGTTTCAGCAGCCTGGGCGTGTTGAGATAAGCAAACTCTCCCCAGTGACCTTGTCCACACTCCTTTACTTGGGGTAGTTATGCACAGTGAGGTCATTCTTTGGGAGCAGTGCCTGTTTTGGTGGTGACATCTGAGGGTTTGGGGTTTGTTTGGCCTGTGAGTGAAATGGCAACTCAGGGCTGACTCAGGGTGTTTTCTCAGGAAAATAGTTTGGGAGAGTGATCAGTGTTTGGTGGTGTTTTTTTTTCTTTTTAAATAAAGGGAAAAAGTCAGGGTAATCTGATCTCCTCCCTTGCCTGCAGGTGCAACAGGGATGGCTTACGATACAGAAAAGAGGAAATTCCTTGTTGACACAGGTGATAGGTGCTAAGTGGCCAAAATTGATAGAATAATATTAGTACTGAGAGCACAGTGCTGTAGCTGCCAGACCTGCCAAGTTTAACCTACCACAGTGAGACTGTTTTCTTCAACAGTGCATCCTGCAGGAAGGTGGTTTTGCACTCCTTTTCAGAGGGAGATCTTGGTGGCTCGTCTCACCGTTTCTCCTAAAATGCTCTGCAGTTTGAATGGTAAAATGCTGTATGGCAGTGTTTTTCACTGTGTTTGTCCTCCACCATATCACTTCACATGATCCACCTGTTCTAAGTACCATGGGAAGTAACTGGCAATGACATTGTTACCAGTTACTTCTGGGTTAGGAGGAGATGCAACGTGACAAAGGTGAGATGCACATTTGGGTTAGGAGGAGATGCAAACGTGAAAGAGGCTCAGGGTAGACAGCAGGGTTTTTTCGAGTGCAGAAAAGCATGCTTTGGAGCCTCTGTCACTGTTCGTTGTGTTGCATTCCTTATCTCTGCTGGGCAGCAGAGGTCCTGTGACTACCACCAGCCACCACCTCAAATACCACTGGTGGTACCCGTACCACTGATTGCGAAACACTGCTGTATGGTGCAAAACCATCATTTTCTGCTCCAAAGCATTTCTAATGTTGGAACTACTTTCATGGATGTTTTTGAACATCCAAGGGCATTAGGAGAGTGGCTATAAAGGTGATGGCAACAATGTTGCTTCAGGTATGTGTCCAGGTGCTCAAAGTTACCATGGGATGGATGTAGCCACTTGGGAAGACAGTTGCTTGCATAAGATAAGAAGAGAATAAAGCAAAATCCTGATAAGCAGAGAGGGGAATTTTACTCTCTCCTGGCTTTCTCATCTGGTGTGCCTGTATTATAAAATTAGCCAGTCATTACAGGACCAAGCAAGGCATTATGCAAAGTGTGTGGTTAACTCTGAAAATGGCAGCTGCATGTTAAGCTCCTCTCACACACAGTAGTAGAAACTACTCATGTGCTGACACAATGATGTTCCACAGTCTCCTGTCTCTCTGCCAATGATGTGAAGTGAGAGGGGAAACAGGTAAGTCTTACTAAACATTATGGATGAGGAGGGGCAGCTTAAATGCGCAGCTGCTGTTTTTGGCAGTAATTACATACTTCGCATTACAGCCCCTAGTTTGGACCACAGAGGGGTGCATACATATGCTCATTTTTTAATGCAGTAAAATATCATGGTGTGCCTGTAATCACTTGGTAAACCAACCAGACTCCAAAGGATGGTGTATCTGGTGATGACCACCTGAAATCCATTTGCAGTGGGTCTCAATTTTAGACCCATATGCTGTAGAGTAATTTGATGACATAGGAAACTAATGCTGTTTTCTGTCTTCACAGGGAGATATAACATGCCATTCAGGGTCTTCTTGGGGAGACAGACATCTGAAGGTCCTTCAAATGACCTCTGATTGGATTAGCAATGGGAGAACACTTTATGGGGTACACTGTATGTAACATCACACATTTCAAATGCGCAATTGTGTTTGCTTGTTGTGTCAAAAGCAGTGAAAATATTCTTGTGGAACCTTAAAGATGCCCATGTTCATTTTAGCAGAAACTTTCATGGACTAGATTCCACTTTGTCAAATGTACAAGGAGTTTTCCTTGGTTGGTAAATATATATAGGGTACAGTGAAAAAAAATTGTAAACAGTGGGGCCGAAAGTCCATGAGATACAAGGGATAGCAGTAGGCCTGTTACATTTCTGTGCAGAACCTCAACATATACAGATAGAGCATGACCTAGTTTGACCTTATTGATTACAATTCCCCCCCCCATCTATACTCATGTCTACGTGCACTTCTGAATACCACAATAAATTGGTTAGTTTTAAAAGTACCACAGGACTCTTTAATATGTAGTGTTGTCCAAATGATGAATGCTGATAATCTAGATTGTGAGCTGGCGTGCTGTGGTTGTGAATTTATGTTGGAAGGTATGTCACAGTTGTTTTCATTACATGAGTAATGAGTGAGCCCAATCCTATTCTCCGCCCCCACTGGCGTAACTAGTGGTGCTTTACTGCAGTCACAAAGCAGGCTCCACCCGTGCAAGCTGCAGGGCCACGGGTGGGGAGGTCAGAGTGTCCTCCCACATGCCAGTGGATCCACAGAAACTTTCTGGAACAGGTAAGCCCACACATGGGGTTGGAGGGAGGTGGGTGGAGCAGGGGAGGGGGCAGGCAGAATGAGGTGGTGGTGAAGTGGGGATGAGGGCAGATCGGGTTCAAGAGGGGGTGGGATCAGTTTGACATACATCATGCTCTGCTGGTAGTCTTTTGAAAATATATGTTGAGAGAGGTGCCCTGTCACCAAAGGTCAGGAGGTTAGGCCTTGCTGGTCCACTGTAATCTGACCTCTGCTATGTATCCTTGCCACTTTTGTAGCATCATGCATGTGCCCAGGGTGTGTGTTTTTGGTGAGCCATTAATTCAACTGGAGTAAAAAGGTCTTCACATGAATCCACCGCAATAAATGGGCAAGACCATGAAGGTGGGAGGGAGAGAGTGTGTATGCGGTAGAGGTCTCACGTGTAAAAAATGTCTCCATTGTATCAATGATCTGTATTTAATTTATTTGACATTAAGGCAGTGGTTCTCAGACTTGTACTCAGAAGTTGGAAACCACCTAAGTCTTTGCAGGGGCGGGGAGATGGTGATCCCCAGGATTGTGCTAGCATCAGAAGTGACTTAAAAAAAACTTATCCCTGGCAGCATCGTTCCCTCAAAGGGGGTGTGGGGAGCCTTTAAGAGGCCTCTGCAGGGCTTACCAAGCCTCAAAATGTGTAAAGATAGTGCTTGGAACCAACTTCTGGTTTTCTATCACAAAACGGGGAGTGAGTTTCAAGTGATATTTTTATTTAATTTGAGACTTCAGGCGACTCCCTGCACCCCTCCCCTCTCGGAAGCTGGTGCTGCCAGGGATAAGTTAAAAAAACAAAACCCTTTTGTCCCTGACAGCAGCACAATCCTAAGGAACGAGTTACTCCCATCCTCTTGCACTGCCCCATTCTGCCACTTAAGGGTGCAGAGACAAGTACTTCCCTGGCTGATGGGTCATGACCCACCAGTTTGGGAACCACTGCATTAAGGAATATGAGAGAGTAGTTGACCTATTCATATTCCCAAATGACTTCCATTCACTAGTCATTATCCAAGTAGCATCACTGCTGTATAAGCCATAATGTATTATTCAGATAGGACTTATCAGAATGACTTGTTTAACTTTCTTGGGAAAGATGGTTTATCATGGGTTCTCCCACTCTCTCCCATACAGTGAGGCGTCTTGAGTTTTGGCTCATTAGTTTTCTTTTGCAGCTGATGTAGATGTCCTTTGGGGCTAGTGAATTATTGTTTTCATGGGAATTTCTTATGATAAATATCATCAAGGCACGTTTAACTGTGAGGCTATTTTGACACAACAGTCAACATGAGATTATTTTTCCTTGTGGACTTATTTTTCTTGGAGAGGGTTAATGAGGGGGCACGTGAACATTTGTAAGTCCATAAATACAGTCAGCAAATGAGGACTGCTGGAACTTTAATCTAGGGAATGGCTAAGCAGCTGCTACAGCAGTCTCTAGGTTTTTTTTTGTTCTAACAAGGCCCTGTGAACATTAGGGTATCTCATCAGTTTACTGTTTCCTTAGCATTGCCAGCAAAAATCCACTCAAATCCAGCAAGAGAAAGTCACATGTGGAAGAAAATTTCCACATTTTAAAGGAGGCTTCTGTATGTGTAGCTGCTGCAGTATGTGCATTCACATCCACATTATGATAAGAACATAAGAACAGCCCCACTGGATCAGGCCATAGGCCCATCTAATCCAGCTTCCTGTATCTCACAGTGACCCCACCAAATGCCCCAGGGAGCACACCAGATAACAAGATTCCTGCATCCTGGTGCCCTCCCTTGCATCTGGCATTCTGACATAGCCCATTTCTAAAATCGGGAGGTTGCACATACACATCATGGCTTGTACCCCGTAATGGATTTTTCCTCCAGAAACTTGTCCAATCCCCTTTTAAAGGCATCCAGGCCAGATGCTGTCACCACATCCTGCGGCAAGGAGTTCCACAAACCAACCACAGGCTGAGTAAAGAAATATTTTCTTTTGTCTGTCCTAACTCTCCTAACACTTTAATTTTAGTGGATGTCCCCTGGTTCTGGTGTTATGTGAGAGTGTAAAGAGCATCTCTCTATCCACTTTATCCTTCCCATGCATAATTTTGTATGTCTCAATCATGTCCCCCCTCAGACGTCTCTTTTCTAGGCTGAAGAGGCCCAAACGCTGTAGCCTTTCCTCATAAGGAAGGTGCCCCAGCCCAATATTCATTTTAGTTAGATAGATAGATAGATAGATAGATAGATAGATAGATAGATAGATAGATACTTTATTTACGATCATCTGACCAGCTGATCACAAACAACAAAACAAAATACTCAGAATTAAAACCAACACCCCGTTACACATATGTAAAATCATAAAATCAGAGATTTACACTCTCAATTTTCTTCCTTACATCTTAGTTGCTCTCTTTTGCACCTTTTCCATTTCTACTATATCCTTTTTGAGATGTGGTGACCAGAACTGGACACACATGCACATGATGTGTGCATGGCTCCCACTGAACTTGCTGAATGCATTTTTTGTGTGAATGTAGCTGTTCATCCCCATCCAGGGCCAGTAGTTATCATACATGGCAAAAGCTGAAGTGGACTAGATGGGCCTTTGGTCTGATCCACTGGGGCTGCTGTTATGTTCTTATGGATGACTGCTTTGATGTTATGAACTGAGGGCGCAATCCTAACCAGGTTTTCTCAGATGTAAGTCCTATTTTGTTCAATGGGGCTTACTCTCAGGAAAGTGTGGTTAGGATTGAAGCCTGAGTCATGCTCTTTCTTTTCTGGGCTGAGTTAATCTAGGGAAAAACAATGTCAACATTTGTCACCAATGGTGAACCAGATGAAAACCACTATTCTGAGATAGTGTGTTGTCAATCTCATGTGAATTAACTGGCTCTTGGCATGTTTAACCACTGATTTTAGTTAAATTGTCATTAAGAGGGATTTTTTTTTCATCCTCACAATGCATCTTTATGAGCACTATCTAACACTTGACTGTGTGAGTTTATGAATATGGATTAAAAATCACAGCTATTAAATAGTCTTTTGGGTGAGTGGATGAATGTTCATCCATTTGCTTTGATTGTCTGAACAAAGGGGGAATGAAAGAATGCGTATGCCTAGGCAGTCCAGTTTCTGTGATTTTGCAGCCCTTTTAGATCTGTTCTCGGTTTTTATTAGCAGTCTTGCAAGTTGCCTGGCTCAGTCTTCATTTGAAACAAACAAGGGGTTTGATTCTGCATGGATTTGGAAGGAGAACCAGTAGAAGTGCAGAATAATGCGTTGAGTACCCTTCACAACCATGAATGGGTCGGGGAGTGTTTGCTTTTTTGCCAAGTTGAATTCCCATAATTGAAACTTGACATATTTGTCCTAATTTTTGGACAACTGAATGTGCATCCACAGGTCACTGTTAATAGCAATATGGCTGGGCAACCTGATTAGGTTGGGGGTTCCTCCCAGAAATGTATCTCTTTGGAGTCAGCGCATGTTCAGTCTTACAGATGTTTTGAGTTCAGTGCAGGCACCAAAGCCTGCTTCTTTAGCTCTGGGGAGCTGAGTGCGGGAATGTCATCAGTTCCACCCATGGAACAGCATCTCTGTTAGCATATGCCTCCATAATCAATATCCACAATGGCGGCTCCCATTTTTTGAGAAGCCCTGGGGTAAAGGCTCTCCCAATGGCATGCTCCCTCATATGCACACCAGCTACTGGGAACCAGGCAGCAGAGGGATGCGGGTCCTTCAAGCTGCAACCTGCAGTTAAAGTGGTAGCAGTGAAGGAGGACTCTTGCCTGTCACTGCCAAGTACCCAGTTAGCTTTCCTAGCTGGGGACTGTCATTGGAAAATGAACCAGACAGTGGATTGACAACAGTGTTCCTTAACTGCAGCTGCTATAGTTACAGGTGGCAGTGCAAAAAAGCGTGTGTGCCTTCTGCTGTCACTGCCTGTTCTTCACTGCCTCATCTGTGTTGGGCCCTTTGCTCTGGCTTGTGGGAAGCAACTAGAGTAGCAGACAGTGTTCATCCCCAAGGGCCCTGGCTTACGCAAGGGTGGAGAGCAGCAGAAATGGACCATACTTCCTCAGAGCTGACCAAGAACGGGAGTGGCCAGCCCTGTATTTGAAAAAAAAAAAGGCTCATGACACTTGGCTTATTGAAACCACCTTGAACAGGGATGACAGGTTTACCTTCAAGCTGCCAAGATAGAGTCTAAAGAATTGATGGGGTTGTATGCTCTTTCCTTGCTTTGAGGCTGGAATTGTTGGGCCAAAAACACCTCCAATAGATCCTGCTTGGTTTCCCTTACACCTTAGTCTATTGTTTTACTTTTCTTACAGTTAGAAAAGGTCATCTAATTTTTAGCTCAAAATCATGTTGTTGTAGTTTAAAACCGTTACCATTACTCCTGTTTGCCAGGGTAGGAGAGAACAATTCTTTTCCCTCTTCATTAACAACTTCTGAGATAAAGGGAAGCTGCTGTTTATTGTCCTTGTAGCAGGAACATCAGCCTTAGATTGTTTGACTCTGTGTTTGCAGAGTCTGTTTAGTTTTTATTTCTACGATAGCACCAATTTTATATTAAAATCTGAATTTTCAAAATTCCCATGTATAAATAAATAGCCACATTGGGCTTTTGCTTTGCCGTGGGAAATGTGGAATCTGCATAAACAAACAAACAAACAAACAAACAAACAAACAAACAAACAAACAAACAAACAAATAATGCTGCCTTCAAAATGGCCAGTCCAATTGTCCAGTTATTTTGGACTCTATCCTCTGCCATATTTGCAATACTACACAAAGTTTGTATTTCCTGCTAATGCCCTCCTCCTCTTTGTCTGTCTCCATCCAGCAAAATAATTAACAAAGGTGACAATATCTTGCAGAACCCCATCTGCTACCTCTATCTAATGTGGTTAATTATACTTTTTAGAACAAAGGTGACAGGGGTGACTGCAACAACTACCGCGGCATCTCTCTCCTTAGCGTTGTAGGAAAGCTGTTTCCCCGAGTTGTACTAAAGAGGCTCCAGGTACTTGCAGAGAGCGTCTATCCAGAATCGCAGTGTGGATTCCGAGCCAACAGGTCCACCACTGATATGGTATTCTCCCTTAGACAACTGCAGGAGAAATGCAGGGAACAACGACAGCCACTCTTTATAGCCTTCATAGATCTCACAAAGGCTTTCGACCTGGTCAGCAGAGACGGCCTCTTCAAGATTCTCCCCAAGATTGGATGTCCACCCAGGCTCCTCAGCATCATCAGATCTTTCCACAAGGACATGAAGGGCACTGTTGTCTTCGATGGCTCCACATCAGACCCTTTTGACATCCGAAGCGGAGTGAAGCAGGGCTGTGTTCTTGCACCAACCTTGTTTGGGATTTTCTTCGCTGTCCTGCTGAAGCAGGCCTTTGGAACTGCAACAGAAGGCATCTATCTCCGGACCAGATCAGACGGAAAGCTCTTCAACCTCTCCAGACTGAGAGCAAAATCCAAAGTCCAGCTGAAATGTCTGCGTGACTTCCTCTTTGCCGACGATGCAGCTGTCACTACCCACTCTGCCAAAGATCTCCAGCAGCTCATGGATCGTTTTAGTAAGGCCTGCCAAGATTTTGGACTGACAATCAGCCTGAAGAAAACACAGGTCATGGTTCAGGATGTGGACTCACCTCCCTGCATTACAATCTCTGAGCATGAACTGGAGGTTGTCCATGACTTTGTGTACCTTGGCTCAACGATCTCCGACACTCTTTCTCTCGATACCGAGCTAAACAAGCGCATCGGTAAAGCAGCTACCACGTTTTCCAGACTCACAAAGAGAGTCTGGTCCAACAAGAAGCTGACGGAACATACCAAGATCCAGGTCTACAGAGCTTGCGTCCTGAGTACACTTCTGTACTGCAGCGAGTCATGGACTCTTCGCTCACAACAGGAGAGGAAACTGAGCGCTTTCCACATGCGCTGCCTCCGACGCATCCTCGGCATCACCTGGCAGGACAAAGTTCCAAACAACACAGTCCTGGAACGTGCTGGAATCCCTAGCATGTATTCACTGCTGAAACAGAGACGCCTGCGTTGGCTTGGTCATGTCGTGAGAATGGATGATGGCCGGATCCCAAAGGATCTCCTCTATGGAGAACTCGTGCAAGGAAAGCGCCCTACAGGTAGACCACAGCTGCGATACAAGGACATCTGCAAGAGGGATCTGAAGGCCTTAGGGATGGACCTCAACAGGTGGGAAACCCTGGCCTCTGAGCGGCCCGCTTGGAGGCAGGCTGTGCAGCATGGCCTTTCCCAGTTTGAAGAGACACTTTGCCAACAGTCTGAGGCTAAGAGGCAAAGAAGGAAGGCCCATAGCCAGGGAGACAGACCAGGGACAGACTGCACTTGCTCCCGGTGTGGAAGGGATTGTCACTCCCGGATTGGCCTTTTCAGCCACACTAGACGCTGTGCCAGAACCACCTTTCAGAGCGCGATACCATAGTCTTTCGAGACTGAAGGTTGCCAATACAATACAAAATAATTATACTTTTGAGCAGGGTCATCTGACGGTTCCTTGCCTGCTTATGACAATTTGAATTAGAACACATTTTAGTACTTTTCCATCACTGTTACGGCAAAGGATTCAGTCAGGGTACAATTTTTAAACTATAGATCTTAAAATATCAGACATGGGGTTGGTTTAGTATGGATGGACATCATTTGATCTTCCACCACCCAGTGACTCAGTTGTCAGCTCAACTGTGTGAAATGGTTGCAGTGAACAATTTTAACAGTACCAATGAATTTCACAATTGCTAAATAATAAGTGCCAGGACTCTGCTCATCATCCTATATTCCTTCTATTGCTTTGCTTGTTGCTATAATGCAGCCATTTTCAATCACTGTGCCGTGGCACACTGGTGTGCCGCGAATGATCTGCAGGTGTGCCGCAGGGGTATGGGGGAGGGTCATTTATTAGTAGGGCCATTAGGGGATGTGAGCACCCACCAACAGCATGATGTACCTTGTCAACTGTCAAAAGACTGATGGTGTGCCTTGATAATTTTAGTACCTTGTCCGTGTGCCACAAGATGAAAAAGGTTGAAAATCACTGCTGTAATGGATTATATTGGGATATTTCTGATGAAATTTAAAATAACCAACCTTGTTTCAGTGCCTGTGTGGTTCACTCACATATGAAAACCATCACCTGCTATATCTAGTGAGTAATGAACAGGCATGTGACTACTGGCCTTAATCCTTTTTTGCCCAGCTCACAGGTGTACATATTTTGTCCCTGTTGTGTATATGCAACATTGGGCAGAAATGACTTAAGAGCAAAAGACATAATGGCTGCAATCCTAACCATACTTTCCGGAGATTAAGCCCACTGAACAAAATAGGACTTACTTCTGAGTAGACCTGGTTAGGATTGTGCCCAGTGGCTTTTAAACACTACAAAAAGGTAATTTTAGTAAAAAAAAATTCTGGGTTTAGGAAGACCCTAGGCCAGTGTTTCTCAAACTGTGGGTTGGGACCCACTACGTGGGTTACAAGCCAATTTTAGATGGGTTGCCAAAATATTTTGTTTTTAATACAGTAGATGCTACCATGGTATGTGACTGCATTTGGGGAAATGTTATGCATCTGTACTTTTAACAGGCTGCTCTGTATATGCTTTTAACAATGATAGTAAATGGACGTACTCCTGGGTAAGTGTAGATAATATTGCAGCCTAGGATTGTTAAAAATTTTCCTGCTTGATTGTGTCGCTTCCGGTCATGACATCACTTCCGGTGGGTCCTGATAGATTTTCAATTCTAAAAGGTGGGTCCCGGTGCTAAAAGTTTGAGAACCACTCCCCTAGGCATTCAGCAGTTGTAGAACTTTGTAGAAAAAGAATTCCATGATCGTCAGATGTCTGAATCACTGACTGACTTGTTTCATTCTGGCACAGACAGCCCAGTCTTACCTTTGCTGCTGTAATCCATGAGATGTCAGGTGCTCTGTAGCTATGGCACTGACTGCTAGAGAGCAATTGGCACCTGTTGCAAAAGGCACTCTGACAGCACTTGACTTCCTACCAGTGATAATATGTCCTGCTGCTGGATGACTTAGGTAAGTGATCAGGAGAGGCAGTAGGGGGTGGGGTGGGCACTCGGGAGGGGGTTCACATCCCAGCGGGAGCAGGATCAGCAGTGCCAGCCCCTCCAATATCCTAACCCCCTTACTGGGCCTGATGCTGCAGCACAGGTCAACACAGACCTGCGCCAGCAAAATAGCTGTCAGAGGTCTGAGCGGACCCCTCTGTGCTGTGGTCTCTGTGCTGAGAATGAATGTTCCCTTATCTATAGGAGATCTCTGCAACCGCCCCCCCAATCGTAGAATGCAGCAGTCTCCATTTTGGCACCACAGCATCAACTAGTGGCCAAAAGGGATAGGGTTGGGCCTAGAACTAAATAAGGCTCTTGATTGCTTTTCTATGGTGAGTAAAAACTGCCTACCAGGTACATAGGCAAAGAAGCTCCCCAAATGTTGATTTGGGGGTTTTGTTTGTTTTAGGCAACAAATAACTATCTTTTCTGTAGTGTATGTGCTGCTTTCAACCCAGCTTTCAGGGCATCACAGGTGAGAAAACATAACTTTCCAAGGCCCTGAATGTCAAACTCAAACCAAACATTAAATCTTGTAAACAATAGTAAGACAAAGACATCCTTCCCTCTTGCTGTGCTTATGGCCTTATTGTCAGGCTGCAATTTACTGCCTGCATTGTTACGGGAAGTAAGTGTCTCAAGGCAGTTTAATAACATAAATTAATCTAGGCCTCTTATTCAACAGTTGCAAGAGTTAAATTTCAGTGTTGAGGTTTCTTTCCCTTCTTGCTTTGTTTTCTTGGCCTGGAATCAGGCAACAAGGAGTATGTTTTGTTGTATTTTAGGCATTATCTAAAATTCATTTCTTGCTATAATATTGGATCTTAAAGTGTTTCAACCACCCAATAAAAAAATCAGAACCAATCAGAACTGGTTCTGCATCTTAAGGATGCAGGAGTCATGCCAAGAAAAAGGTGGCAGCATTCTGTAAGCCATAATCCTGGTCCTTGCCGCACAGGAGAAATGAACATCTTGAGGGAGGGAGCTGTCTCAGGTAGTACTGATGAATACTCTCAGTGTCACATTGGGCATGCTTGAGCTCAGAGGCAGTATCTGGTGGGCTCAAGTCTTATTTAGTGCTTGCACATTATTCTGAAGGCTCTGCTCATTCCCAAGCAGGCTGGGAGCAAAGTGGGAACAGTTGATCAGGGCCCCAGATGAAGTGCTGAAGCCAGCCTGGAAATAAGCTGAGCTTCCACAATACTGTGTGAGCTTTAGTCAAACCCCTGACTCTGACATGACTGTATGGCATCAAGGTCATGCAGGAAAATACATGCAGGCAGGTGGCACTGCCAGAATATCATCACAGATAGTTACCATGGTGTGTGTGTGTGGGGGGGGGGGCAGGACTGGATGGAGCTTTGTGTTAGCTAAACCAGACTGCAGAGACTTCAGCAAGCTGCAAGAGCGACATTGGGTTATGTGAGTTGTAGTCTTTTCAGACTAGCCAACTCCCCTTTTCTTCATCCTGTAGGAGAATGAGGGCTTCCCCATAATCCCCTGTCGGCTACTGGGACCCAGCAGCATTCCATATCAAACAGCTGTATTTTCTGTCCTGCCCACAAAATAACTGCTTGAAAGGAATTTGCACATTAATAAATATTGTTTGAAATAAACAGTTTGTTCAGGTGGAACCATGAAAAAAGCTGCTGTTGCAGGTCTTGAAACCACTGGAAGTACTTAAAACGGGAAAGAAGTTTGGAGGAGATGACCCAATAAACGGCTGCATTTATTAACGTTGCCACAGTTCTTTTGCTGGAGGGAGCCCTGTTCCAGGAGGTGTTAGTCTGGGCATGGTCAGCGCTGGCACAGAGTTGTCATAAAATGAAGATTCAGGAGATTACTGGGCACAAGAACAGACTTTAAGGACCTTATAAATGCTAAAGCACTTAAGAATGTTAAGCCAGCAAGATTGCAGTTTGCTCTGAGCACTCTAAACACCTCTTTGGAAAAGAGAATTTGGCGTGTGTTATGAAATGGCCAAGACAGTGTCTCTTTGTCCCCAGAGGCCAAGCTGCAAGATGGCAGAGAGCCACTGACGAGACACTTGGCAAAAATCTCTACTGTTCTCAGAGACCAGTTATGTAATAGGGCCCTATATTGTCACACTGTGAACCACACTATGTGAAGACCGCCGTCCCATGTTAACCCCCAGAACGCGCCACCATGGCTGAGTGAAACATTTCCACGTGTCCTCCCTCGGTCTGTTCTTCGCTGGCAAAGAGGGTGAGGCGCGCACTCCACAGAAGCTTTTCCCGACATGATTCATTGTTGGGGTCTTTTTTCATTTTTAAGTTTCTTGCCCGGTTGCCTCCTGTGCTGCAGGAATGTATTATAATTGCACTGATTCATTATGGCTGAGCACAGAACAACACACTCCATTTGAGATTTTTCTTCTTCTTCTTTTTATTTTTATTTAAAAAACAGACCTTGGTTGTTTGTCCTCTGTACTTGGTGCTGCATTGTCAGTTTACGCACACAGGACTGATACTACGGATATGTCGTATCACCACATTTTGCAAGACCATGTCCAAATCAATTATTCACCTGCCTGTACGTGGCGTTATTTTGTCTTTGATCTGCTGACTAACACTCACATTTGCAAAAATATTCAAAACAAGATATCACTGAGTCTGCATCACCTCAGTTACAGGAACAACTACACAGCCTTGCTGCTGGCTGCTGTATGTTGGTGCAGGATGAAAAAACTGTGCTTTTAAAAACTGTGCTTTTCTCCAGTCTCCTCTGATATTTTTCCTCTTGGCTTGTCTTTCTTTATTTGTAATTGCTTGGTTTGTGTATTGATTTTCCTCCTGAGTTTTGTTTTTATTAATTTGCCACTGCGGTTTTTGAACACTATATTTATTATTGCTTTTGCTATTTTACAAATACTGCATAAGTCTGGGTCCTTTTTGAAGGGAAGTGGGATATAATTCTTAAGTAGACTGTCTGGGATCTGGCCTAGGGCCCCCTGGCTGCCCAATATGGGTGAGCTCCTGGTCAGTGGACTTTCCCGCAGTTACAGTAATAGTGACATGGGGCCTCCGTGCCTCGCCAGCAAGGCTGCCACAAGGAGAGTGCGTTGGGCCTGGTGGCAGCTTGCCTCCATGATCTGCCTGCCAGAGGAACGAGGACAGCTGTGGTGATAGCAAGCCAGGTGGCAGGGCAACCAGCTCTGCTGCGGCTTCCAGCAATAGGTGTGGGCACCCCACCCCTCCCTCCTTGATCACAGGTGGGCCGGTACTCCTGTGACTGGGGGAGAAGCCTGGTCAGGGCAACATCCAGGAAATAGGGAGTAGAAATGGGAGTAGAGCCGCCGTCACCAGGCACCAGAGAGGCAGAAATGGAAAGTGTTTGCAGGATGGGGGGGGGGGCTAGGAGGCTGTCAGGCTGGGCTTCTGTAGGCTTGCTGGGAAAAGGGGATAGAGCAAGGGGGATACTCCATATAACCCCAGGCTAGTTGGTAATGAGGGCAGTCTGGAGGAGGTTGGCTAGCAGATAGGATGCAGACCAGCCAGTGAACGTGAACAAGGCTGCTGGCAGAGAGGACCAGTGGGTGATAGAACCCCCTTCCCCTGCATATTTTTGAAGCTAGTGGACCTCTTGACAGACTGGGAATCTGGAGGGAACCCAGCCACAGCCTTCTCTGGCTCCAATAGCAACCTGTCATGACACCCCAATATCAGTCGCCCTGGGGTTAGCCGCCTCTCCTCTGGTTGCGCCAATATAGATAATTCTAGTTAGTTGGACTAGTGGCTTCTCTGCAGCTCCATTTTGTGTAATTACACCAGGCATTTTCAACCACTGTGCCGTGGCACATTGGTGTGCCACGAGTGGTCCACAGGTGTGCCACTGGAATTTGGGAGAAGGTCATTTATTAGTAGGGCCAATGAGGATGTGAGCCCTCCACTGGCAGCATGGTGTGCCTTGTCAATTGTCAAAAACCTGATGGTGTGCCTTGGCAATTTTAATGCCTTGTCAGTGTGCCATGAGTTGAAAAAGGTTGAAAATCACTGACATACACAGTATAGAAAAATGTGTTTTTACTTGTAGATAGTATTGGACAATGGGCCATTTTTAACTTTAGGTGGTTAGCTGATCCATATGTATGTTTCATAATATAGATGAGCAACATTTTCATATGTGAGGCTCAAGTTGCTTTTGGAACCTCTCTTGCTATATATGTTCTTGACTAATTTAAGTTAGTGCCAAAGAGATGAAGAAGCATTTGTAATGGGGTTGAGGTCCCAATCCAAGAGGGTACTAGTGCTGGGTGTTGTAAACATGCGTAAAGCACCCTCTGAGCAGGGAGCATTGATGTGAGGGCGCTGGGCCCAGCATGGGACAGATGCCACCCAGTGGATGGTAAGAGGTCCGGGCAGCAAAGTCTGAGATTCTGTTATCTGCGCTGGAAAAAGCCCCATTGCAGGGCCTGCAAGGGGATGAAAGTCGCCTTCCCCCGAGGAGACCTCTGGCTGCTTGCTGGCACCCGCAGGATACAATAGTTGCCATTTTGGCACCACTGTTCCTCTGGGTGCTGGGAAGCTCAGAATTGAACTGCCCGAACCCTCCCAATTTGGTCTTCACACTCACATTATTACTAAGTGTTTTTTTGAGCAAGAGTCACTTTAACCCTCTTATGTTAAAATGTGCAAGGCCTTCAATTTGGTGGGCTACAATATTTAACATTTATATATGGTTTTTGAGTGTTTTAGGTACTTCATATACATCTCAGTCAATTCATTCAAAATGTCAGGGATCAGAAGAAATGTTTAAGGAATGTTTGAACATGACAGGATCATATCTAAGTGCTCTTGCTTGAGCGCAGTGCACTGGCACCGGCAGTGCTGCAGTGTCATAGTCCATAAGAGCAAGGCTGCTTTTCGCATCCCACCAGTCAACAAGGTGCAGCACAGAAGTGGCTATTCTAGTCGGCATCCTATCTACAATGCCGTAGTAAGGGCTTCTTGTTGTACTGGCACAGTGTTGTATGACAGAGACATGAACACTAATTTCAAGCTGTCACAGGACTAATGTTACACACGTGTTGTGGCATCTCATGTACATGCTAGGGCAGGGGTGCCCAAACCCCGGCCCTGGGGTCACTTTCGGCCCTCGAGGGCTCCCAATGCGGCCCTCAAGAAGGCACCAGTCTCCAATGAGCCTCTGGCCCTCCAGAGACTTGCTGAAGCCCACACTAGCCTGATGCAACTGCTCTCAGCATGATGGCCAACTGTTCGACCTCTCGCGTGAGCTGTGGGACAAGGCCTCCCTCCACTGCTTGCTGTTTCACATCTGTGATGCCACAGCGGCAGCAAAGGAAAGGCTGGCCTTGCTTTGTGCAAGGCCTTTTACAGGCCTTGAGCTACTGCAGGACCTTCATTCATTCATATAAGTTCCACCTCTAACACATTCATTAATGTAAATTTATTCAAATTTGAGATGTAAATGAATTCTTTATTTTCCTGGCCCCCAACACAGTGTCAGAGAGATGATGTGGCCCTCCTGCCCAAAAGTTTGGACACTCCTGTGCTAGGGCAACCACAGAACACCCACCCACCTGAGATGCAGTTCCAGGGCGACAGATGCTCAACAAGCACCCTTCCCCTTACTCACCTACATAATAGGCACACCATTGCCAAATTCACAAACAACCCCCTTGTAAGTGTGCTAAGTAAAAGGAAGTTGCCCTCTTTACATTAGAGATGGGAGCTGTGTAGCCTGAACACTGAAAAAGGACAGCAGGTGCATGACAACACATGGGACACAAGTAAATTGCTGCTGCACTAGTAAAAGTTTCTTTGCAGGATGTGATTTCAGTGCATAGATTACTATCAGACAATGTCATGATGCCAAGATCCAGTAACTACTGTCCTGACATAGGCTGGGTAAAATTTAATTCCATGCATGGGTGATCAGATTGCTGGCTCTGCCCAAAGGAATAGCTGCCATTTAGCACATGTTTAGAATCTATGCCTGTGAAAGTACCAGGAACTATGCAAACCAGGAATTGTGTGAGGCAAGCACTCCTTTGCAGCCAATCAGATGGGCCTCTTCCAGGCTCTCTTTCTGCCACCATCAAAGCCTACTTTATGTTAGCACTTCAGATATGGCATGGTGGGCAGTTTAGGCACAAGTAAACTGAAAACCATGCTGAGAAAACAAGTTCTTCTCTTAACTAAGCGCATGCTTTTAATCAAAGGGGAAAAGGCAACCATGACATGGCGGCTTGAAAATGAAGTAAACTTTTGTCCTGCTCACTGATTTTGCTGCATGCTTTTTTTAAATCTATGCCAAGATGAGGCACCGGCTGCCCTAGTCAGCAAACACAACTCTCCAGTGATGCAAAAAAACACAACCCGGTTCCTCTATGTCCTGCAAAGTTAGTCTGGAACAAGATAGGTGAGACAGGAACCCAGAGTGGCTACAGAAATCTATCATGGTCCCTTTACAACAGGAAACCTCCCACTTCCCTCACCTGCACAATGCTGGGGTAAGTACACACTGGCTTTGTATGGAGAACCAATGGAGCCTTAGTGGCATGGGAAACTTACAAAGTGAGGTGCCTGGGTTAGTTTCCCACCCAGCAGGGACTCTCTAATCCCACCCCCTCCAAACTTCTTTCTACAAGTAACACAGGTCTACAAAATTGGGGGTCAGAAAATTTTTTCCAAAACTTTATGGTGCTTTGATATGAATTTGGGGTGCCGATTCAAAAAATGGCATCTGTTTTGCCCTATCACGTCGAGTTTTGGAGACACGGCATAGCCTCTTTAGTGAATGGTTCAAGCAGCTTCCTCATGAGGAAGCCAGTCTTCCTCATGAGGAAGCTGCTTGAACCATTCACTAAAGAGGCTATGCCGTGTCTCCAAAACTCGACGTGATAGGGCAAAACAGATGCCATTTTTAGAATCGGCACCCCAAATATACCCAGGAATTGGTGTAACATTTCAGGAAGCAAAATGTGTGTTGGCCTGTGTAATCAGTAAATTTTATACTTTGATCAGATAACTTGGAAATTATTTATTTCCTCCTGAGCCAGCACTATGATACCCTGCAGCCTGTTCTGAGTACTCATGTATTTGTCCTTTCTATACTAAGATGAAGTTGTGCAGGTTGAGATATTTCGGACATGTAGCCAAAGCTATATTTTCCAAGGAGAGGTGACTCATTAGCAGGTGGTATTTACTGGGTGGCATCACTGGTCTGATATGCTTAGGCCTGCTCACTGTTTTGATTGGGCTTCTAACGTCTTCCTTACCTGAGAACACCTTACTTGACTGCCCCCCTGCTCAGCCCTGACTTTGATCCTGTTTTCATCTCTCCCTCTCTGCGCCTGATCTGTTAATTATCCAGAGTGATGCAGTTCATGGCATGGCTGTGTCAGTTCCCTCTCCTTGTTATTGACTTCCTTCTGTTTTGTCTCTTCAGATTGTACAAATACCATTGTACAAATTGATGGTAAGGCCACATCTGGAGTATTATGTCCAGTTGTGGTTGCTTCATCTCAAAAGGACATAGTGGAACTAGAAAAGGGGCAGAAGAGATTGACCAAAATGATTACTGGACTTAGGCACCTCCCTTAAGAGGAAAGGCTACCGTGTTTGGGGCTCTTGGGTCTAGAAAAGAGGTGCCTGAGGGGGGTTGTGATTGAGACATACAAAATTATGCATGAGGTGGATAGGAGGAAGTTCTTTTCCTTTTCACACAACACTAGAACCAGGGGACATCCACTAAAATTGTGTGTCGGGAGAGTTAGAACAGGCAAAAGAAAATATTTCTTTGCCCAGTGTGTAGTCTGTGGAACTCCTTGCCACAGGATGTGGTGAGGGCATCTGGCCTATATGCCTTTAAAAGGGAATTGGACAGAGTTCTAAAGTCCATCACAGATTACAAGCCATAATGAGTATACACAACCTCTTGGTTTTAGAAGTAGGCTACCTTGTCAGGTGCAAGGGAGTGGCAACAGGATGCAGGTCTCTTCTTGTTTTGTGTGCTGTCTGAGGCATCTGGTAGGCTACTCTGAGATACAGGAAGTTGGACTAGATGGACCTTTGGCCTGATCCAGTGGGGCTCTTCTTAGGTTTGCATGATGCACTACATGTCAGGGAGAGCTTAATTTAACAAAAAAAATTGCTGATGTAGCCATTCAACACCTTGTAGTAAGTATATGACCAGATCTTTCCTTCCTTCCTTCCCTCCCTCACATACACACATGTACTTACTTTTGAGTTGTGTCAAACTCTGATCACAGCCACTGTCTTTGTGGCTGATGATGTTTGTTGAGATTGGAGGAGAAACAAATGACTGGAAGGAAAAACAATCTGGCCCTCTCTTTGCCTTTAAAAGGAGCTTGATCTGTGGAAATCAACAGCAGAATCTTTTCATGGCACAAAGATCGCTCTTATCATGTGTTCATTTTTTCTAGATGAAGCTGTACTTAAAGGAGCAGGTTATAAAAGAAGAAGCAGCCCCCAAACCCTTTGTTTTCCCATCAGCTAAGCTGCAGATGATTTACAGTATCAGAAGAACTTCTAATCTGAAAGGCACTTAGCTTGACCCTTGTTTTCTATTATGGGCAAGTGGCGCAAAAGGTTCCCACAGTAAATGTGATGCTAGCAGTTTTCATATGCCAGGGAGACCTTTATATTTCCACCTGCACATTATGGCTCTAATAAACACATTATCAGGTTGTGAAAATGATGGCAAACATGTGACGAGATGATCTGATAAGCCAGTTGCAAAGATTAACAGGTCTTTTTTTTTTTCTTCTCCTTCCCATGGAAAAGCTGCACGAGATTCCCTTATTGAAAACAATTGCAGCCTGTGAATGTACTGCACTTAAATCATTACTGGCAATTAGTATGTGTCAGAAGGTTGCAGCTGGCTCCAATTACAGGTAAGATTTTAGAGATTTGAACTTAATTGTATGCATGATAGTGGGAGGCTGGGGGACACATGCTAAGATAAATGCACACACCTCTTGGAAATGGGAATGTTATCTTTATTATTTTCACTTTCTTGTGTCCTTCAAGGGGATAAAGCAAAAGGAGAGCAACAGCTCAGTGCCACTTTTGTGTCTGTTTAGTAATTCATGGAGTGCGATGGAGCACCTCTACTGCCACTACAATGAATGCAGGTTGCTTAGAAAGAATACTTTGGGAGCCAGCTATGCACCTGGAAGTTTCGCTTGTGAAAGTTAGGGTTTGGATATAGTCCCTGATCTTGGACTCACCTTGGGAATGCTGGTTTAATTAAATTTTAAAAGTACAATCTAGTAATATCTTCTCAGTTAGTGGTAGTCTATCTCTTTCCTCTTGTTTCAAACTTAACTTTTTGAGGGTAAGTATCTTTTTACCACTAGATAATATTATCAGTTTGGCTTCTATGGACTCTACTTTGTGCATTGCCTTATTAGCATAAAAACGACCACCTCTCTCTCTTCCTCTCTCTTTTTTAATTTTTCTTAACTTCTGTTCTCTTCCACACAAAAGGCCACAGTGATTCAATTAGTCCTGGGGAGAAACTGCTGGACTTGGTGAAACAGCCATGATTCATTCCAGAAATCCTTGGTGCAGCCTGTGTTCATGTCAAGCATCCAGGGAGGTAAATGCTTTCATCGCCCTGTTGGATAACTTTGTGCAGATATGATGGTGGCAAAGAAAATATTTGAGTGCAGTTATTTGGAGAGCTGCTAGCTCACCTTCTTTGCATTCATGAGGTCTTTGGTTTAGTCCGTGGCATCTCCAGGTAGGGCTAGGAAACAGGTATTAACGTGCTGCCCCAGGTCTGGGGCAGTGACATCACAATGTCACATGACACTGTGACATCATTTCCAGGTTCGCCCCAGAAGGGAAAGTACTAGTTGCTGTGCCTTTGCACCCCTGTTCCTTCTCGTATAGAGGCTCCCATTCGAAGGAGAAGGAATGGGGATTGTGAAGCCACCAGCACCTCCTCTGAAACTTGGGTAGAGCCTATGGGGCAGTCATGTGGCCCCCTTGGTATAGTGCTTAGGGCAGGTGCCCCTCAGGCTCTGCCCTAGTTACTATGCCTCTACTAGGAAACATGCTGGTGGGAAGCCCTGAAGAGTTTTCCACAAGCATACATGAGGTGATTTGGGATATCGATATTACAGTATTTAGACACGCAGAGCCTTTGTTCATTAAAAGTGGCCACTCTAACATTCAAATTGCCACCTGCTGTGCAGAGTGCCAGTTCACTGAAGAGTAGGCAGGGAGGTATTTGTGTATTTGCAACAATAAAGGTATCATTTATATTTTTCTCATGTTCTAGATCTGGTGCGTTTGTTTAGCTCGGCCCATAGCCAGGGAGACAGACCAGGGACAGACTGCACTTGCTCCCGGTGTGGAAGGGATTGTCACTCCCGAATTGGCCTTTTCAGCCACACTAGACGCTGTTCCAGAACCACCTTTCAGAGCGCGATACCATAGTCTTTCGAGACTGAAGGTTGCCAACACACTAGATCTGGTGCCTTTGGTTTCAAGTACTGAGGAAGATAGCGTCTCAGATTCATGTCATATAATGTCGGATTTAACCTATAAAAACAACAAGGTAGCATCCACTTTTGGTGCAATAAAGAGCAGTCATTGCATTTTCTGCATAGTTAACAAAATCAGTGTGTTACCTTTCCTTGAGAGGTGATTCTGCTTTAATTATTTTAATTTTATTCTCACATTTTATACTGCCCTTCCTTCAAGGAGCTCCGGGTAGTGTACATGGTTCCTTTCCTCCTTTTGTCCTCTCAACAAGCCTGTGAGGTAGGTTAGGCTGTGAACTGCCATCACTGAATCAGGACAGTTGGCAAAGAAATTTGTCACTTGCCAACTTTTTAAAGTTCTCTTTGCTCCTGTACCTTAAAATAGCAGCTTAATGTGCATACCTTTGCAGGTTTTTCTTGGCATGAAGAAAGTATCAGGAAAACTGAAGCCTACTAAATTTCTGTGGCTCAAGCATGTTAAATGCATAGAGGAAGAGAGATGGGTTCATTTTCTTGCCTGGCAGCATTAGAGGCAGAAGCAGAGAGGAGCTTTCATTTCTCTTCTTAGAAAACCTCTTCCCCTTTGAAAAATGCCTGAAAGCGATCTGAAACAAATTCCCCTCAATGTGAAACTTCGGTGGTAGAGTCGCCACTTGAGAACACAAGCCCCTCAAAAATCAACTCATGAATTGGCTGTGGAGCATCATAATATAATGGAAATGTTTTCCCAGGATAATGTGAAAAAGGCAGTGCTCTAAAATAGTTGCATTTGTAAGAGCAAAATGCTTTGAACTTTTTAGATGAAAATTAATTATTTAAGAGCAAGCCAATCCCTTACTTACAAGTGTTATTCTCCTTTTTCCAAATATAGATCAATGCAGTAAAGGGTTATTTTAATGCAGTGGTTCCCAGTCTTTAGAAGCCCATGGACAATTGAGGCAAAGATTGGAATTGTCATGGACCATATAAGGCTGTGGAGAGTCTGGTCTCTGCCATTTCTGGTGGTCCATCTCCCAAGCGCTTCCCCACAGACTATCAGAGAGGATGGAGAATGAACTACCCACAGCCACAGCTGACACTTCAATAGTTGTGGCTGTGGGCAGTCCATTCTTCACCCTCTTTGGTGGTCTGTGGGAGATTATTTGCACAGCAAGACACTGGAAGTGATGAAAGGTGATTTTTTTTTCCAGAAACCTCGCGGACCATTTCTCAGGGTCTCATGGACCACCTGTGGTCCATGGATCACAGGTTGGGAACCAGTGTTTTAATGCAAGTACAAAATCACCTTCCTCACACTGGGCCAGTTCAGACAATACTGGTCCCATGCATTTAATGACGGGCATGCAAAACAACTTGTGCATGTCCTGCCATCCCTGCTTACCTCTGAACCCTACCTTAGACAAACTGCTAGACCTACTTTAAAAACCATAGTTCTGATCCTAATCTGGATCAGACCAGGAACTGATTTAAGTTCAAGTGTCGTTTGCTTGTAAGCACCATACAGATGTTTGACTTGAACGCACAGACATTTGAAGCAGAGACTGCTCCTGTAACCCTGCTTTGGTGTTTCTGTGGACTGAGCAGGGCTTTTGAGGCTGTATGAACACACCATCTTGAGGTGCTGGTTCTCAGAACTGTCGCCTCCACATGAATACGATTGGCTGCAAGCCAGATGGCTGGCCCCCACGTAATGCTGAGGACTCATGTGTGGGCTGCTGTTGCTACTGAAGTTGGCTTGAAGCACACACTTCGCAAACTTTAAAGGCATCTTCAGGACTCTTTCTCCCTTTTAGCTACATGTCCCTGTAAAAAAGGCAGGTTCTTATTTTTACAGCTTATACAGTACCATTGTTTTGAATTGGTAGGAGTCCCCATTTTATTTACTTAACCTCCTCTCCGCACTTCCTCTACACTATCTCCCCCACCTTGGGAGAACTGTAGCTGAGCGCCACACTCCCACTGCCACCGAGATTTGTTTTTGCAACTGATTCCTTTGAAACAGAGATGTTAAAGACTCTTGTCATGAGAGCAGCTGTCAGCCCACACAGCTCTTTTTTTTTTAACAAGAAGATTATTTGAAGCTTTTTGCTTAATTTACTTCTGCGTGTTTTCAACTTATTCTTATTGTGTAAAAAATTCTGTGAAGTTGTTTTAAGTAGCCCCTCCCACCAAACAGCAATGGGTCTGCTTCTCATGGTGCTTCTCATGCAACAACTTCAAAAAGTACTGGACTTTTCAATCCAGGATTATGTTAAGGTGCTTGAAACAGAAACCTGGGTGGACGAGGGCAAGAATATTGCCTTGTTACATGTCCTTATTAAGGGAACTGAAAAGATCAGGCTTCCGGTAAGATCTCTTGGAGGGGCTCTGCTCCCTGGGGCATTTGGTGGGCTGCTGTGAGATACAGGAAGCTGGACTAGATGGGCCTATGGCCTGATCCAGTGGGGCTGTTCTTATGTTCTTATGCTGCACATGCCTGTGCCTCCTGAGCTTTGGTTGGTGTGCATGTGAGTCAGAGCTTTCTCCATTCCAGCACTCAGGCATTGGAATTTGCTTCCCACGAAACCTGTTTAGCGCCATCTCCTTTGTCTTGCAAACACTGGTTGATTGACAAGGCCATTGGCCTTTGGTGATCATTAAGAGAGGGGTTTTTACTATAACTCTGTTTTAACTCTGCTTTTGTCTGCTTTTTTGGTGGTGACATTATATGTTTATTTTATGTTCGAAGTATTCTGTGACCCTTCTTTTGTGCCCATCTGCAGGAAGGTGCTTTCCGGTGCATCAGTGCTTTCACCAGGAAGCTGGAAGCCCTTGGGCAAAGTTCTCATGTTGACTCCTTATGATGTGTTTGACACTATCACCACGCCTGGTATTGGGTTCAGAGGTTTACCTGCTCAGCAGCGTCCTCTGCCTTGGTGTGGGTCCTCAGCCAGGGCCTAACCTGGGTGGCATACCCATGCATGCATTCATAGGGTTAGTATCTATATTTTTTGTCTGGCCTTAGATCTAGAGATGTAAAAATTAAGATAAGATCACTGTGCCCTATGTCTACTGCTATGTTTCTGGATTTATTATATTATTTGAGACAAAAAATAGAACGTAAGAAAAAAATCTTACAAAAATCATGAGAGAGCATGGAATGAACAAAATATTTTAATCTTTCAGTAGAAATAAAGATATTGATATTGTGTCTCGTATTTTTCTCCTCTGAAGATTCTCAAACCAACAGAAGGAAAAGTTTATTATTTTCTGTCCTGCTCCATTTTGGTTGCAGAGATGCAAAACTGCTGGCGAGAATATCTCATGTTCTCTTACACTGTCTTATATCTGCAAAGTCTACACAAGCATAAGTAGGCTTGATACCGGGGGGTGGGTGGGTGGCGTATCCCTGGATCCCTATCCAGTTTCACTTAACTGTGGATATGGGACCTTCCTGTGCGTGCCCATTAGCACGATTTTCAGACTTAAGTTTTGCTTCCTGTTAACCTCCATTTAGTTTTTTTTAAGCAAACGGTGTGTGTGTGTGTGTGTGTGTGTGTGTGTGTGAGAGAGAGAGAGAGAGAGAGAGAGATATATTATGAACTGTAGTTGTGTGTTAATTATAATGTGTGATTTCACCTTAAAGTTTTTGTGTATTAAACAACGTATTTCTGAAAATGGTTGGATGCCAGGATCAAATGGTGGGTTTGGGCCTCAGGAGTGTGTGAGAGAGAGTCTAAATTTTCTAAGATGGGTCTCTCTCTCTCTGACTATAGCAAAGCTGTTAACTGTGCACTGAACATCTTGTGCCAGATCTTATAGAAGACGTCCCAACAATCAGCAGAATTGTTTAACTAAATTATTTTTATTAATTTACTGTATGAAATACTTCAGCATGTGTCTCTTTGATGTATGGCACCCTAATCACACCCACAGGGCATTACGAAGTGCAAACCACATGTGAGTGGCTAATTCCCTAGTGCTATGATAATATCTCCTTATTAGTATAAGAAAATCAATTATTTAAGTCACATACTTTGATCACTGGGAGCTGCCAGGGAGCGTCTGTGCCGAGCAGTTTACATGAAACAATTGTTGCCTGTTACAGCAGCCAGCCAAAGTGGTTGTAGTTTTTTATGTCAATGGACTTTATTCCAATATCCATAAGCTGGAACAGAGAGGCAGAGAGAACCTTGCCTGAGTGGAATGAGGAGGTATCGCTGCAAAGGGATGCTTTCATCTATCACAGGTTAAATACATGCCACTCTTCTCATTAACTAATAGTTATTTTACAAAAAAAGGATGCAATGATTTCTGCTAATGCACTTCGAACCTAGTTCGCACACTCTGTACCACAATAACAATTATTTGCCCATATGAGGAAAAGGGTATTTTGAGTCTCTGGGAATGTAAGGTAAATTAGCATTTTATATCATATTAATCAAGTGCTAATTGCTTCTTGCAACCATTATATGTGTGTGTGTGTCTGTGTGTGTGAGCAAATTGAATGGATCCTATTTACATTGTCATGGAAAGCAGTATTACCTTACAGTGTTTTTGTTCTGATGAGTTCATCAAGGAGAAATATTAGTAATTGTGCAGTAATTAGTCATTTAACTAGCAGAGACCTTAAAGTGAAGCAGCATAGCTGCTGACCCCCCTCAAGAGCCTAGTCTTTACAAGACGTTTCTTAGAGTTGGCATCCTTCAGTCTCAGAAGATTATCGTGCTCTGAATGGTGGTTAGTGTCCTCTCCAGTGCACAAAGCTTGGATAAAGTAGATATGGAGGATAGACTGTTACCCATGCAGCAAATCCCCCCTCTCCACATCGCTGGAATGGTCCAATGGAAAGGCAGAAGCCAATACAGTTGGTTCCAGCGGCGTTGCAGGAGTTGCCAGAACATGACTGTGTTCAGCCATGAGCTGCCTCAGGGACTCCAGCTCTGGATTTTGCCTCAGAGTTGACTCCTGAAGCCTTTTCCATAATTGGATGTAGCCACAAGGCAGTGGAGGTTTGGGATCAGAGTTTTCCTTCTCTCAGATGAGCTGCCTTCCCAGGCTAACGAGTCCCATCTACTCGGTGGCTGTTTAGTCGCCTCTTACGACAAGTACAGCCAAACTGAGGGCCTATTCTTATCCCCCAGGGGTTCATCATGTCATGTTGGCAACCTTCAGTCTCGAAAGACTATGGTATTGCGCTCTGAATGGTAGTTCTGGAACAGCATCTAGTGTGGCTGAAAAGACCGATTCGGGAGTGACAATCCCTTCCACACTGGGAGCAAGTGCAGTCTGTCCCTGGTCTGTCTCCCTGGCTATGGGCCTTCCTTCTTTGCCTCTTTGCCTCAGACTGTTGGCCAAGTGTCTCTTCAAACTGGGACAGGCCATGCTGCACAGGCTGCCTCCAAGCGGGCTGCTCAGAGGCCAGGGTTTCCCACCTGTTGAGGTCCACTCCTAAGGCCTTCAGATCCCTCTTGCAGATGTCCTTGTATCGCAGCTGTGGTCTACCTGTAGGGCGCTTTCCTTGCACGAGTTCTCCATAGAGGAGATCCTTTGGGATCCGGCCATCATCCATTCTTACAACATGACCAAGCCAACGCAGGCGTCTCTGTTTCAGCAGTGAATACATGCTAGGGATTCCAGCACGTTCCAGGAATGCGTTGTTTGGAACTTTGTCCTGCCAGGTGATGCCGAGGATGCGTCGGAGGCAGCGCATGTGGAAAGCGTTCAGTTTCCTCTCCTGTTGTGAGTGAAGAGTCCATGACTCACTGCAGTACAGAAGTGTACTCAGGACGCAAGCTCTGTAGACCTGGATCTTGGTATGTTCCGTCAGCTTCTTGTTGGACCAGACTCTCTTTGTGAGTCTGGAAAACGTGGTAGCTGCTTTACCGATGCGCTTGTTTAGCTCGGTATTGAGAGAAAGAGTGTTGGAGATCGTTGAGCCAAGGTACACAAAGTCATGGACAACCTCTAGTTCATGCACAGAGATTGTAATGCAGGGAGGTGAGTCCACATCCTGAACCATGACCTGTGTTTTCTTCAGGCTGACTGTCAGTCCAAAATCTTGGCAGGCCTTGCTAAAACGATCCATGAGCTGCTGGAGATCTTTGGCAGAGTGGGTAGTGACAGCTGCATCGTCGGCAAAGAGGAAGTCACGCAGACATTTCAGCTGGACTTTGGACTTTGCTCTCAGTCTGGAGAGGTTGAAGAGCTTTTCGTCTGATCTGGTCCGGAGATAGATGCCTTCTGTTGCAGTTCCAAAGGCCTGCTTCAGCAGGACTGCGAAGAAAATCCCAAACAAGGTTGGTGCAAGAACACAGCCCTGCTTCACTCCACTTCGGATGTCAAAGGGGTCTGATGCGGAGCCATCAAAGACAACAGTGCCCTTCATGTCCTTGTGGAAAGATCTGATGATAACCCCCAGGGGTTAAGATGCTTCTATTTAGAAATATAATCCGGTAACTCTCAGGCTCACATATTTCTAACAATAAAGGCTGCTTCTGACCTAGTTACCCTCCCTGCATTCTAAAGTGGGGTAATCTAGGGCAGTAGATAGCCCTGAACTGATGTAATTTGGCCCTTACTCAGGCAAGACTTCTGAGCAACCTGTTGCTTTGCTCCTTCAGCTCTGGTTCTTTCCCACTGATGTAAAGCAGTGAAGGATAGTGAGACAGGATAATTGTGACTGTAGGAAGTAAAGTTGCATAGTAGATAGGTAGGAGTGTAACTCTGGCATTTCTCATGGAACATAGTATTTCTCATGGGACATACTGTTATTCCATGTCTGGCGCCAGACCTACCCAACCCAGGGAGCAGCCTGGTCCAGGTGCAGGCCAGGGGAGGACAGAAAGGCCTCAGCGGGGCAGGGCATGGGCCATTGGCCTGCTGAGCAGAGTGCACTGGTGTGCAACAGGGCACAAAGTGCAGCAAGTGTCTGCTGGAGTTTTCCTGCATCTTAGAGGAGGAGGCTTAGGACTCAGGAGGTGATCAGTCCAGGTGGGTGAAACCAGGAAGTGGGGAGGGACCAGCCAATGTCAGGGGAATATAAGGAGAGAACAGGATTAAGAAATGACTGGCTGAAGGCTGGAGACTAGCTGGGTGGCTCCAAAATCTTGTAGCGATACAGTAGGGTACTGTAAACCCGCTCCCTGCCTCTGCTCTGAGGCCCATGGCAGGAAGAGGAGAATAACCCTGAGGAGACAAGCCAGGTGGTTATGAGCCTGGAGACCTTACATAGGCTTCCTATATAAGTGGGAATCCAGGTCGTGGGCAGGAGCCCAAGGCCCCCCTTCTCAGCGCCACAACACTAATAGGAGTCAGTCCCTTGCCATAACAAGAGCCTCATCACTTGGTAATCCATTCTCAGTCACCTTACAAATTACATAGGTCTCTGTAGAGTCAGATCCCATTGGAAGTATAACATCATTGGTTAGTATAGCCATTAACAGATAGTGTTCCAGAGCACAATAATGTGACACAAGATAACCCCTAGTGCACTTTGAGGAGCAATGTAATTAAACTAACAGGCTCCTCTGACGCCCCCCCCCCCAGGTGCAGAAGAGACTGCCCAGTGAGTTTCTGCAAAGTACATCAAGAACTTGCAATTCATGCAGAAGCAGAAGTGGTGGGCTGTTCTGAAGTTTGAATAAGTTTGCTTCATTTCTTCCACTCCGCATGGGAACTGAGGGAGGCAGATCAGCATGTACAATGTGAACTTATGAAGCTACCTTGCACAGTCAGGCGTTTGGCCCGTCTAGCTCAATATTGTCGACACGGATTGACAGTGGTTCTCCTGGGCTTCAGGCAGGATTCTTTTCCCAACCCTATTTGGAGTTGCCAGGGATTGAACATGGAACATTTTGTATGCAAAAGTATGTAGCCATTGGCTACAGCCTTGTTCCAGCTGTAATACTGTATATTGTTGATTAAAAACATACACACTAACAAAAAACACCCCATAAAGCATTGGAAAGTGCATTAAAACAGAACCATCCATTAAAATTAGTGAAACATTGCAGAAGTCTAGAATGTACATGGCCATGTGTTCTTGTAAACAATTTGGCCATGCTTTGACCTGTAGTTATGTGCTTGTTGGGAATTCTCTTTTGACCAAGTCCTAGTGTGGTCATGCTCTGGAAATATGGGGTAAGTGTATAACATGACATTCACCAGTTTCAGTTTCAGTTTCAGTACCTTTATTGGCATACAGTTACAATACATACACACTTACATATACAAGAAAACAAACAAACAAACAAAACTTAAAAGAGCTGACTAGAGAACCATAGCATACCAAACTAAAATTGACAATTATAAAACACGGACTTCAGGGAGTAGGGACACGCTTCAAGTTGGATGCCACTATTTGTGAAATAAATGTAGCTATCTGGAAAATGATGTTAGGATCAGTGGAGGCTAATAAAGATTGCAATATAACAGAGACCTCAAAAGAGGAGTTAAGGTAAGACTGGAGAACTAAGCATTTTCCCCTAGCCACACTATGAAAAAGGAGGTGATCTAACGTTTCTGCAACTCGCTGGGGGCAAGGACAGATTCTTTCCTGAAGAGGAATACCTTGAAATCTACCCCAAAGAACAGCGGATGGAATAGAGTTGCAACGGGCCATAGAAAAAGCCCTTCTAATTTTTGAGCATTCCAAAATGTAAAAATAATTGGGAATTTCCCCCACTTTGACTGGTAGGTGATAATATGCTGGTGAACAGGTTTTGTTAACAGCAAGTAGGATATTAGAAGTATAGGTATCCAAAAATCTCCCTTTAATGAGCCTAAATGCCTCATCTTGGGACAAATGGCCAAGGAGGTCGACATTCACCAGTTTTCAGTGTGACATTCAGGTTTGTGGTAGTTATTGATAGGGACTATTTTGTCAGGCTGTTAATGAGTTCTACTGAGATAACCAAGGAGGAGACAGCCATCATAATGTTGGTTTGAAATTGTCAAGTGTGATGAATTTTATCTGGTGAGATGAGCTAATGTGAGAAGCTTATGATACCTGCTGAAACCAGAAAAAATATCTGGCAGAAAGAAGAAGTGGTTTATGAGCCTTTGCTATTAGGTAATTTTAGTTAATATAAGGTAAGTTTAAATTAGTCATAGTCCTGTGCAAGCAACAGTGACTTCTGGAGGGGAGTTGAGCATCCTGAAAGAGGAACCTTTCTGCTACATGTAGAAGGCTTCCCCTTTCCCCATAAGCCACTTCCTATATTACGTTGTCCTTTCTAAATTCCATTCAATACTTGTGGTCATTTTTGGGCAACATGATGATGAACAATGGGATAGTGCAAATTTTATCTCTATATTTCAATGTAGGTCAGCTAACACAAGTTGTTTCAATATACAGCACTATCTGCTCTTCTTTGTGGGTTCTGAGCAGCTTCGCATATGGAAATGCAAGTGGAATCTTCTAGAAAGCTCTGGAAGACAGAGAGCCGTGACCCATCCCCTATACACAGTAGGAACCCGGTGAGGAGGTGAAACTAGTGCTTTTTCTTTGTCAGATAAAATGCTGTTTATTTAAGTATTTATTTCCCCCCTTTTGGACCACATGAGAAATTTGCAAGATGGCTCAAATATATCACAGATGTAATGTGAACCTCTAGTCAACAATTACAGCAATAATAGCACCAATAGAAGTACGAACCACTACGTACAGTTGCCACCCAGATCACATTTTTTGCTTAAATAATAGCATCTTAACATAGCAAATAAACACAAGCAAGTTAGGAGATGAATTTAGCTTTTGGTATCGGATTCATAGACTGGATGAAAGTACTGGAATGGGTGGTGGACATGCGAAAAAGCAAAGAAATATTGGAAAATGATACATAAAGTGTTGCAAGAGATATTGCATTGTGTATTTATTTAGAGAGATTTAGATAGAGTAAGAAAATATTGGAAGTTTTTTATGATTGGGTAGATAAATTTAGTTAGATAAAATTGAGTGTTTCGTAAAAATCAATTTTTTATATTGTTAAATATGCGAACCTTTGTATTGATGATTATTGTGTTTTTTCTGTGTTAACTGAATGATGTATGTTGGAATCTGGGGCCAAACCTTATGTGTAACCTGTGTTGTACCCTACCCAAAGTTAAACCTATTTCCTTTCCTGTATCTGTAATGAATAAATAAAATATATTTAAAAAGAAAAGAAAAAGAAAGTACTGGAATGGCCCTCTCTCACATGTGTATTCAATGTATTTCAGAGTGTGATGGAACATGGAGCAAGGTCCTCCCTGGAAATTGCTTCACAACTTCATAGGATAATCCTTGTCCCAAGCTATTTAGGACTGATTTAATTTTTATCCCATCTTTCTCTCAGTAAGGGACCCAGGGTGACTTACAACATTTTAAAATGTTAGGAGATCAAGCACTTCAGATCAGGTTTTGGAACAAATTTGTAATCAGATGGTGCATTTTCAGGGTTATATGAGAAATGTGCTCTTGTCAAAACTTGGGCCACTGCCTTCTTCACCTGTTGCCAATAGGCAATTGAGGTTTCTAAACACCTTTCAAGGCAGCCTTATGTAGAGCGCATTGGAATGATCTAATCTGGCTGCAACTGAGTCAGGCAGGAGTCAAAGCTGTGCAAAACCACTCCTGACCACCTTCAAGGGAAATGTGACCCATTCAGCACAGGCTGAACACCTAACCTTAGATCAGCTACTCAGCTATCCAGCAGTGCCTCTTAAGCTTCAGTGTGTTAGCACATACAGAGTCCAAAGCTGATGTCAGACAATGGTTTAAGACTTCGAGATTTGATGGAAATGAAAGAGGGAAGAGTTGGGATATCAGCATACTGAATTTATGAATTTTCAACATATGAAACTCCCACTTCATTTTACTGCCCGTGGGTGGGGCTTTTGTATTCTT